>NW_004524608.1:10295773-10306823 GCF_000260255.1 Octodon degus
GAGATATCTGGTGTGTGATTTCCAGTTTCCTTAGTGCTAGTGTCTTGTGCATTTGTACTGGGTACACTCGGGGCCTGAGACTGCATTTTATTCCATCTCTTTGTCATTTTGTATACCACTGTCTTCTGACCTTTGATGTAGAGCTTAGATAAGAGTTATTACCTTAGCACCAGGTCCAGATCTATGAAGTTCAGATTCTTCCAGGTGGGTGTTGTTTGGATCTGGCTGCTGTGCTCCACTTCTTTCTGCTGCAGGAATTAGAGTTGAACCCTTTGTGTCTCTCTGGGAAGATGTTCTGCTCCTGAATCAGCTGGTTGGGTCTTGCCTCTAGCCTCTTTTCAGGGAGTTCTGCTGAAGGGTTCCGTGCTGGGCCTGCAGACTGGGTCGAATGAGGATCTGCAGCCCGAGTCGTCTCACTCACTCACTGGGCCTGAGCTCTGGGTCCGTTCAGGAACCCGAGGCCTTGGTCGTCTCACTCACTCACCGGGCCTGCGCTCTGGGTCTGTTCAGGTTCCAGAGGGCCCCGGGTCATCTCACTCACTTGCCGGGCCTGCACTCTGGGTCTGTTCTGAATAATGTTTAGAGTCTATTTATTCACTCATTTATTCATCAGTGATGAAAAGATTTCATTTTGTGGGGCTATGCTTACAGATGATAAATAAGCAATTACAGGTTATACAGAGGGCATTAGAGAATGATTTGGGTTTGTGCAGAAGATTACCTAAACTCGCTCATTTCTTCTTGGAAAAATTGAAGTCTTAGCTGATATTTCAAAATGTACATAGGTGTTTCTGTAAAAGACGTGACTAAATTGAGTTGCAGGAGAATAACGATCCCAGAGAAGAGAATAAAACTTTTAAAGGTCTACAAGTTAAGGAAAGGGTGTCTCTTTTCACAAAAACTAATAGTAGTTCAGTCTGGCTAGGGAACATTTAAATAGAGGTATAAAACCAGTCAGTACAAAACCATTTCCTACAAATGTCAAATTTGTCCTTCTTTATAGCTGAGTCAGTGATGTATAATTCAGGAGATGCCACTGGCAATAATAAATGGCTTACCAAAAGTGTGAAGTTGCTTGAAGGCTATGATGTCAGGGGTAAAAATAAAATTGAAATGAAACCCCTTTATAAATTTGTGTTTGGTCATGTACTGAAGTAATTGTTAAATGTATGATCTAAGGCAGAATAGGGATAATGTAAGAATTTACAAGGATTTTTTTTCCAGTGCTGGGGATTGAGCCCAAGACCTTTGCACTGAGACAAGTTCACATTCCTTTTCAGTGCAAAGAATTTTGAGTGGTCTACATCTAGGCGGACTTGACTGAAGTTAGCATATAAACAGGCAAGAAACTGCCACAGCTGAAGTCTTTCTCCCCTTGCTGAATAAAAAGAACTTGAGATTTTCATAGTTGAAACTTCCTGGCCAGTACAAGCCTGGGGATATTGCACTGGCTTAGAAAATCACAGAGCAGTGACTCCTGAATGCAGAATCCTGCCTATGTTATGCCTTGCTACAGTCCAGACTAAATCCGTAGGCGAGAGTCTAGAGTTAGACATTGTTGCATGACTATAGTGTGACTCAATACTATTGAAAATAAATTTTCTAAGTTTAAATACCTGATTATGCTCCTGTGTGTTTCCTATAAAGTAGCTATGCATCAAACTCACACAAAATGCCTGTCTACTCAGGGTGAAAATCCACATCGACTGGAGCACCTATATGTAGATACGGTCACAGGTAGATGTCACGTTATGGAGTTCCTTAGTAAGTGGCATAGTTCGACATGACCTCAAATACTAGACTTGGGACTTAAAATAATAGAAAGAATCTGAAAAGCAAATATGGATTATAATGGATATATATATATATATATATATATAAATATATATATAATGTTTAGAAACATCTAGAAGAGTACATCAGATTCAATAAATTAAGCGATTTTAAAAGACACCAACATTTACACTTTTATAAAATTGCAGTCACTTCTTCACACTGTCTGAATTAGTTAAATTAGGAGGAGCTAAATATTTTTCTGGATTTTTTTCTACAAAATTCAGGAATTTAAAACTCTAGATTTTTTAAATACATATGAAACACAGAACATTAACTATTACACATTTAGGAAATAATTTATAAAAAGCATATTATATCTGAAGTTCTATTCAACTTAAGTATGTAATTAGTAATATTGAAATAATAGTTATTTCCTATGGGTTTAATTATTAATCATGAATCTCAATTTGATACAAGAGACAAGGAAGTAATATACAACTTTTCCCCAATCAAATATGTTTTAACTCTCTCAGAATTTAACAAGCATAAAATCAACAAATCATATCAATTTGTTATCAAAAACACTTGTTTTTCTAATTGTAAGATAAACTGTGTCTACTGGCAAATGAAGACATAAACAATATGTAATTTGTAATCCTACCGCCTATAAAAATCAATATTCATAGTTTGAGCTATACAATTGTAGTTTTATTTAAAATCTCTGTTATTTAATGATCTTGAGAATATTCAGCATGTTTTTGAAACTAGCAGTTAATTTGTAGGATTCACACTATATATGCTGATACTTGTGAACTGAGCAACTACACTGAAGATAACAATGTGTAATGGTAGGGTCATGCTTGGAATGCCTGTCATTCTGGTCTTCTAAATACATATTGCTTATTACGACATAGCAATTACTGTCATACTATCTCTCAAGTAGATGTTTGTTTAAAAAACAAAAAGGTAATAAATGAAAATAAGAGACAAGAAAAAAAGTCTCAGGACTGTCACACTACAAGGCTGTATATGGTTAGATTTCTAAATTTCTGTGTAAAAATATGTAATTATTTATTCCTATTTTTTATTTTTTTAATTTTTGTCTTCATACACTGGAGGGATATAAAGTTTAACATATCAATAATTGATGGAAAATACCTGTTCCATGTTATGCCTAAGATGTTTGATATTCAGACAAATAGTGAGGTTAAGCTCAACTGCCAATGTTGTAGGATAATAATAATAATAAGCTTTTCTTCTGGAGGTTTAACAAGCTAAGTTTGCAGACCAAAAATTAGAGAAAAAGAAGGGCTGCAAGGACAGCCTTTCAAGATCAGTGAAGACTCAGGACATAAGAGATCCTATAGTATAACACCATTTAACTCAGTTGTTTACCAAATTTTCTGATCAAGAACATTATGGGGCCACAGAGGAAAGTGATCGATGATGTAGAGTGTGCCTAAAGAGAGTCACATGGAGAAAAAACATTCTCTCTGGCTTTCACAGAGAGCAAATTGGTCAAGCAATGGCTGTGACTCATCCACATGTCTGACACTGACAAAGAATCTACCAAGTGTGGTACAGGGTATCAGGATAAATCCTGAGGGGATTTGACTGACCTTGTCAGATACAAATGTTACATTTCTTGTTACATAGGTCTTGCTTTAACTTGGTCTTAACCATCCAGCAAAAAAGTATAAAAATGAAGTATAAAAAGTAAAGTCATATTAATAGGCTGAGCTGTAAAAGTCAACAACTTCTGCCATTGCTCAGTCCTACAGAAAACCCACTACTATTATGGACTACTGGACTATATTAGAATATTTTGATGAATTCATATATCTATAATATTTAAATGACAATTGAATACCCTTCTCTGACAAAACTAACCCAAAAAAGGGGGATACAAATGAATAACCATTTTGTATCTGTATACTCAAAATAGGATAGATATACAGCTGCATTCTCTTAATTCAGTGAACAGAGAGATTTGTTCTAATAGCGTTTGTGGACAGGATATCATGTCTGCATCTTATACAATGAATAACCACTAAGACAGCAATATGCAATGTATTAATTATTGAAACTGCTAGTAATCAGTTTTGAAACTGTCTCATTGCTAAGTGTTTCTCAATAAAATTATTGAAAAATAAAATACAAAAAAATAAATAAGATTTGATTCAGCCAGTTAAGGTAGCATGTGACTGTGATCCGAGCTACTTAAGATACTAAGTCAGAAGAATCAGTTGAGTCAAGAAATTCAAGGTCAAACTTGATAATACAGAGAGATCTTTTCTCAAAACAAGAAAGAAAAAGACAGAGACAGAGAGACAGACAGCGAGAGAGAGAAAGAGGAATGAGAAAAGATTTGATTATATCATTGTTTTCTTATATCTTTTGTACATTACTGCAAGTCAATATGTCCATATAGAAAACCCCAAGGACCGACCAAATAGCTCAGCAGATTAAAACACCTGCAAGTAGGCTCAGGGGCCTGGGGTTCAATCCCTGGGCCTGCTGTGCGTGCCCCGCCCCTGGAGTGCTGAGACAGCAATTTAGACTGGCCATGGTGGTGCGCACCTGTACTCCTGGCTCTTGGGAGGCTATAAACAGATGGATCATTACGAGTCTGATCTAGTAGTGAGGCCCTGAACACCATAGACCCTTACCTAAAATACAAAGAAAAAAAAATACCAAAGTTGAATTTTAGTGGTAATCAAACACTCAAAACCGGGAGCATAACATAATTCATTTTCTTTAGTCATTTCTTAATAGTCATAAATGCTACAATTTCTCAGCCTTTTATGAAAATACCATTTTGATATTTACTTCAAAATATATTTTGTGTAAGATTCTTTTTCAATAAAATAGGATTCTATAATTACTAAATTAGGATTACAAACTTTAGAAATAATCCTTTTACATTTCTTCTGAGGAAGACTCTCGTTTTTTGTGGTTTTTTGGAATGAGTAGACCTAGCCCACTAGCTTGCAGTCTTTCTAAACTGCATGTTCACTTTGCTTGTCATGGTAGGTAGAAATGGCCATCTGCTAAAACTTACACAAATGTGATGGTGAGATGGAATTTTTCAAATGTATTTATTAATCGTGATCCTTATTTGAGTCTCTGGTCAATGAGTTGGAATTTAAGATTAAAAACACTGAATCTAATAAAACAGTTTAAAGATGACTATAAATGTCACACAAAAATTAAATAAAAACTTAAAATTAATCAGTTTTATTTGTTGTCAGTTAAATCAATAAGAATTTTAATTAAGAATATTTTTAAAATCAATTCAGTTTTGCTTTATTATTTTTTTCAGCTTGGCTTTTATATTTGTTATCTGTCAGATTTTTCAGTAAAAATTTATGCATAATCACAGTTTTCTTGCACATATTCATATTTTTCTCTCCCAGTACACATGTACAAATATATTACTTAGTTGCAGCTGAAAAGATTTGAAGAACCAGAAATTCCTGAGCCAGAAAAATGAAGCTACAACAGCAGAATATAAAAAGAAAATCAGTTTATATACAAAAAAATCATCCAATTGGTTATAAAATATCTCTTGAATAAAATGTAACCTTCTAGCACAACTGACAAAGAAAAGAAAAGGGGACCAGGAGATGGCTCGGTAGAATAAGTGCTTCCCTGGCAAGTGCAAGGGCCTGAGTTCAATCCCTGGTTCTGCCAAAAAAGAAAAAAAGGAAAAATAAACTCTACAAAGAATTCTCTTGGCATAAAAACCCTGTCTACTTGCTTCCCTGGCAAGTGCAAGGGCCTGAGTTCAATCCCTGGTTCTGCCAAAAAAGAAAAAAAGAAAAAAGAAACTCTACAAAGAATTCTCTTGGCATAAAAACCCTGTCTACCTAGAATATGCTGCTAATGAAGTAAAAATGTCTTGCTGAATTAGAATATACTCTTTTTATTATTACGTATTTCTCACACATGCATTTTACTGTCATCTTGGGAAATAGGCACATTAGTCCACATTTATAATTTTTAGGTGTATCCATTTTCCTACAAATATCTTAAATTTGTCTCTTTATAGCTTAGTAATATGGCATTATATGTGAATACCACATTTTCTTTATCCAGTCATCTATGGATAAATAAACAAACAAGGCTGCTTCCAGGATTTAGATATTGTGAATTGTGCTGCTATGAACATTGACTTGAACATATTGCTACATTATGATGTCTTTGGCCCTTTGGAGCAGAAACTTGAGAGAGGGCTACCTGGATCATATGGGATTTCTAAATTTTATTTCTTTGAGGAATTTCCAAACTGGTTTCCTTACTGGTTGTAGTAATTTACATTCCCACCAAGATTATAGGAAGGTTCTTTTATCACCATAGGTAGCCCTGATTTTTTTTATTATTTCTTAATGAATTCCATTCTTTCTGGTATCTACAGGGTCTCACTACATAGATCATACTTGTAGTGATCCTCCTGTTTTCAGCCTCCCAAGTGCTGGGATTACAGGTGCCCCACCATGCCCAGTCTCGATCACTGTCTTGGTCCACCCCAGGGGCGAGGCCATCACAGCAGTCAAAGATAGAACCCTGGTCCCTGTGTCTGCCTAAGCAGGGCTACCTGGCTGGCCAAGATAGAATCTTAGTGCTGTTTTGATCTGTATTTCTCTAGTGACCAAGGATTTTTATCATTTTGAAAAATATTTGTTGGCCACTTGCATTTCTTCCTCTGAGAAGTATCTGTTCACTTCACTTGCCCATTTCTTGATTGGGTCTTTTGTTTTGGGTAGTCTAATTTTTGGATTTTTTATATATTCTATATATTAGTCCACTGTCTGAAGAATAGCTGCCAATTTTTCCCCACTCTCTAATTTTCCTCTTCACTCTACTGTTTTCCTTCACTATGCAGATTTTTAATTCTATTTAATTCCACTTGTTTGTTCTTGTAACTTCTTGTGCTATTATGGTCCTGCTTAAGAAGTTCTTTCCTATACCTATGACTTCAAATGTTTACCTATTTTATCTTCCTGTAGGATGAGTGTTCCTATTTTAACATTTAGATTTTTGATCCAATTTGATTATACTTTTTTACATGGTAAGAGACAAGATGTTTCAACCTTCAGCAAACAGATAAACAGATTCTCCATCACTGTTCATTGAATAGGCTCTGTCCTCCAATGCATGCTTTTGGCCCTTTGTCAAAGATGAAATAGCCAAATGTGTCTGGTAATATTTTACTCTATTGCATTGATCTTATGTCCGTTTTTGTTCCAGTACTATGCCATTTTTTATTACTTTGGCTTGTAGTATATTGCAGTCAGGTATTGTAATGTTTTCTGCTTTGTTCTTGCTCAAAATTGCTTTTTCTATTCTTGGTCTCTTTTGGTTCCATATGAATTTCAGTATTGTTTTCTCTCAGTCTGTGAAATATGATATTAGTAGTTTGATTGGATCTGCATAGAGTTTATATAATGGTTTTTGGAATATGGCTATTTTCACAATATTGATAGTACTGGTCTAGAAGTCGGGGATATCATTTCATTTTTCTGCTGTCTCTTCTATCTTCTTTTTTAAGGTATCATAGTTTTCTTTGTAGAGGGGTTTTACTTCCTTGGTTAGGTTAATACCTAGGCACTTCATTTTTCTTGATGCTACCATGAATGGTATTGTTTTCACAATTTCCTTCTCATTGAGTTTATTATGCTATACAAAATTGCTTTACATGTTCATTTTGCATCTTGCTGCATTGTTGAAGTTAGATATTGTGTTGGTTACTTTTCTCTAACTGCTGAGACAAAATACTTTATGCCCAAAGTTAAGGAGGGAAAGGTTTATTTAGCTCACAGTTTGTGGATGTTTCAGTCCATAACCAGCTGGCTCCACAGGCAGGGGGGCATGGCACAGAGGTAATATATTAAGGTGGCAAAAAACAAAAGCAAAGAAGTCAAGAGGGGGAAAGCGAGCCCCTTTTGCTCCCTTTTATGGTAAGCAAGCCACCATTCCCTAGGGTGGGTGTAGCACTCACAACCACCTCCTTGCCCTCCTTTTGCATAGGATGAAGATGTTTACAAAGTAAAGGGCCTGGCTCCCTGCTGAGTCACTTAGTGAACTTCTAAACTTCTCAAGTTGATACAACGTACCAACCATTAAAGATATTCTGTCTAAGAGTTTCTGGTAGAATTCTTTCAGTCTTCTCTACAGACTATTCTGTCAATTTCTAGCAGTGACAACTTGAGTTTTTCTTTTCCTACATTGCCTTTGTAGTTTTCTTTTTCTCTTGCCTAATATCTTTGACTAATGTTTCAAGTATTACATTGAATAAAAGTGGTTATAGTGGGCATCTTTATCTTGCTCCTGATTTTAGAATTACTTTTAGTTATTAATTGATATGATGTTGGCTATAGGTTTATCATAAATACCTCTCATCAAATTCAGGTGTGTTTTCAGAGCTTTTATCATGAAAGGGACTTGGATTTTGTCAAAAGTCTTTCCTTCATTTATTGATATGATCATGTGATTTTTTTATCTTGCATCTATTTATGAGATGTATTACATTTATCAATTTATGTATATTGAACCATCCTTGCATCTCTGGATGAGACCTAGACAGCACGCATGATCCTTTTGATGATAAGCGCCACTGTATTCACTAATATATTGTTGAGAACCTTTACATCTGTATTTAGTAAAGAGATTGGCTTTTAGTTTATTCTGTAGTTGGGTCTTTATTCAGTACTGGAATTAGAGTGATTTTGGTTTCCATAGATTAACTGGAAAGTACCTTATTTCTTTCAATTGCTTTGAAGAGCTTAAAGAGTATAAGTGATATAATATTCTTAAAGGTTTTTCATAATTCAAACAGTGAAGTCCTAGCTCTGGGGTTTGGTTTGTTGGGTGAGTCTTTATTCTTTATTGCTATCTCAATTGAACTGCATGTTATTGGATTGTTCAGTATCTTCCTGTCTTTTTTTTTTTTTTTTTTTGGTGGAACCGGGGATTGAACTCAGGCCTTGCGTTTGCCAGAGAAGCACTTATTCCACTGAGCCATCTCCCCAGCCCCTGTCTTCTTGAGTTAGCTTTGATATGGGTATAGAAATTTTCTTCGAAGTTTTCTACTTTATTGGCTACAATTTATTATAATAGTTACCATCTTCTGAATTTTGGCAATGTGTTTTGATTTTGCCTGATTGATTTCTAGCAACATTGATGTTTTTAATCTCCTTTTCTTGGTAAGTTTGGCTAAGACTTTATGGCTTTTGTTTATTATTTAGAAAAAACAGGTCTTGATTCACTGATTCTTTGTATTTTCTAGTCTTGATTTCACTAATTTCTGATCTAATCTTTTGTTTCTCTTCTTAGTTTTGGCTTGGGCTTGGTTTGCTGTTGTTTCTTAATTATTTTCATTGCATTATCAAGCTATTTGAGATCTTTATTTTCCTACTGTAAATGTTGACTGAAATGAACTTTCCTCATAAGACTGCTTTTATCGTGTCCAAGACATTTCAATGAGTTATATAGGCATTGTCATTAACTTCCACAAATATTTAAATATCTTTGGGGATTTATTCTGTCACCTACTTGGCTTTTAGGAGTGTGCTATTAACTTTCTGCTTCTATTTTTCAGCAGTTTCTTCTGTCATTGATTCCTAATGTCATTGAATAGTTGTCTGATAGTACATATTGAATGATTTGATTCTGTGATATTTATTTAAGCGAGCTTTATGGATTAGTATGTAACCTATTTTAGAGAAAATACAATGTGATGTAGAAAAGAATACACAGTCTATTTTAGTGGGTGGAATAATATATAGATATCTATTAAATTCAAAGGTGTTGCTCCACCCTGCTATTTCTTTTTGCTTAGCTGATCCATTACCTTATAAAAGTGGGACGCTAAGAATCCCATTATGACTATGTCAGTATTTATTTGATATTTTATGTTCACCAACATTTTTAATGAAGATACATGCTTTAATACTCAGTACATAAATATTTAGAAGTGTTGTCTCTTCTTGTTGGATTCTTTCCTTAACTAACATGTAGTAATGATCTTTGTCTCTTCTAATCTTTTTATCTTGAAGTTTACAATACATGAGATTAAAATTCCTGTCTCTACTTGGTTTGCTCATCCAGGTTCATAAAATATTGTTTTCTACCTTTGACTTCCAGTCCATGAATATTTTTTGGATTAGATGAATATAACAAGACTGCTGGATTCTGTTTTGGATCTAATCTGCCAGTATGTCTTTTATTTTATCTTATCTTATCTTATTTTATTTTATTTTATTTTATTTTATTTTATTTTATTTTATTTTATTTTATTTTTCAGCTGAACCAGGGATTGAACTAGGCCCTTTTGCTTGCCAGGCAAGTGCTTATTCTACTGATCCATCTCCCTGCCCCCCCCCAGTATGTCTTTTAATTGGAGAATTGAGATCTTTAACATTGAGAGATGTAATTCAGAAACATTATTTACTCAGTGTAGTCATTTCATGTTGGTGATTCCTTTTTCTTTTCCTGTCATTTTTTTATTATTGTTTGTCCATTGATCTTGCTTGGTCCTGTCATTGCACCTGAGATTTCAGCCTTACTGGTTTTCTCATTGCTATGTAGGTTATTCTTGAGTATTTCCTAGAGTAATTGTTTCACATTCCTGTATCTCTTTGGCTGGTGTTTTTCAAGAAATGTCCTTTTTTCTCCATCTATTTTGAAGAAAATTTTTGCTGATTTTACTAATCTGCATTGGAAGTTGTTTACTCTTACTGCTTGTAACACTTTAATCTAAGCTGACCTTTAAGAGTTAACTGGTGAAATATAAATGTTTTAATTCTAATGGATTTACCTTATACGTGATTGTCTGCTTTATTCTAACTGCTTTAAGAATTCTTTTCTGTTTGTGTTAGGGTTCTCTTGTGGACATTGTGGGCATCTTTTTCCAAGATAGTTCTTTGGTGTCTGCTTGTCACACCACTGTTACTATGCTGAATTATTTTCCCATATTTGGGAAATTTGCTGTTATGATTCCGATAAATGAGTTAATAATTTTTTATAAATCCAATTAGATTTAAATGGGTCCATTTAGTGTCCTCTAGTAGCTGCTGGATGGTCTTCTGTTCTCTTATGTTTTTGTGTGCAGATTCTTAAATATTTATTTATAGTTTGCCCTTTTGCCGTCAATTGCAGACATCGTGTCTTCACACTAGTCATTTCTGAAATTTATAAATTATATTTAGCTTTTTGTTATTTGAGTGTTTCTTTCTTCTTCTTCTTCTTCTTCTTCTTCTTCTTCTTCTTCTTC
>NW_004524608.1:10306978-10324217 GCF_000260255.1 Octodon degus
TTTTTTAAAGATTTTTTATTAATTTGTGTGTGTGTGTGTGTGTGTGTGTGTGTGTGTGTGGCCAGCTCAGCCCACCAGGGGGCGAGGCTGGCTGGCATGTGGTGCTGGGGGATTGAACCTTGGTCCCTGTGCTTTAGCTAAGCTTGTTCTAAGTAGGTGCTTTAGACCACTGAGCCATCTCACCAGCCCCCCCAACCCCTTATTTGAGGTATTTCTGATTTATCTTTTTGAGGTATCTTAATCTTTTGTGAATTTGTCATTTATGTCTTCACAAATTTGGTTAACTCTTCCAAATTTTTACTTATTTTCCCCATATTCTCTTTGAACAGTTTGAAATTTCATTCATTTCCTCTTGGAACTTATTTAATTTCTTCATATTTTCTATAAACTGTATGCAGAGTCCAAGTACCTGATGTTCACTCTCCCCTCCATTTCTTCCCCTTTGATTTGTCCTTGGAGAGTTGGGTGATTTTGGAGACCTTCTGCTTCTTTGTTTTCCCATGTTCCTGCATGTATGGATGTATATCCCTTTTTATTATTTATTATCCTGAGAAGATCTAGATGTTGATATTGTTGTCACTCACAACTATATTATTTTCACTACAGTAGTAAATTCAGTGGCATGAAATGTCAACTGGATATTGACAAAATGAAAGAACCACTCCTGAACATCTCTTAGCCAAACTAAGAGAACTACTTTTTGCTGAAGACCATCACACTATCCTTGTATCAGGCTATAGAACTTCAGAACTGGTGGAAGGCAGGGTATTTAGTTTACTGTTCTCAAGGTGATTTCTGGCTCAGTGTGTGGGTCCTGGATTTATCTGGGGACCAAGCATTCTTTTGGTTGTTCCCAGGGACCCTAGAGTAAACCTTACATAATTATCCATAGTTACCCTCAACTATGTTACCTGGAAACTCAGATTTTTTTGAGATATATCCTTACTAAACTGCCAGATAGCCAACAACCCATAAAAGCATTTTGAAAGCAGTCAGAGAAAAACAGAAAATCAAATATGAAGATAAATGCATTCGAATTAAAACAGATTTCACAAAACAAAACTTGCAGATCAAAAGTTCTTGAAGTATTTCAAGCACTTTCCTGTCACTTGGAGAAAATATTAAAAGCTGCAGTTTACAGATCAATTTTATTTTTGCACAGAGTTGCAGTGAGCTCAGGGTATGCTTGTCTCCAAGGCAGATACTACATGGCAGAGCAGAAAGGCAGAGAAAAATGGATCATTATGCAGTGGCCAGACAGCAAACAGTGATGGAAGGAGCAAGGTAAAAGAATACACCTTTTCAGTTTATGTCTACAGGGTCCCAACTGTAATGACCCATACCTCCTAACAGTGTGTTCAGCTATTGAATTCATCAAAGGATGAATCCACCAATAATACAGTGTCCTTGAAGCTCCAATTACCTCTGGGCGACATCTTCAATCTAAATGAAAACATTCTGTCACTGAGCTCCAAAAGACTCCTGATTGTCCATCCGATTATTCAAAATGCACTTAGTCCATCTCTCAGGTCTGCCAACATCTTGCCAGCTCTGGCGGTACTGAAACGTCTGTGCTCAAAGTCAACGCTGGCACTCAAGGCAAGCTCTTAGCTGTAAAAACCTATAAAAATGAAAAAGCAGGTCAAACATGGCCAACATACAATGGCACAGGGTAAATACTCCTATTCAGAAAGAAGAGATCAGGGCACGGAATGGTATTGGACCAAAGCAAGACCAAAGACCAGAGGCCAAACATTAAATATTATATCTCTATGTCCAACACCTCAGAAAAACTATGGTGAGAAGAGAGCTTCAAATATGTAGTGGTTTACATCTAAAATGCTTTTTTTTTTAACCACACATGGCCAAAGGCAGCCAGTACTATCCATGCTACAGTATGAACACTGGGCTTCCCTGACATTTCCTTCACATGGCTATTTAGTCCACCAGCCATAACCTCAGTCTCCAACAAAAATCTCTCTGGACATAGATGAAATGAACACAAATTTTCTGCCAGGGCATAATCCACATAGCCTCTAGTTCAAATGTGATAAAGTTGCAATTCCCAACCTCCTGGGCTTTACTGTCCACAAAAATGTTAGCATTCTGATCTTCTGAACTCTGACTGCCAACTCCAATCAAGCATGGCTAACAACTTGGGTTTTCCTAATTTGCTCCAAACATGTGCTAAACTTTGCCTGTAAAGCAATTCCAAAGATTTTGCAGCATTGTCAGGCACAGTCATGATTCTACCCCAACTTTTCTGGTATTAAATCTGTATTAGCCACTTTCTCATCACTGGGACAAAATACAAAACAGCTGCAATTTATAGAAGAGATTTATTTTGGCTGTCAGCTTCAGTGGGTTCAGTCCATAGTCAGCCAGCTCCATGGCAGAAATTGCATGGCACTACTGCATGGCATAGGACAGAGAGCTGCTTATCACTTGGCAAATATGAGGCAGCAAGTGAAGGGTGAGCCAGGACAAAAATACATCCTTCCAGATCTCCACTTAACCAAGGGACCCACCTCCAGCAAGGACGTATCTCCCAGCAGCATACTCAGCTATTGAATTTATTCAACTATTGGGTTAATTCAGTGATGAGTTTGGTGCGACTGTGATCCAATCAACTTGTACACATGAGAATTTTCTGGAACATTCTAGATTTAAACTATAATGTGTACATTGTGGAGGTGTTCTAGTTACCTTTTTAAAGAGTCTACTTCAATACTAATGAAAACAAATTATGAAACTCAGTAAAAGAAAGGTTCACATTTTCAAAAGGAAAGGGTCAACACTGAAAAACAACAAATTTTTAAATATCTACAATATCTTCTTATATTTGGAATATTTTCCAGTAAAAAAAAATGAGAGTTGTGGGATTCACATTAAAAACTAAATTTATTTCTCTATATATCATGTTCAAGGCATCTAAAAATCAAAACAAAAAAATCTTTCAAAATACGTGGAGCTTTTCTTTCAGAGATTTGAAAAATAAAAATGCATTCTACAGTCCTTTCCCAAACATTTCTATTTGTAACTCTCTAGGCATCTGTGTACTGCTGTCCACTGGGCCA
This sequence comes from Octodon degus, assembly GCF_000260255.1. NCBI lineage: Eukaryota > Metazoa > Chordata > Mammalia > Rodentia > Octodontidae > Octodon > Octodon degus. Next base: position 10,310,056 of record NW_004524608.1, read on the forward strand.
TTCTAAGAATGATAACAACTGCAACAAGAACCTTAATCAGATTTAACATATCTTTTCTGAAAGGATTTATCTTGTCATAGCTGCAGAGCAAGCTAAATTGAAAAGCAAAATGAATCTGCTTCTAACTTCTAGGTAAAGTTCAACCTATTTTGAAGTCTGTGACAGTAACTAATGCTGCTATCATGTTTCCATGTTCATCCCAGGAGACCAAGTAGCAATTTAAATGTTGTGAAAACCTGTGTTGAGTTTTATTAATTTCAACCAAACAGGGCAAGAAAAGATTGGCATGTTTGCATACTTTCAGTCTCCTCTGATAAAACATCTGGTAGGCATTTTTTTTTCAATTCTCATCCCAGTTTCATCAGACTACATACTTTTCTAAATGTTGGCAGTGGAAGGTAACCTGACCATGAGTAATAGCTATGATAACACAATAAACGGATATTTATAGAAAAAATAGGGGAGAGTAAGTAAACATATTATTTTGACATAAGTTGTAGTACTCTTTAAATTCAGATAGATGGAACATATTTTAGATGTTTAGTAGGGCTCTTTTTGTACAATATTTGAAATAAGCTTTTAATATAAAAACTAAGAGGAATAGTTCTTGTTTTCCTTTGAAGTGATTTCTCTCATTTTCAGGTCAACTTGATTATTCTTTCTTTTTCTTGAGGCCAACTAAAATATTAGAATAAAAACAAAAGGAAGTGGCTGGATATGAAGCATATATAGAGAAAATAAAATCAACAACACAAAAAGATTTCAGGTGGGGAAAAGCTAAAGAAAATGTTCCAGAATAACTTCCTTGTTTCTGCCTTTAGTCACTAGGTGGGCAAAAGCATTTTCACCAACGAATTGAGTGCATCCTCAACATTTTATTTACTTATTTATTTATTATGATACAGTTCTTCAAGTTGTTCAGGCTGACTTTGAGTTTGGAAGTGTTCTTGCCTAGCCTTCTGCAGCCGGGGGGCTACAGGTGTGTACCACCACACCAACTTGAGTTTTTATTGTGAAGATGTATACTACTCATATTTGATTACTATTCATGAGAAAAGAAAGCAATGTTGTAAATACACACAACATTCATTTTAATATAAATTAAGGGTAAAATAAATCTTACTGTATTAATTATATATTTAAATATATTTGCTTATATATTTAATGTAAATTTTTAAAATTAATATATTTTGGCCATATTAAGTGAATCTATACACATTAGATATTAAATGTATTATATTATATATTAAATCCATATCACGTTTTAATATATGTATTTACATGCCTAAGTAGTACAGCTCTGGTATAAATGACCAAGGGATAGTAAGTTAGCCTACAAATTTTGGAGTTCAACATTTTTCCTTAGGAGACCACAAGGCTGAGGACAAGCTTCAATCATGTGTTACATAAAGAAAGGAAAAAGTTGTTGAGAGAAGACAGGACGCATTTCAAGGCTCATTATTTGCGCGTTGCTTAAATGGAAGTGTGTGGAAACACTTGTCTACATTTTGAATCTCCATAACTCTTGCTTTATTGAGAATATTTTCCTAACCCATTTGTGCAGCTGAAACATCAAACCATGGCAATATACCTGCACCTGCGTTTACAGCAGCACAATTCGTCATAGCTAAAAGTAGGAAACAACCCAAATGCTCATCAACTGAGGATTGGATGAAAAAGATTTGATATTTTATACAATGGAGTATTTGTCAGCTATAAAGAGAGATTAATTTGAAGTTTTCATAGGTAAATGGATTCAACTAGAGACCATAATCATAAGTGAAGTAACTCACACTTGCATGCGTAAACATCATACTGTCTTGCTAATGTCAAAATCTAAAAAAAGAAATAAAATCTGAAAGGTACAATAGATACTGTGAAAAGGAAAGAAACTGTTCAAAGGGAAGGAACAACTGGGATGAAGGAAAAGAGAAGAGAAAGAAAGAAGAAAGGGAATAAGAAATATGTATGTATATACATAAGGTAGCTTGAATCATTATTCTGATGTTTTCTGCCGGCCTATTGAAAGATGTTAATGCTTTTTTTTCTAGCTCTTTTTTAATATTTTATAACTTTTTAAATCAATTTTGTATGCTTATGTGTGGTAATCTAAACAATTAATTTCAAGACAACTATATGAAATATAAAAACCATTGTTGAATTCCTTTCCATGTTGTGGTTACAAAAGAAACCTGATGCCCTTCTGCAGATAAGACAAGAGCCCCCTGTTGCTCCTAATATTTCAGCTTTTTGCCCTGAAAGACTGACTTACCCCCTTTGTGTTACAGCATTTTACCCATGCCATTTATTTCCTCTTCTATAGATATTTTATTCATTCATTTCAAAATACATGTTAGTGTGATATCAAATGGTGATAGGAACTCTAAAGAAAAGTAATTCAAAGTACAGGCTTATTACTGGATCATCATAGATATAGTGGTCAAATGTTTTTTCTGAACTACAGAAATGTAGGCAGCAGCATGAATAAGACAAGGAAGTAAAACGGTGAAGGGTGATTGAAAATAGAGTAAATAAGCAGTCAGAGCCAGATCACACCGCTTTATATACAGGGGCAGCATCTGACACTTAGCGCATTTTCAGATCTCTAATTTTGGTGCATCTTCACACATGGCTTGCATTTTCCTGCTAGATATCTTTCCTGGGTTTCCTTGGATAAAGCATTGAAGGCCCTTCCCACTCAGAAGGGCCCTGAAACTGCACTGCCTGTCTGTCTGCAGCTCTCAGGGTTGGCTGTGCTCAGGAGTCTCCTGATTCAAATGTACTTTTAGGCCACTAACTAGCCTTACTGGGCCTTTTCCCTACCCACTTGGAAATGGGGAAAAATAGAACAAAACTGCATTTCCTTCAAAAGCTCTGCAGTAGCCTTGCTCCTGTGCTCCTTCTCCCACCCTAACACCAGCTCTTATTTGCAAAACCTATCATATGCAAGGTGAGCTGTCAGTTCCAGCTCCTGTTCCAGTGGAGAGAGAGTATGAATATTTCATGTCTACTTCATGATACTTTGTAATATTTGTAATTCACATCTAAAGCATTCTCACTTTTCTTATTAAGCTGGGCATTAATCCATTTGCCAGAAAATACAAGTTCAAAACTATTATAAACTACCAGTGTTTGAAAGGCTAATAAGGTGCATGCCATGAAAATCCCTAACTTTGATCAGCTATGACTGAGTACACTCGTTAGTGCAAGATAATTGTATTAATTATTAACCTTCAGAGAAGTCATCATAGAATAAACTGTCATTAATTGCTTGATGAAAATGTTAAAGGGATTAATTTTATAGCTTTGTAAGAAAGAACTGTGACTTGTTAAGTACAGATTGGATAATGGCAAGGTCCTGAAAGGCCATTGGTGCCCTGACTTAGTTGCTCAATCTGACAAACATTAAAAACACTAAACCAAGCTAAAAAAGAATATGAAGTATTCATTAAGTTAGGAATTCAGAACAGATGTGATATACTTGAATAATCACTGGCAGCATAATTTAGATGAGAACATCCAGAACTTTAAAGGAGAAACCTATAATCTCATCTAAAAAAGAAACCTCAGGCCAGTGAGATAGCTCAGCTGTCTAAAGTGCCTGCTTAGACAAGCACACAGGGACCGCAGGTTCAATCCCCAGCACCACATGCCACACCAGCCCCACCCCCAGGATGGGCTGAGTCAGCCACAAAAAATAAATAAATAAATAAGAAACATCTAATCCAAGTGGCAGCATCCATTCTGTTATACACATGCTACAGTCCACTGGAGGGTCACAGACTTTCCTTGAAACACCTTGAACACAGACATTCTTCTGTACTTTGTAAAACAGACCTAAACCCAGATATTGCTGTTGTAAGCAACATGTATTGTCTTTCTTTTCTGTTCTTTGTCTACATTCTTCTCAAATCTCACAACAAAGGTAGACTTTGAAAGATAATACTGTGCCTTAGAGGAAGAGAAGGAGGAGGTGGAAGGAAAATGGAGGAGGAAAGATAAGAAAGGAGAACAAGGTGCGGAGTAGGAGACCCTGAATTTGAAAGCCTTCATTTTATCATCATTTCTAGTTGAAATAAATCAATTAGAGCATCTCAGCATCATCACTAAAGTCAACTCTTTTCAAATAACAAAAATAAAATTTCCTAAATATTAGACAATTTACAGATATTTTGAAAAAACTACTAATACAATAGAACTTATACTCATGAGTGAACATGAAGACAGTATGCTACAGTCTGTAACATGCTGTAAGGAAAGGTGACAGACCTATGGGGAGCCATCTCCCTGGATTTCCTTAGTCTCATTTAACTCAGTGAAATACCTATTTGTCTTTCTCTAAGGCACAGTACAAAGAATAAGGCAATCACTTGAATTTAAAAATAACACAGTGTAGAGCTATTGCCCTTAAACTTGTAACAGGTGATGTTCTACAGGGATCAGCCCTGTGTGCATTTAACATCTCTGTATGTGATTGATTACAAGCCAGAGAAGGTAGTCATTATGTTTGCCAAGTACAGCACATCATCAGGATGGGTGAGCACCTTGGAAGACAGGATTAGAATTAAAAATGACCTTAACAGTTTGAAAAATGATTGCAAGCAAATACTAGAATCAACTGAGCAGAAACGTACTAAAAAGACCTGCAACTGTACAAATCCAAGTTTGAAATGCATTGGTAAAGTAGAGTGCTGCTTGCCACCCAAAGATGCCTGCGCTGTACTCTGGTCAACATTGTTTTGCTGCTTATAAAGTCAACATATCTTCTATCACTCATTAAGATAGAGTAATATATACTCTACACAAGGCATTTTGATAAACATAGTAAATAACTGTATGTAATGTACTTTATTAAATATAATAAATAATTTTTGACAAACAAGTGGAAATATAGATTCATTATTAACATTTCAAAATTAATTTATGCAGACATAATTTTGAAGAGCTTGGCTATCACTCAGCACTCACTAGAGAAACAGACTTAATGTAAGAATGACGTAAGGATTTGCTCAGTAGGCTTACCCTGGCTGCCTGCAGTCAGCAGTGGAAGAGCGACAAAGGGGTGTCCGCATGCTGGAGATCAGAAAAATCCAGTCAAAAGGAAAGGCCTAGAGATCACTGGAGTGTCTTTTGTGAGTCCTTATTAGGAGGATGAAAGCTCTGTGATGGAAGGCTGAGGGGTCTGCGCTAGGAGCCAAGAGATGATTTCCCAGGCCAAGGGGGAGGCTGGAGGTCTTCCAAAGAAACAGGAGAGAGCCTTTTTTCTGTGTTCCTTCTATTCTACTCAGGTTAGGAGCCCATGTATCAGGGGCGCTCACACAAAGGGTGGGTCTTCTTTCTTTAGTAACTTCCATTAGCCACAACATGAACTATGCTAAACATATTTAGTTCTCATTTATTATATAAGTTATCACAAGCAGTTAGCTGTCACAGCTGGAAAGACTGGAAAGGACCCAAGGCCCAAAGCCCTAGGATAGACAGAAAAAAGTCACAAAGGTAGAAAGTAGAGTAATCCAGGAAATGTTCATACAAATAATTTGGAAATTTGGAGAGTGAAAAATTGTCCATTATTCAAAGGAGAAATGACATAATCTTTTAATTGCATAAAGAATTGAGTTCATACATAGAGATAAGTTATTTTGAGTGCACTGGGCTTGGTGACTGATAGCTGAAACCCCAGCACTTGGGAGGCTGAGGAAGGAGGATTGCTGCACGTTTGAGATCAGCCTGGGCATAAAGTGAGTTCAGGGCCTGTGCTACAAAGTGAGTTCAAAGCCAGCCTGAAATGTGTAGTAACTCTGTCTCAAAAAGACACGAAAAGAAGAAAAAAAAGATGTCTTGAATGCTACAAACTCTAATATTATTTAATAACATTATTTCATAAAGATGATATTCACTTTGTTTACTTAATAGGTTGACCTGGATGCAAAACTGCAGAAGACCTAAAATCTTTGTTTTATAAGAGTATAATATTGATGTAGAATGTCAGTGTATTTATGAAGAAATAGTAATTTTCAAAAAAGCTTGAATTCTATCAGTTTTCAAAATGAGTGATTTACAAATTTATTGTTTAAACTAATAAGGATTTACATTATTTCAAAATCTCCCTCAAAATTACTTTATAAAACTTAATATTCTTTTCCATTTTCATACAGAAATTAGGGGATAATGTGATTGATAGATGGATGATAGATAGGTATATAGGTGATAGTAGATAGGGAGGGAGGGAAAAGCAGAGGAGAGAGAGAGAGAGAGAGAGAGAGAGAGAGAGAGAGAGAGAGAGAGAAATTTAATCTGTATAACATGTCCATATCTTTGTCTTTCTTTGTGCTGATAACATTTACTAACACTCTTTCAGCAGTTTTGAGTATGTAATATATTGTTAGCTGTAGTCCCCATACTGTGTAATAGGTCCCTAGAACTCTGTCCCTTACCTGAAATCTTGTACCTTTTGACCACTAATCTTTCTCCCACTTCCATTCTCCCCAACACCTCCACCCTCCAGTAATCATCTTTTCACTCTAGGTGAGTCTGAATTTTTATATTCTATATGCAAGTGAGATCTTATGACATTTGTTTTTTCCTAACATATTTGTAACGTATTTCATTCAGTGTTATTTTCTCTGTATCCATGTTGTCAAAAATGACAGACTATATAACTTTTCTTTATTAATTCATTTCTTGAGCAATTATGAATAATGTTGTATAACAATGTGGGTACAGATATTTCTACAATATAATGGTTTTTGTTTCCTTTGGATATATACCTAAAAGAGAGATTGTTGTATCTTATGGTAAACTGTTACTATATTTTGAAGAAGTTCATTCATGTTTTTTTCCCCAAAGTGGCTATAGCCATTTGCACTCTGACCAGTAGTGGTCTCAGGATGCCTTCCTCCACATCTCTTAGAACATGTGCCTCCTCTTCTTGATTATCGCCTTTCTAACAGTATGATGAACTAGTGCCCCATGACTCTAATTTCCATTTCCCCAAAGAGTTGTGATTGGCTATTTGTATGTCTTCACTGGAGTAATAGCTCTTTAGACCCAAAGTACATTTTGTAATTGCTCTCCTTTATTGCTATTAAGTAATTTGACTTCTTTGTGTATTTTGGATATTAAACTCTTGCCAGTTTGGCTTGCAAAAGTTTTCTCCCATTTCACAGATTGTCCACTTCATTGATTGTCTTCTTTGCTGCAAAGAAGCTTTTCGATTTATACAATTTCATTTTTTGTTGCCCATGTTTTGGGGATCATATGCAAGAACTTGTGTCCCAGTTGTTTGGGAGGTTTCTTTTTGTATTTTCTTCTAAATGTTATATCCTTTCCTTCCTTATGTATAGGCCTTTCAATTTTGAGTTGCTTCTTGTGTAAAGGATGAGATAAACTTTTAACTACATTCTTCATCATGTAGGTAGGCAAGACTTTACCTGTGATTTGTTGGTGATTTTCCTTTTTAAATTCAATTTGTTGCTAACTGAACTTTCTCCACTGTGTATTCTTGGCAGCTTTGTGTCAAAGATCAATTAACAACAGATGCCCTGGTTGATTTCTAGGTTCCCTGTCCTATTTAATGTGTCTATATTTTTTAATGGGAGGATGGTTGTTTGTTTTGTATTTCATATTTTTCTTTATTTTTTCCTCAAAATTTGGGCTGTTTTGTGGTTTGTATACATCTTTTAATATTATTTTTACTATCACTCTTAAGAATAATAGGGAAATTTTAATAATGATTTTTATTTAATCTGTACAACACATTAGGTGTTATGGACATTTTGACATTTTAATTTCTCTAGTCCGAGACAAAAAAGATTTATTTCTATTTATTTGTCTTTAATTTTTCCATCATTGTTTAATTTTTTCTCATCTGGATCATTCATTTTTTTAGCTAAATTGATTCCTAAGTATTTCTGATGCTACTACAACTTATATTTTAAAATTCATTTTCAAGTACTTTGTTGTCAGAATACACAAGTGCTAATTTTTTGGTACATTGATTTTGTTTCCTGCAACTTTTGCTGAATTCATTCACCAATCTTTAGCATTTTTGGTGGAGTATCCAGGATTTTCTCTATATAAGATTTTTGTTGACGAATAGAAGAAAATTCACTTCATTTCTATTTTCATTTCATTTCTAGTACTATGGGGAATAGAAGTGGTAAGAGTAGGCGTCAGTGTCTAGCTTCTGGCCTTTTCACTTTTCACCATTAAATATGATCCTTCTGTGAATAGTCATATGTGGCACTTAGTGCACTGAAGATCACTTCTTTAATATCTCTTGTTGAGATATATTGTCATAAAATTATGTTAGGTTTTATAAAATACTTTTTCTGGATATTGTTATGTCCATATGTTTATTATCTTTCATTCTAGTAATATGATGAGTCACATTTATTGATTTGCATGTGTTGAACCATCTTTGCATTCCTGGAATAAATCCCAAATGATCATAGTAAATGTTCCTTTGGATGCTCTGCTGACTACAGTTTGAGAGTATTTTGATGAGGGTTTTTGCATATGAAAGCACTAAGCTGGGGGCTTGCCCATTAGCTCAGTTGTTTAAGTGACTGCTCCAACAAAACAGTCAGGCTCAGCATGCTGTGGTTCCAGCCCCATATCCTCAAGCCTTGCCAACCTGCCCTGAAGGCATCCTGAGCAAGCCAAAAAAAAATTGTTCTGAACTTTTGGGGGGTCGGGGAGATGGCTCAGAAGAGTAAGTGTTTCCCTGGCAAGCACAAGGGCCTGAGTTCAATCCCCGGTTCCGCAAAAAAAAAAAAAAAAAAAAGAATTAGGTAATGAGAGATTAAATATGCATTAATATTTTGATATCAAAAAAGAAGATATATTTCATTATAAACTGGGTAAGCAAAACAGAAGCTAAATGAATTAAAAGTCTGGCCTGATAGCTCAGCAGACTAACGCGCCTACTTAGGAAGAGTGCAGCGGCCGGGTTTGATCCCCAGCATGCCATGCCTACCCCGCCCATGCATGCTGAGTTGGCAATTGAGACTGGGCATGATGGCACACCTGTAATCCCAGTTCTTGGGAGGCTGAAAACAGGAGGACCACTATGAGTCCAATATACGTAGTGAGACCCTGTAGGCCCTGTAGACCCTGTCCTAAATACAGAAAAGGAGGGGGAAAAAAAAAGAATTAGAAAGATACATCCTTGCTAGGTAGCCAATAAACAGGAATCACAAAACAAAACTATATATTTTAACATAGATATACAAAAATAATAACAACGGTATATAAAATATTTCCAATAAGTAACATAGATATACAAAATACAATAACATAGATATACAAACTATTTCCAATAAGTAAACGAAGAGTTCTCAGGTTGCTACAAGGAGACTTTGTCAGTTGCAGCCACTCTGTGCAGTCACATCACCTGCATCCTGCCTTGTATTCCTGATGCTGAATTTCTAAGCCTGTTCAGCACCTTAGTCCATTTTCTCAAAGCCCTCAAGACTTTGTGGTAAAACGAGTTATGGAGAAGCTCTGATTATGTGAGACTCTCCTGGTTTTTCAACCTCCTTGACACACTTTGGGACTGTATTTACTAGACTGGACCCATAATGATGTCCTCCCTGGCTCTGATGGCTTCCACCCCCATCCTTGACGATGAGCTTACAAACGCATCAGCCTCCTTGCCTGAATATAACTCTAGTGCTGATTGCAGATTGTGGGTGAACCCTTTGTCTATCAGGAGACTAGGAATAGATCGAGACACTCAGCACATCTCTGAATTAAGTAACCTTTCAGCTGTGGGAGACATGAATCACCCCACCAACCTAAGGCATTATTCTTAACTGTTTCTCCGCCATGATTTTGTTAAAAGGAAAAGGATTTTACTGCTTCTCCTCACCTCTTTCTATCTAAGGTCATTCTGTCAGAGAAAAAATTTAAAGTCAACTAAAATCAATGCATTCTGCATGGGAATTTCACCAGTATTTCAACACTCACCAGTTTTTTTTTGTTTTTTTTAAAGATAATCAAGCAACTGGTTATCTGACTACCACCAGTTGTTAAAAAAAGTTAATCAAGCAACTGGCTACCTCAACGCACTGGAACAAGGTTTATAATCCTTGAGGCACACACAGTGTTAAAGGAAAAACAGACACATTGACTCCTAATAATCAAATGGCAAAGAAATAGTGTAGGCTAAATTTTTCAAATGGGAAAATAAAAGTTCTTCACTACTGCTAAAGTCTGGAAAAATGTTCCAGTGATAACTTAACTTGAATGGCAAAATGTTCCATAGGTTTTATATGACAGTCAGAAGCTTACAGTTACCCACTTCTTACATGTTAACATTGGTGATCTTACTATCATACAGCTCATGTGGTAGCTCCAGTACCTGCCAGCAACTGCCTCAAGTTAGTTGCACAACTGAGAAAGATTTTTCATTTTTTTATTCATTACATGGTTTATATTATTGTTCTTATGTTTTATAAAATTTATTCAGAAGTTTATTTTTGGGAACTATCACTTGTTTAAAAGTAGAGTTCTGAAAGGGGAACAATTATAAGTGAGTATAGGTTAGCTACTTTTAAAATAATAATAATATTGGCTTCTTGTCATATGGTCAGAACATATTGGGCACAACCTGGGGAGATAAATGAGAAGAAGGACTCTTGATCTATTGACATCACATTATAGTGTGTGTGTGTGTGTGTGTGTGTGTGTGTGTAGAGAGAGAGAGAGAGAGAGAGAGAGAAGAAGAAGAAGAAGAAGAAGAAGAAGAAGAAGAAGAAGAAGAAGAAGAAGAAGAGATGAAAACAGCACAATTTTATTTTATTTTTTTAAAAAAAAATATTTATTTATTTTTATTTATTACATTTATTTATTGTGTGTTTGTGTGTGTGGCCAGCTCAGCCCACCAGGGGGCGGGGCTGGCTGGCATGTGGTGCCGGGGATCAAACCGAGGTCTCTGTGCTTTGCCAAGCTTGTTTCAAGTAGGTGCTTTAGACCACTGAGCCATCTCTCCAGCCCCCAGCACAATTTTAGATAACATAACATGAACAATAAATGGGATGACATACCATAAAAAGCTTTGTTACAGAGGTAAACAGCTTGTTCATGGACTGTCTTTCTGAGAAAATGATTGTCTAGCTGAGACTTAAAGCCAGAAAAGAAACCATCCCTGAAGAACAGGGAAAATGCTGTCAAAAGAGAGGTGCCAAGAAATGCCCAAGTACATATGATGGAGTTGTGCATTTTCCAGGACAGAAAATTTCTTGTATCTTAAACAATGAATGCTATGAGATGAGGTTAAACAGTACACAAAGGCCAGACTGTGGCCCAACCATGGCCCTTGTAGGTGATGGCTAGGAGTTTGAACTTTCTTCTTGTTGGGGGAAGACTTTAATGACATCCTCTGCTTCACACATTTTTTTAAAGTCTTTAGTGGATATGTGTGGCAAAGGGCTTAGAGAAGAGCCAAGAATAGACAAGGACAGTTGTAGTCACCCAGGGTACAGTAGCCAATGCTATGATAATGGACTAGAAGTAGGAACCAGTGGATGGATTCACCACATTTTAGAGCTATTACTAGCATATGTGGCAGTGGTAGATTGGACATGAGATTTTGTGTTAGTAATAGTACAAACAATATTCTAAAGTGTTTGTGTTGAGCATGAAGTAAACTAGAGCTTGTGGTGCCTTTCATTTGTTTCCCTTTTCTGAACTCTTGTTTGAGGTTCCCCGTGGGAAGCTCCTAGTGTCACCTTCTGGCCCAACTCAAGTTAGACACGATCCATCGGGAGCCCCGTGACTCTCACCACTTTTCACTATTACGCATGAAATATGAATCTCCAGAAATTTTTTGCTTGTCTTTCTCTTGGACTGCAACATTTTAGAATGTTTCCTCTAGCTGTTTTTTTACATGCTATGGCACCTGCTCTTGCCAAGACTTCAGGGGGAGTGTGACTTTCCTCCCACGCAAATGCACTCAGATTAACTCTGAGACAAGATGTCCTCTTTCCTGTCACAGTGGGACTGGGAGCTCTCTAAATTTCTTTGACTTAGGTAAGAGAGAATGACCTCCAATTGTATTTCTGCATAAATACTAGAAAGAAAAAGCCAGTTGTTCCCAGATGCTTCCATTTTCTATGATTTAATATCTCTCCTCTGTTCTCTGGTACCAACTCCCTTTGTGCTCATGTGGGGTTTCACTTGGGTTTTTAATCTGGGGAATTAACTAATGCCTTCTGCACTGTGTTAATCAAAACAGGTTTCCTTATCCCGTCTGGTGCATGCTGTTCATTATTTTGAGTTTTATTTTCCTATATTCACCCCTCAGTGTGTTACTTCCTATCTTGGTAGAAAAACACTTTAACTAGCATATACTGACTGGTTGATGGAATACACATGGCCTCTGGATTGCCACACATGTGGCCTCTGGATTACCAAAGGTGTGGCCTCTGAGTTGCCATAATTATATGACAGAGGTAGTAGCAGTAATAGCACTTTTACAACCATCATTACTTATTAAAAACTGCCCAAGTGTGAAACTTGAACATTTCATTTTTTCTTTTGCTACATCTATGACTCCATTTAATTTTTTTTCCTCCAGTGGAATCATTTCTTAGACAGAATCATCTGTGTAATCCTCAGCCTCCTTATGTAAACCAGATAAGAAGAGAAGTGTTCTGCCAGAGGAGCAGGGGGCACTTTGCAGCCCCTCCTATACACCCTGCATTGGTAATTTGTTGCAGAGTGCAGCCATGACAGTTTAGAGAGCAAAAGAGTCCTCAGAGTTCAATCACTGCTTCTTCAGCAAGAGAGAGCATCAGGCAAACAGCCCCAAATGGAAACTTCCATGACTTTTATTTTTAACTCAAGGGCACAAGAACAAAGAGGCAGAAGAACATTTGGAACAACTGTCTAGGAGTTTTGGTCATGGGACAGGGATGGAAAGGCCTGGCCCCCTACGTGACCGCACTAGCCCAGTGTGTAGAGGCTTACTGAGCAGGAAGATTGTCCCCAGGCAAGAGAAAAACAGTGACCAGAGCAAATGTCTCTGAGAATAACCTATCATCGACCCTGCTGACCGCTGTGCTGGTGGTCTGCTCTACACACCACGCGGTCCAGGGGCTGGGCAACTGTTGTGTTCATAGTCTCTCCACCTTGCACTCACATCGAGCATTCCTCTGGTCATGGTTTCCCGCAGTACTTCAGATATTAACCACATGGAATCTGTGCTCTACAAAACTGAACTCCAAAAACCTCTTTACCAAAAATCATCCTAGATCTGTTTCTGCTTTTTTCTTTTCTCTATTTTTTTAAAATTTAATTTCAGGCATAGGAGCTTTCCTACATGTTTTACTTACTATGACAATCATTCTTTACTTCTCACGCTACGTCCTTCTGTCTATCTCTAACAAGCACTCATGTACACATACACACACTATACCTCTTAATTCTAGGATCATATGAATGCATCTAAACTGCTTGTTCCATCCTTTTCCTCTGGTTAAACATCGATGTGACCAGCTTCTTCAGAAGTGTAGTTTTTGTCAGAAAATAATAGTGAGGCCAGTTCTCTGTACCCCCTTCCCCACTCTTTCTGATTCATACATTTTATGGCTTCTACCAAGAACTATTTAGCCAAGAAAGACCAGACTTTCCTGGTCCTCTCATTGCTCTAATACAATTCTTGTTTTATTTCTTTAACTATAGGTTTATTCAGTAAGTACAAATTAAATCTATAGCAGAGATTCAAAGTACAATATTTGGACTATATTTAGGTATTCAAATGAACCAATGAGATTATCTAATCATTAAAATATAATTAGGAAGAAGATCATAAGAAAAATCACACAGATTATCTCATGGCTTTTGCTTAGCCAAACTCTTTTTGGTAATAATATTCTAAGCATAAGATTGCATCTGCTGTTGATCACATAGAAAGACAGTAGATAGGTCACTATAGAAACTACTGCTGATGAATAGAATTTAAATTATAACAAATAAAGAATATATTAAAAAACAAAATTTGGTTTCAATAAGAGTTTCATAAATTTGTTACAAACATCTCAATCTAACACATGGCCAAGTTTTGTTTTCTTTTTTTTTCCATAATTTTATTGAGAAACAAATAGCAATGAGACAATTTCAAATCAAATTGGCAGGACAGTTTCAATAATTAACACATT
>NW_004524608.1:10325732-10348184 GCF_000260255.1 Octodon degus
CGATATTTACATATGTGTGTCTGGTTTATTTCACTTATGAGTATATGTTCAAGTGGCATCCACTTCAACATAAAGGCTTCAAGTTTATCATTCTTAATAGCTGAATAATACTCCATTGTGTAAAAATACCACATCTTTTTCAACCATCCCTCAGGTGATGGGCATCTTGGTTGTTTCCAAGATTTGGCTATCACAAATTGTGCTACTGTAAACATATCATAGGGATATATGATATGATGATATCCCTATGATATGATGTTTACAGATCCTCCAGGAAAATTCCCAGTAGAGGAATAGCTGGTTTAAATGGGATTTCCAGTCCAACTTTACTAAGGAGTCTCCACACTGATTTCCATAATGGTTGCACCAGTCTACATTCCCACCAGCATTGGAGAATAGTTCCTTTTCCCCCAAGTTTTGTTTTCTAGTCATTATACAAAAAAAGAACAAAACAGTAGTAACATGTTAATTCATAGAAAAATAGTAATAGCAAAATTAATAAAAATTTAAATTTGCTTTACATTAAGCCCGATAATGAAGCTACTAAAATATATATATCGGAGAGAAAATCTATACTAGATAAAATATCATAAAAAATCTAAATTCAAACATTTGCTCTTTTTACTCTCTTTATTAATTTTTCTTACAAATATCAAAATGTAGGTAATAGAGGCGGTAAGATAAAGAACTGAGTCCTCTCAGTCCTGTCCTACCTTCACAGAGTATTCCTTTGTCAGTATTTTAGTTTCCTGCAGCCAGGGGTCTATTAAAATCTTCTTGTGCAGGAGCAGAGGGAAGAAGGAAGGGATTGCCAGTGCCACCGTTGTTGGCATTCAACAGTATGACTGGATCTTTTGTCTTGGCAATAGTTGCAGATGCCAGGCTGCTTCCTGTGAAATGTGCTTTTAGGTAGATGTGGCAAAACTGTGCATCTCTGTTGTGTTAAATGATATCCTTATATATACTGACTCATCACATGTCCTTTGGGTGTGAACAAAACATGAAGGGTGAGTTAATTTGGTATTGTATGACTACAAAAGCAAGGCAAATACAAGATGACAATTTTGTGGTAAGAAGTAAATGTTTGGCTATTCCATAGATAGAACCATCCACTACAGTGAAAAATCCAACATATTTCTTTTAAAATTTTTGGTGAAGTCTAGTTGTGTTACCCAGGCTAAAGTGGAGCTCACAATTTTCCTGCCTCAGTCTTCCAAGTGGCTGCAATTTACAGGCATGAACTGTTGCCTGGCTTTCTTTACTATTATTATCATACATGCTAGTGTCTTTACTGAACAAAAGAGAGAATGGCCTAATTATATGTACCAAAATAGACTCACAGGAACACAAAGAACTTGGAGAGCATAGCATAAACATGCATACAACTAAATTTAAAAAGTGTTTTTCCTTTTGTTTCTCTACCATGGTTTTTTCTTAGAAAAAAAACCCTCATGTCCCCACAATAAAATGGATATTAAAGACAATCTCAACAATTTTAGTAATGTTTTCTTTCACAGCAAGCCTGAGATAGCTCTAGGGAATTACTAGGAAAACGTCATAAAGATTGTCATAAGAAAATATATGTTCTCAGGAGACTTTATTATACTACATTCCAAAAGTATTGTCAGAGTCCAACATCCCAAGTAGGACTTTCTGGAAAAATAATACTTTGATCTTAAGATATCTACCAAGGTTAAAATCATTAGTCAAACTGTTTTATGAAACCTATACAAGTTTCCCTAATGGAACTGGTAGTTCATTCATAAACATAAGGTAACTAGTGCAATGAATAAGCCAAAAAATTAAATGCATAAATTACAAACAATAATTACATCCATGCCATGATAGGATTCATGTATATGAATTAATTTAATACTAGTTGAGAGTGTTTCTTACAAGTAACATTGAAACAGATGGCCGGCCAAATAGCTCAGCAGATTAAAGCACCTGCAAGCAGGAGCAGGGGCCAGGGGTTCAATCCTTGGGGCCTGCTGTGCGGGCTCATCCCCAGGGGTGAGCTGAGATGGCAATTGAGACTGGACGTGGTATCATGCACTTATAAACCTAGCACTTGGGAGGCTGTAAACAGGTGGGTCACTGCAAGTCTGATCTAGTAGTGAGACCCTGAACACCTTGTAGACCCTTCCCTAAAATACAAAAAAAAAAAAAAATAAGAAAAGAAAAAAAAGAAAGGAAGGAAGGAAGAAAAAAAGTAACATTGAAACAATAGAATGAGATAGGAAGAAGGAATCAATTCCCTTTGTAGGGGGAGAACTATATTTGCAGTATATAAGGTAGAGTTTAACTTGAACAAGAAATTTGTTAAAGTTTAATCATTAAGGTGACAGAAGCAGGAGAAAAGAGTTATAGCACAGATAAATTTACATGTAAAACTTGATACAAACATCTATTTTTGTTTTATAGCTTTAATTTTTAGCATGAAGCTTATATAAGACATTTACACACACCATACTTTCTAATTTCACATTAGTATACAACTTTTGGGTCATGTTGATTCAAAATCCCAATTTTCTATTTCTAAGGAAAAATGGACAACAGAAAAGCAATCATTATCATTCTGTCAGCTATTCATGACATTAGTTATTTAGGCATTTCAAGTAACTCCAAATTTAGTGGTACAAACAAAAAAAAATTTCTTGTGATTCTACAATTTAGATTTAGCTCAGCTGGGTAATTGTTTGGCTGGTCTCACCCAGCACTGGTTATAGTGTTTCACTCAGAACACTGGCTGTTTAAGAGATTTAAGAAAACTCCAGTTGAGGTTTAAATTCTCAGCTGGGACAGCTAGAACGGCCTGGGTGGCTGGGCCTGTATGTCTGTATGCTCCATCATTCTCAGCTTCTTCAGAGCTGAGTGCTGTCAGAACTCCAGAAGGTCAAAACAGATGTTCCGCAGCCTTTTGAGGCCTCCATTCAAAAAGCGTTCAGTGTCACCTCCTTTACATTCTATTAGCTAAAGCAAATTGCAAGGCCAACCTAGAGTCAGTAGATACTGGGGTGTTCTTCCCTCTAATGGGCAAAGCAGTGCTGTTATGTGCAAACTGGTGTTCATATAAAATCAGGAAGTATGTGTGACTATATTTTACAATCTATCACCATCATCAAATTCAAAAAGAATTAATAATTTTTTGAGTAATAGTTATACAATCATGAATTTTTTTAAATCTTAAAATTTCATCTTAAAAAAGCTTTCATTACATGAAAAAATGCTTTATGTTCTGCTAAACTTTCGCAAATTTTGTGGAAAAAGTGCAAATTTTATGGTTTATTAAGTTTACACAATTGCTCCATTTCTCTACAAAACTATGCCTTCCTTTTAAATAAATATAGACATTTTAAATAAATAAATAGGGATCTGTAATCCCATGATTTAGCAACATGATCAACTCAAACAGTTCTAACTGGCCTCAATGCCAATTTACAAATATTCCTCAAAATTCTTGCTGTAAGTTTGGTTCAGTGAAATATGACACAAAATGTTATGCATTATATAATCATTTCCCACATTTTAAAAATAATTTATTGGCCCAGGGGGAATAGCTCAGTGGACTAAGCATCTGCTTAGGCAAGCACAAGGAACAGGGTTCGATCCCTGGCACCTCATGTAGTGCCAGCCCTGCCCCCAGGCACGCTGAGTGGGCTGCCAAGTCCAGGAGTGGTGGCGCATGCCTATAATGCCAGCTCTGGGGAGGCTGAAAATAGGAGTCCGAGCTGTGCAGTGAGACCCTATACCAAATGCATATTTTTAGAAAAATTGTCTAGTTGTGTCCACTTATATTAGATAAAAACTACAATTTGGTTATTTAGTAGTGATTGTATTTGAAATTATGTACCAATTTTATGAAAATATTTTATTTTTTTAAAAGTACTGAATTATTAGTTTTAAATATTTGTACATGATTACATACATCACAGTTTGGAAAAAAGTAGGTTATTAGAATATATTACATTTAAAAATTACAAAAGCTTAATTTTATATTTAAGTCAACAGAGACAGATGATTTCTGTTATTTTATGCAAAAAGAAAAAAGCAAAAAGAAACAACAGCTAAGATGAGGTAGAAGCAGTGAGACCGCGAGAAAAATAGATGAAAAGTCAGATCCTGACTTAAAATATTTAGAATTACCAGTGGAAAGATGTAACCACAGAAAAATTACAAAACAAGAAAACAAAAAATAAGAAGCATCTGGGATTCAAAGCAGTCCTGTCGATGTCTTCAAATGGGTCATTTTTAAACTGCCTCACTGAATAGAGCAAAGTTAGAGAAAACTGAAAGAAGCACACAGCAAGCCCGTCATCTGTTGAACAAGGGCGCGGGGCAGCGTGAAAGCCCGTGCTGCGCTCCTCCCAGAAGTGCGGTGGTTGGCAAATTGCCTGTTAAATTGTGACAGTGTATCTTGTTTTACACAGCAGTTTCATGAACAGGGCCAGCAAGATATCTCAGTGGACTAAGCGCCTGCTTAGGCAAGCAGTTTGATTCTGGGTTCGATTCCTGGCACCACATGCAGCTCCAGCCCTGCCCCCAGGCACGCTGAGCCCGCTACCAAGTCTGGAAGTGGTGGCACACACCTGTAATCCCAGCGCTGGGGAGGCTGAAAACAGGAGGATCACTACAAGTCCGAGCTGCATGACCCTGTACCACATACATTAAGAAAAAAGGGAATAATCATCCTGATTTCAAGTTTCTTCTTTGCTGGAACAAACAAACTTAAAATAGCAATTGGTTTGTTTGTCTTATGAATTCAGAGAATTAGACCATGGTGGGCAGGCTCCGAGGTGAAAGAGCCTGATGGAACATGCTACTCGAGTGATGGTGGCCAGGCAGAGCTGGTTGATAGCCACCCAAACAGGAAGCAGTTCTGAAGCACCTATAGTCACAAGGTTCTGCCCATTAGCCTCCTAAATGCACCCAGAAATGTTTTACTTATTGTAAGAGGTCCTCAGTCCAGCAAGTTGCCAATCACAATTAAAGGTCGCACATCCGTGACCCCAGTATGTCCTATAACATTTAGTGAGCCAGGGCTGACTCTTGTTTTTCTCTGGATGAAACAAATGGAACTTATTAGAGGAAGTGACTTTCAAAGAACTAAAAAAAAAAAAAAAAAAAAGAAAGAAAGAAAGAAAGAAATGAGGGAATTGGGGCACTAAAGGGGACATAGGTTAGTCCTTTAACTTTCTTCTTTTTACATGCTGTAAATGAGAGGAAAAATTATTAGATGAAAATTAAATGTAATAATTACTTTTGGTCTTGCAAGCAAAGCAAAATGCACTTGGCTTGAGGTCTAACCCTCTGTGCCCTTGAGGTTCTAGGTTCCTAATGGAGTACTGCAGGCAGAGCCCAAAGATTGCTTCTGGCATGAGATAGTTTCTCAAATATCACTGTCCTTCTGTAGCTTTAAGATTTAAATGCAGAGATTGAGACCCCCTGTTTGTAATAAGGTAGAGTCATTTTGTGGGCAAATTAGGCTAAACGTATGTACAGTCCATGTTCTTGATTCCCTGGTTTATTAAATATTGATTTATTCCACAAACTAGAGCCTAAGATTCCTTGAATTTCAAGGACATATGTTGGGGATTAGAGAACGTTATATTAGAATTTCTTTCAACACATAAAAACTGCCAAAGAAGTGCAATGTAAATGGACTTTACACACATAGGATACTCCCATCCCATAAGACCAAATTATTGTACATTGTGCTTTATGACTGAATTTTTTTTATTTTTCTAAATTTTTTGGCAGAACCAGGGATTGAACTCAGGCCCTTGTGCTTGTCAGGCAAGCACTTATTCTACTGAGCCATCTGCCCGGCCCCATATGACTGAATGTTTTACAGAATGTAAAATCAAATCATCATATAGCACACTTATGATAGAGAAGCCTATTTATATATTCTAACAATTGTAAATGTAGTAAGTTCAGAAAGCCCAAAAAAAATAAATGATTTTGAAACATTAGGAGCCAAAAATAGATGTGTATGGTCATAAAAATATTTACAGTTTAGTTTATATTTTACTATGAATATTTATATACTTACATGATTTAATGCAAAGGCATGATTGTGTTTGATTGATGGATAATACCCTTTCAAAAGTTAAAGCTTTGAATTTTGAAATGGATTTTGCTCCACTGGTTTTAAAGGCTTTGTAGACTCATATATCGACCATGACAATGGGATTTGTTTTTTCTGGTATTCTTTTGACAGTTTTATTGAAACATTAGTGCCTATTCTTATGATCCTTGTTTATTCAAGCAAGCCAAATGCAACTATCATATAAAATTATTGTTGTTCATTTCATTGATGTGTTTTGTGGTCTTGAACTTGTCAATTTAGTTTGGTTATAAGTCTGTTAAGAACTGTGCACAAAAAAGAACTGTGCACATGTGAAATTAATTCTGAATTTTATTCATGCATGCATGTTACATACTATTATACTAAACGTGTTTTTAGTAGGTCTATTAATCTAAGAGACAAAGTTTTTGATGTTGTACATAGTACTAAAATAATGATAACGAGGTGATAGTTTGGAATAACTTTTAACCTCTTTAGTTTGTTATACTGATCAAATTATTATTGGGAAAATGTAGCTAATACTTAAACCATGACTGTACAATTTGGCTATGCATCAGGAAACATTTTTTCCTACTTTTATATTCTCATGGAAGTATATCTAAAGCTTTCCTTTCACAGGAAGGATTTTTCAACTCTAGGAAATCTGTATTTTTGAAACAAATGTTCCACTTATCCTTGCTAGTGGCCATCTGGTTACCTTCCTGAAGCCTCTGTAGTTTCCAGAACATGAAGGCTTTCCTAAACATATCATAACCTCATGCAATCAGTATACAGTTATTAGTCAAGCAGTCTGGTTTAAATAGTTGGGGTGTTTTTAAAACTTAAGAAATACAACCAGGGTTTCAATTTTGAAAGTTAACATTTGCTGCAGAAGTTGCCCCCATTGTTTATACTAAGAATAGATGTAAAATGTCTCACTCTTACTAAGCAACCAAAATATAACATTTAAAATGCTATTCAGTGTGGGAAGATTATGAGCAAGCAGTTATATCGCACTCACAATGGCGTCTCGGCAGGCTTGACTTCCAAGACACAAGAGTCATCAAACGTCCAAGGTAGCAACCATAAGACAATAGATTAAATCTTGATCTGAAGTTAAAAAAGGACTTGAGAGGCCTTCTAGGCCTTGCAGCTTATTAATGGCAGAGTCAGGTTCCTTTTCTACCCTTCAAATCCAACTATTTGAACTATCATCATTTGGGATGCTGTGCTCTAGACTTAAGGAGGAAATGACCTTATCTGCCAGAAGGCTTGCAAATCACTCGTCTCACAGTGCCAGAGCAGAAGGCAAGCCTGGGGAACAAAGAGCGTGACTCAGTCAGGCCCCCTTCAGCAGGGCTGGCTTTGAAGCTGAGTCACTGGAAATTAGATTGCAGAGTAAAGGTGCTGTACATTATTGGCCTTGTCCCTCAAGTAAAAAGGCAGAAAGCCTCACTCAAGTTAAGAAATAGGGGAATCTCTCAAAGAGAAAATTCTGTAAATCTTAAGTGTAGTCTTATTTAGTGATTTATCCCTGTTACTTTTTACAACTAAACATTAAATACTTAAGCATCACTATGTATAAAAGAGTATGGGTAGTGTTGCATTCGGCAACATTTTAATAAAAGACTCCATGACTCTCTCTTCGACCTTAAGAAAGAATGACAGGCTGTGGTTAATGTTTGGGGGAGAAAAATCTCAATTGAACACCTTCCCAGACCAAGCAACACGGACAGCTAACTATTGGTAAGGCTAAATGGAGTCTTACATTCTATCCCAGCAAGGATAATCTTGACATTTTAGAATCACCTTTTTCATAAATCTCAAACCGCAAGGGGAAGTGTTGTGCAGCCATGCTTA
Organism: Octodon degus; assembly: GCF_000260255.1. NCBI lineage: Eukaryota > Metazoa > Chordata > Mammalia > Rodentia > Octodontidae > Octodon > Octodon degus. The sequence goes on from NW_004524608.1 coordinate 10,333,663, forward strand.
TCCAGCCGTGTCTAAGTCGCCCTCCAGTTCATCTAACCCACTTTGTTTGCAAGCTGGCATGTACATGGAGATATCCCCAGCCCTTCCAGGGCAGGCTATGCTTATCTTCTTTGAATGAGAAGCCTGAAGGGGAATAGAGAGATTCCAACTCAGCGGTTTATTCTTTGACTACAGGTATATCACGAGTGCTTTTCATTTTCTGGCTAGGTGGGTTTCTTTAGAGTGAAAGAGTTTGGGGGCATCTGTTTGGATTACTGCAGCTTTCTTAAACATAGCCAAGCTACATTCCAATCTGTTATGATATCGTATTTCCACTTTACTCCTGGTATTGAGCATTATATTTTCTCAAAATTGCAAATGTTATCCAACAAAAGTAATATAAGTTGCAATTAAACTAGTGACCTAACAAAATACCATTATATAAAATAAAGGTTGCACCTTGGAGAAATCTTTATTTGCATATTTTGGAGAAATAAAAAGGCCAGGAGAGTCAAGGTAAGGCAAAAAGTACTTTTCCATAGGCAGAAAGGACAAGCAGGGATATGACTTTGAATGAATCTTCTTGAGTAAGGCAAAGAATAACCTTCTAAATTCTGTGCTCCAAATACCTTGGCAATGGCTGTAATAAAACAATGCGTCTATTTCTGCTAAGTTGTTATATTAGTGATTATTGTATTGTTCAGTCATTCACATAGTTCACAGTTCTGAAAATAGCTACTCATTGTTGTTTGATTTATTACAATTTTTCCCATCATTTATGGATACAAAAGTGCAGTTACTAATAAAGTGAGTTGAGCAGTATGCAATAATTGAATTGAAATTTTTTTAAACAGCAGAATATTTTAAAATTTGGGTTTCTACACCTATAAGCTTGGATCTGTCACAAAAATAAGATGGCAGCCACTGTTATTTGAAATAAAAATAAAAATGGAAACTATTCTGCTGAAGAACCAGGAACACATGGCTTTTTCAAACAGCACTTGTCTGAATCCTGCTGCCATGGCTCCTCATCCTTAACCCCACTCTTCAGACGTTGGGAGGAGTCATGTAGTCAATATTCTTTTTTCTCCTCAGTCTTTAATTGCAGTGAAGCAATATTAATAAACACTTCATAACTTTCATTGTTCAGAGGAGTCTTTAAAATTCCACCATTTTGGGGGGTGGGGAGATAACTTGGCTGTTCAAGTACCTGCCTGGCAAACTCAAGGGCCCAAGCTCGATCCCCAGTACCACATGCCGGGTTGGCCCCGGAACCCAGGCCTACGCCGTGCAGGCCACTCAGTCCGGGCATGGTAGCACATGTCTGTAACCCTAGCGCTGGGGAGGCTGAAACAGGAGGATCACTCTGAGTCTGAGCTGTGCAGTGAGATCCTGTACCAAATAAATAACTAAATAAATATTTATTTATTATTCTTTTTTATTTTTTAATGTATTTAGTTGCTACAGAGTCTCACTACACAGCTCAGACTCTTAGTGTTTTCAGCCTCCCCAGCACGAGGATTACAGGTGTGCACCAACACGCCCGCAGTCTGTGGCCAGCTCAGCACACCCTGGGGGAAGGGCTGGCGCGGCATGGGATATAGGGGCTGGAACCGCGGTCCCTGAACTTGCCTAAACTTTCCTAAGCAGGTGCTTCAGAGCACTAAGCTATCTTGCCGGCCCCGTATGATTTTTAAACAGTCCACCATTTTTCAAAACTCTCCTTCACCTTGCTCTGCCTTTTCTAAGAATATTATCCAGAACTCTTGACAGTTTTCTGTGTAGAAGTCAAAGTGGTTTCTGCCTACAACACCCTCAGTTCCTACAGGGATGCTCCCCACGAGGTTTTGCCTTATGCCTTCCACCCCAGGCTAAGCACTCTCCCCACTATCCTTAACTCAGCTTTGCTAAAGAACAATTCCCAGTGCCATCTCTTCTGCTGGGATATCTGGATCTCTTCTACAAAGCCCTCTTTCTCTTAGCCAATTACACACTGCCCTCCAGAGACACATAAGGCTGAGGTTCCAAGATCATGTCTTTTCTGCAGCAACACGGTAGCCTCTTTTAAATAAATCATGTTGCATTTAGTGTAAGCAAAACTAAGACAAATTAAATTAACTGAAGGGCAAAGAATGGACTGGACTATGCTGAGGTAGAATAGAATGGGCATCTCAGCCCTGGATTCCTCGTCTTTGAAACCCTCCTTGTTTGTAATTTTGTAAGGATCCCATGTTTACTTCTTACAGAGATGCTTCCTTTAATATTCTGGCTTTTTCTTACACCTATTTTTTATTAAAGAAACACTACTATAAAATTTATCTTCTTGGAGGACATGAACTAGCATTTAGTTGTTCTTGTCATTTTGTAGGAACTTGGTAAATGGCTTCTAGTCTGAGAACAACCTTATAATGCTACATTTCAGTGATGATCATGTAGTACGAACCATAAATAATGCAAACGAGTTAGCCTGCCAGAGGACAAAAGTCCAGCTACAGCTTGGGAAGAGCATCCTGACTTTGAGGTATGCTGTATCTAGCATAAGGCAGGAAAGGTTATAGAGTTACATTTTTTGGAATATTTTCTAGAGAGTATCCTGGAGTATATACAACTGGATCTATAGTCAAACCTGCTCTGAATTAAGGTGGAAAAGTACTACACCAAGTGGCAATTGTTCTTCCTGATGGCAATATTCATTTTTTTTCAATCCACAGGAAGTACGTTTTAGTTTTCTATTAAAGGTCATCTTAACATCATTATCAGAGTATTTTACCACTAAAGGCTCATCTTTTCTATATGAATCATTTCCCCCACAGGTCCAGTTTGCAGCCTCTCTAAAGAAATAGTGTTTTCTCTATGTGATTATCCTGTATGCTGAGTGTCTGTCTTGACTAAACTTTCTCATGAAACCCCTGCTTCTGTGGGCATTATGCAGACTAACAGGGAGGCTTTGCATGTTCCTATGGATCCATGCTATTCAACAAATATTACTGTATTTCTTCCCTCTGCTGTTGCTCCTGGGATGATTGATGGGCCATCATTCTGGGATATGTTCCCCTACTGTTTCACTGCACCAAAGATGAGAAATCCTCCGTGTTTTGTGCTGTAACTGATACGTCAGACCACAGGGAGATTAGAATCTCCAAGCTCTTCACTGAAACTGGGGAGAACAAAACTTTCATGTTGACATAGCAGAAGATAAGGAAGGACATTACCTCCTTGGCAATGCATCTGCAGTAATTCTTTCATTAAGTTCCCTCAGCCAAGAAAGGCTGTATCTCCCTCTGCAGGAACTGAAACTGAAGTAATTTGCATCGAGGCTGATGTTCCCTTGATTTTTCTCAGAAGCAGGTAAAGTGTGTCTTAAGCCTAGCAAGAATCTGAAGGATCAGCTTAGAAGGCCTTTGTCTTCTTAGAGAGAGATAAACTTTGTATTCAGAAACAATGAGGTCATTTTCTTGGCTCATTCTCTCTCGGTCAGCGCAAATAAGAAATGACTTTGTTCTTCTCTGAAATTAATTTTCTGACTTTTAAGGACTCACACAGCTTCATAAGCCACATCAGTGACCCCAGAAAAAATAAAGCTAGTATATTTTCCCCACACCAAGACTGAATTTCACTTAGAAATTTAATTATTTTATTGCTCCATCAGTCTAAATGTCTTTCAGTAGCGAGACTTTGCATAAGTTTTATCACCTTGCCATGGGTAAGAATTTTAAGGTTCTTAATGAAAACTAATTTTAGTAGAACCAATAATATTAATAGTAATAATTTTGTGGGACTTTCTTCATAGTAGGTTCATTTGTTTCCTCAGTGATTGCAAAAGACACGATAAATATCAACAAAGATAAGTGTCACTTCCATCAAGGAACTACTTTTCTGTTTTTGTTTAAGCTCTTCATTTGACACCTCCAAGACAACCCCCAAGGCAAAATCTTAATGTGAAAAAGATATTTTGCTTTCTTCTTTTATTATCATCTAATTGAAGTTTAACACTGGCCTCATAAAATCATAGGTGCATTGCCCTACTTCTATGATGCCTATGTAGGCACTGAACAAATCTTTAAATATTAGCAATCCCAAATCTGAGGGTCACAAGCTGTGGTTGGTTCTTTACCTTGTTTGTTACATATCACAAGTGTCTTTGACTTATCTCTATGCAGTGGGAATAATTCATTACTTCCCAGAAATGTGACATGTATGTACAAGTATATTTGAAATCCTAAAATACAAAATGAAAACTATGTAAGCATCTTGAAGTAATTCGTGATAAATGCTTAATGTAACACATAACCATTTGCTGAAAATTGAAGTTTGATAAATATTAGTTTCATGTCTTAATTTGCTACTACCTCAGAGCTGAAGAAATAATTGTTTTACACACAAACACGCACACACACATACACACACACACACAGAGATATACAAACATGCACATGCATCCCCTCAGTTTACAAAGTCAGTATCATCTCTGATATTGTATTTGTCTCTTTTTATTCTTAATTACTGATTTCCCTAATTATTTGAGCTTAAATACTAAGAGAGGAGGGATTGCATTTGTTTTGTCCCCCTTCGTCTTGTTGGGGCCTAGCATTTTGAAAGCACACCCTGAATGAGTCAATACATGAGATAAATGAATGTACACACACACACACACACACACACACACACACACACACACACACACCATTCCCTCTCCTGTTTCTTTGATTCATGAAATTCTTCTATCCAGAGACAAATGATTTCACTGCATATGACCAATAATGAATATCCCCAGGAGACGTTTCCTTAACAACTGAATTTCTCAGTCATGTATAAACAATTATCGGATGCCTTATGGGAATCACTTCTGACGGGGAGAATTCAAAAGAGAATGTTTAAGAGACAAACGATACAGACTGGACCTTTGGATGAATGGCAAAGCCCTGCTCACCTTGCCAACAGGCTCAGAGGTAGTCTGTCCTTTGTGTAATACCTCGTATTTCAGTGTCTCTGGTCCCTGTCTTGTTCACACTCAGTGATGGAGAGTGCTTGTATCAGCACCAAGCAAACGAATGAAAAGAGCTAGAAGGGAGGCTGTCCAATGACTGTCATGATTTGAGATTCCTTGGAAGTATTTTCCATTCAGAATGTTGCAAGTTACTACAGGCTCATTGACTGGAGGCTTTGAGACTGTGGTTTGAGACTTTGTTCAAGAGGCCACATAGCCCAATCCCAGCACAAGAACCCAGGATGTGGGATTAGGCAGAGATGGAGTCACACTCAACTCAATCACTTAGGAGCCTTATGGCCTTGGAGAGAGAATTTTGCTGGTCTCCATTTCTGCCACTATTTATAGAAACTATTAATCCCAATATAGAGCCTAGCATTGGTAAATATACATAAATAATCATTTTATTCATTTAGAATAGAACTTGTTGAAAAGCCTAGCAATCAACAGACTTTTAAGTAAAGCTAACTTCATAAATATTAGAAAAGTGTGCTATATGGAGAAAAAAATTAACAAAGCTATTTAATGTTGACATACATTCTCACGGCTCATGAAGTGCTTTCCTTTGACCCTGGCTCATCTAAGTTGGTATGTTTGTATAAGGAAAGATGCAGCCTGAGTTCTCAGTGTTATGGAAGCAACTGACACTTGGCTGCACGCCTTTGCTGAAGGTATGAGGCCACCCTAAGAGGAAGGAAGCTTAGCTTGGTTCTCAGAGCACAAGCTTCCAAACTTTTGATTCAAGACAATTATTCTGCTCTCTAGGCTGGTTTCCAAAATAAGAGTTAGCCAAGCTGCAACATTTTGAAACTTCTTTACATACCTCAATCTGTGTTTTTCCCTGCTTTCTACTGCTTTGGGGAAAAAAATCTTAGTGATTTTTTATGGACACTTAAAGTGAACAGAGTGAAGACAAAAAGTTTAGGAACATTCTAAACTTAAGAATTATCATAGTTGAAACACAGTCACTTTTTTCTATTTATATCAGACCCAATTAAAGATTTCATTTCAGTTCTGTTGCTCATGTTTAATTTCTTCAACATTTTTTGGTTTTCAATATATTTTTGATCTTCATTCTATCCTCTTTTAGATTTAAAATGATCTAAAATTCTCTTTCACTACTTTTTGTATTATCATAAACAAAACCAAAAATGAAAATGAAAGCAATATTTTTATAGCTATAGTAGAGGGATAGGTATATTGTTGAGGAAAAATAGATTCAAGTGACAGAAAAATATCTAAAAATATTTAAATATTTAATATATTATTAAAATATTAGATGAAAGGAAAAAGTGTTTATCTTTATTAACTGTCCTAATTTTTCTGCTTCCAACAAAAAGTTCCACTGTGACTAAGTGAAGTTTAAAGAATATCACGGATTTCTTAAATCCTGCCATGTTGGAATTGGAAAAATTATGTCTCCCCTCTCTCCTTTTACAGATGAAAAGATGAAACCTAGAAAGATTATGTGGCGAGCAATGTTGCAAAATTGAGAAAACAATGATCATTTCTGCCATCTGTGCCAAAGCTTTCTTATCATGAGTCTTAAATAATGTTAGAGAAAAAACAAATGATTGGCAAACTTGGTGTAACTAAAGTCACAGAGAAAATGCCAGAGGAAAATGTACATTCTTCACATCAATTAAAATAAAAGTTAATTGATGGGAAGCAACGATCTCTCTTTATGCAAAGAATGAAGGTTATTATTAGCACATGCAGTTTTGCCAAATTCAAATCTCTTTCCAAACTGGTAAGTTTGATTTTAAATCATACTCAAATTATGTAGTTTTGAAAGTTATTTATGCATGGTAGAAACCCATTTCCTTTAAGTGAGTCAGCTATCTGAAAGATCATTCATAATGTTTGAAGCATTACAAAAATAATTGTTTGGTTTAAATTAATTTTACAGTTCTGTGGCTGAGAAATTCAATTGTAAAAGGACTTTGTGATCTAGTTTTCAACTTCTCTAAACCAAAATAATGCTTTAGTCTTCTGGTACTTTTTTAAATTTTCATGTAGATGGTTATACCTATTTCTCATGTTTTGAAGTCACATAATAGCATTGGTTCCAAGGTAAAAAATACAATACTTCTGGCTAAATTACAAATAGGTGGTATTGTTTTAAAAAGGCATAGGAAATATTTGGAAGAAATAAATTTTATTTGTTTCCTAAGAAAGCCAGTTTTTAGAGTGTCCGATGTCACTTCTGGTGCTTGTAGCATCATGATACAGCAGACACAATATATGAGAATTACGGCCCAAAGGACACACTAACTGCCCAGGACACCATTTGGGTCGGGAAATCCAGCAGATATTAAAGGGGCTCTGGAGGCAGCAAGGCACAGTGCTACACATTCCCTGCAAACAGGGGGGATGTCAGCCTCAGGAAAATCCTTGTACAAGTAGTAGAACTCCAGAAAAGAGAAAGGTAAATTGAAACCTCCCTGGGGAGAGTATCCCTGAGAACAGAGACCAAAGCAAGTTTCAAAGATGGTGAATCAGACACAAGAGAAGTAGAGTAGATGTTGGAAGGGAGCCGAGGTGGCAAATAAAGCAGAAGGCTAGTTAGTGAACCTGATGCACAGGTCAGGGCCAGACTCACAGCAGGTGTGACTTGATCCTGTGTCTCTGAATAGAAAACTTTCTGTGCTCTAAACTGTCCTTTGTAAGGTGACTTTGCCTGTTCTGATTCCCACCTCAACCTGCTGGGAAAGTGACTTAGAAAGGAAGAACTTGGAGCTGTACAGAGGCAGTACCTGCTAGGAACACTACAACTCTTCCTCAACTGCTGAAAATTCAGTAAACACAGTAGCAATCAATAGGCTATGCCAAAAAGAGACCATAGTAGTCACCATTGTCATTTACCTGAGCGTGTAGCATCCTATTTGAAATATATTTGACCTTAAAAGACAATAGTAATCAATGGTTTACTTTGACCAACACAACCTGAGAATAGTACATACAGGAAAGAACATAGGACTGTGTGCTCAAAGACCAACTTTGGGTCAGAAACGACTACCAATGGCTGTCATAGCTCAACCACTACTCAGCCTCATTTTTGTCATTTGAGTATCAGTAGGATGAGTTCACAGGTTCTAGCTCCAGGTTTCAGCATTTTTATTCCAAAACTATAAGTAACAGCAACACTAAAGTATTTAAGAGTGTTTCTTCTAGACTATTTATATGACGTTCATAATATGCATGCGTAAGTGATTAAAAAATGCTTTGCTTTAGTGACTGCAGAAAAAGAATATAATGTATTAAGTGAATAGCTTACATTGCAAGTATATTTGTACAACTATATTGAGACACTCCAAGTGAACCATTATATTTCTATTAAGCCAACTCCATAAAAGTATAAGAATGAGCTTTTGATTCCTCTATTATTTTTACAAAGAAGAAATTAAGACATTACAAATATCTATGCTAAAGTTAAAAATACAGCAATAAAGCACTGAACTAGAGCTGAGACCAGCTCCTCAAACGTCAATGTGAAGAATGGCAAATAGCTAAAGAGACGTCCAAGCATATCACCCAGTTCCTCTCAGTTATGTTTGCAATGTGTTAAACATTCATATTCTTCTAAGACACTAAGTAATCCATAGTGTCCCTGAGACCTGTAAATAGCCATGCCCTTGAGATACAAAGAACGCTGGTACTGTGTAGATTTGGATCTTCAGTGAACTAGAGATTTAAGGTAATTACAAACAAATATCTAAAACAAACTGCAAATTATTCAAAAAACTTTACCAGCTGTAAAAATTAGAGTTTTTGCTCGCAATTTGAATAAATGGAAAATTACAACTCATAATTTACACTTGTTCTTTTGTAATACAATCATGACTTGTCTAACAATGTAGGCTCTCAGGCATTCTTTTCCTGGTGAATATGCACAGCAATATATTTGCATATGTATTACTATGACCCAAATATCTTTCTGTATTTTCCTTTCAAAAGTTGAAACTCAGATGTTCCCTGTCAATTAATACATAACAATATTTCTGTAAAATATTCAAGTTACCTTGTTGATCACAGTGATATCTTGCACAATTCCTCCAAAACGGGATATAGAATAGTTTTTTAATCTTAGTTTAAATTGATGCAATACAAACACAAAATCAAAGTGACAGAAATACTGTACCTACCTAGTACACCAAGGAAAATAATAATATTCATGTTATATTAAAATAATTAATATTTATAATAAATATGCTATATGTTAATACATATTTTTGTGAATCAAAGTAATTATACAATTTGCTATTTTCTAAAGTATTTCCATTTTAGTTTTTATGCTTAGTTGTTGCTTATGTTTTACTCATGTTAGTAGTAGTGCCTTTATTGCACAGATATTTTCATTCCTTGCATTTATTTCTTCAGAAAATGTTTACTTTTGTAAAGGATTATGGGGACAGATACAGTCACAATAAAGAGGAATGGGCTGTTCTTATCTTTGAAGAGCTCCTGCTTAGCCAAGACTTCACAAGGAAATTTGTAACTCCACAATATCCCATAACAATTGTCCTTTTAATGTTAATGTATGACACTGTTTAAAATAGTTTGTTATTTGCATGTAGTTTTATTATTCTGATTCATAACACTCCCTTTTGCTTTTTACCTTTTTTATTTTATTAGTACATATTTGCATTACATAGTGGCTGTGTTCCTTGTGGGGCGGGGTTGACACACTTACGTATTTCAGTTCTTTTTTATCATGCTTCCCTCTGCCGTCCCTCTGTCTTTTAGTGTCCTTCCCATTTGGGAATGATTTATCTCCTTGCTTCATATTATCTATCACTTATTTTGATTTTTATATATATTTTGGATTTCTCATGTAAGAGATACTACACAATATTTAAACAAGTGTGCGTATGATTTGCTTTGTTTAACACTTGGGTCCCAAGGGGCACCCATTTTTGCTACATATGACTTAAGTTTATCCTTCCTTATGACAGAATAGTACTCTGCTGTGTATAGATACCACATTCTTTTTCATCTATTGATAAACATACAGATCACTTCCAAAATCTAGCCCTTGTGAATTGTGCCGCAAAAAGTATGGGCATGCATGTTTAGCTCATTTAAGCAGAGAGGAAATAGCTGGATTAATGAAATTCTATTTTTAGTTTATTGAGGACACTCACACTAATTTCCACAATGGTTGTACTAGTGCACATTCCCACCAACAATGTATAGAGTTCTTGTATCCTGAAAGCCTCATCATTATTGGTTATTATTTAATTTATAGGGGGCCTACGGGTTAGCTCAGTTGCTTAAGCACCTGCTTATGCAAATGAAGTTAGGAGTAGGATACCATGGTTCAATCCCCAGCTCCACCTCCCTTACCAGACCTGCCCTTAAGGCAGCCTGAGCCAGCCCAAAAAAAAAAAAATTCCTATTTGATTAATAGATGTAGCTTTTCTTTCTGAAGATGAAATCTCAATGTTATTTTAATATACATTTCTCTAAATAGCCAACAAAGCTGAATTTTTTTTCATATATTTATATGACATATATGACCATTTATGCTTGAATAAAACATCTCAGGGTATATTTAGATCAATTTTGAAAATTATTAGGGGGGGCTGGAGAGATGGCTCAGTGGTCTAAAGCACCTACTTGGAACAAGCTTAGCAAAGCTCAGGGACCGTGGTTCAATCCCCCAGCACCACATGCCAGCCAGCCGCGCCCCCTGGTGGGCTGAGCTGGCCATACACACACACACACACACACACACACACTAAATAAATGTTTAAAAAAATTCAAAAAAAAAAGAAAATTATTAGGATATATTTCGTATATATAAGTTTTATTGTATCTATAACTTTTTTCAGGATACAGAGATGTGACATCTCTTAGACTTCAATATGTTATATATTATATCATATGTATAATAGCTGAAAGAACAAAATAGCTGAAAGAACATACACAGATATATATGAAGCCAGCTATAGTTTGAAATATAAACATTTATTATTTGCCTCACCATTTGACTTATAATTACTATAATTTCATTAAAATACCAGAAAGCTCTGTGTTCTTCTGGCCAAGGCCCTGCCTAGGCACTTCCTGTAAATACTTCCCACATGCATGTATTTTTAGATTCCCTTTCTTTTTCTATGTCATCTAATATATCTAACTTCATCTCTTTATCCCTACATACCTAAACCACTGAAAGTGTGGACAGGCAACACAACAAATTTTAAACAAATTAAATGCATAGTAAATATCATTGAATGATTTTGTTATAATATTTTAGTATTATTTAATCAAATTTAAATGAAATTTTATGAAGTATTTAATATTTCTAATATCAAAATAAATGTTTCAATTTTCATACGTATTTGCATTGTTCAAAACATTTTAATTTGAAAATTATTTTTTGAGCACATACTGTATACAAGACATTACTCTAAGCAGTAAACAAAACATTTTTAAAATCATCCTTATAGGGCAGGCCAGATAGCTCAACGGATTAAAATGCCTACTTAGACAGACACAGGGACTGGGATTCGATCCCGGGCATGCTGTGCCAGTCCCGCCCCAGCACGTGCTGAGACTGCAATTGAGACGGGGCGTGGTGACAGTGCACCTGCAATCCCAACGCTTGGGAGGGTAAAACACTACAAGTCTGATCTGTGTAGTGAGACCCTGTAGACCCTGTACTAAAACATTTAAGAAAAAAAAATAGGGCCAGAGAGATAGCTCAGTAAAATAAGTGCCTGCCTGGCAAGGGCAGGGTCCTGAGTTCAATCCCCAGCACCTAAATAAATTAATAAATAAATACACCCTTATAAACCTTGCATTCTAGAGAATGGAAGTCAACAATGCCAATAAAAAGCAAGACTTATACTGGTTTAGTGTCCATTATCCAAAATGCTTGGGAAGAGGAACATTCTGTATTTCAGATTTGGGAATATTTACACATGTACACCATTGGGAATTTGCATATGTATTCTGTAGGAACAGGTCCCAATTCCAAATAGAAAATCTATTTATGTGTCATATATATCTTAATTGCATAACTTGAAGATAATTTTTCACAATTTTTGTTTACATATATTTTTACTGTGACCCATCATATGAGTCCCATGTGGAATTTCAATTGGTGGTATGAAAGTGGTCCCGGTTGTGACCTTGTGAACATTTTTAGATTTTAAATTAGGGATTCGCCACCTGTGATGGAGATGATCACAGGATACACTATCAGAATCATCTGGATATTTTACACAAGTCAAACCTGCTTGCCCTCCCCTTGGGACTAATACAGACTCGCTCTCTGAGAGCTTGCCTCACAGCAAGGGTAGAGATAACCAAGATACATAACAGCAGAAGCATCTACCATTCTCATTTTACTTCAGCCCCAGCCACCAGTTGTTGTGAAGTCTTCCCTTTCCTATCATCGCCTAATGGCCTTGCTGTTCAGAAAGGAACACAGATAAAACAGACAGCAAGAAGAAGAAGGTATTTCCTTGTACATAATACTTTTTACTTTTGAATTTTATTTTTAAAAAACCTATTTGACTGCAGCACGTAATGAGTTATTTTGTAGTATGACTCCTAGATAAAAATGGTAATTTTAGATTTCTCCTCATCTACCTAAGGAATTACTATGCTAGCATTTATTTCAAAATTGTTGGGGCTGGGACAATAGCTCAGGGAGGTGGGTGGATAGCTCAGAGGCATTAACACCCACCTGGAAAGCACAGGATCTGAGTTCCTGAATGCTTTGTTGGCCCTGAGACTGTGCATGGTGACACACGCCTATAATCCCAGAACTGGAGATGTTGACACAGGATGATTGCTGCAAGTTCAAGACCAACCTGGGACTTACAAAATGAGCACAAGTCCAAGCTGAACTGCACAGTGAGACCCTTTCTCAAAAAAAAAAAAAAAAAGTGTTGGTGGAATTCACTATGTACTTCAAATTTTAAGATATCTTCTTTCCATGTATGTTTTAGTTCATGCCATAATAATAGTAGCATGACCTTCTTCAGTGAAAATTCACATTGTTAATGTCATCAGTAGACTATGATTGGAAGGCCTGAATCCTCGCCGCTCCATTTCGATGACCAGATGCTCCATACCTCTGCTGACTGAGGACTCCTGGCCCTCATTCATCCTCATGGAATTATTTCTCCTTTCCCCTGGGGACACCTAGGCAGTAGACAGCTTCTTCTATTTGCTGAAACAAAAATACCATACTAGGTGGTTCTATATTTTGATCTCTTCTTGGCCATCTCCATTACTCATCAGAGTGGAAGCACTTCACTGGCAATTTCTGTATTTCATTTGTTTTTCTACCTTCAAGCAGAAAAACACCTTACCATTTCTAGACACACAAAAAGTGTCATCCTCATAGGTACTTGATTAATGAGTTTCAATTAAATAAATAGTATGCCAAGAGAATGTTACCTACGTGAGGCAATAAATGAGTATTACCTTGATTTTCCTTCTTGTACTTAATAATCACACTTTCAAGGCAACTCATTCAACTTAGGCCAGTTTGAGAATGCGAGTTGGCCTTGTGGAACTGAGTCTGTTGTCTGAGAGTCACTCTTCTTACAAATAAATGAACTGACAATGATTACAAAGAAATTACTGAACACATGCAGGAGTGAAAATATGATATCCGTAAATGAAAATAAAATTGGGTTGAGACAAATTGACCACGCTTTACAAAAACAAGTTTTAGAGAAGATGTTACATTAAGGTTCTCTCTCTCTCTCTCTCTCTCTCTCTCTCTTTCTTTCTGGTACCAGGGATTGAACTCAGGACGTTGTGTTTGCCAGGCAAGTGCTCATGCTGCTGAGCTATCTTCCCAGCCCTACATTCAGATTCTTACATGAGACTTCAAAAGTCCTTGAAATATGATGGAAAGGGAAAGTACAGAATAGCAAATGACCAAAGGTGGTGTGGCGGCTCAGAATGTTAACTTCTGGAGATGTTCAGTCCTCCACTGTGAGCATTCATGTGGATGCACGTGGCTCCCAGACAGATGAAAGTGGCTTATAAACATATTTAAATATTAAAAAATAAGCTCACGTCTATTCCATATTTAGTATATTAGACCTTTTGTAGTCATTAGTTTACTCATCTCCATAAAAATACTTACCATCATTATGTTTCGTAAATGCAGACATACGGGTATAAAAGTCTCAGTAATTTTTCCAAGGTTAGATGCATAAAACAAAGCACCTAATATTTGAATGCATGTAGGGGGACACCAAGTTAGTAGCACATTTTCAGTCACTAACCTGCTCTCAAATTTAGAATATATTAAGAAAATTTCACAGGACTGATTTTAGGCATGCAGTGTCTTGGTATGTCTTTAGGATCAGAGGAACAATATTCCTCTATAACATCAGAATAACAGAACCACCATTCAGCTAGTCATTATTTAATAGGACAGTGAGAGATCTTTCATGCAGCAATAAAGTACTGAATTTTTCTTTACCTTTTAACTTTACTATCAAAAAATAAAAAGCTCTGGACATCCAAGTGATACTTCTTGTCAACATAATTTTGTGCAATGCTATTTTTCTAATATATATAT
>NW_004524608.1:10348284-10350582 GCF_000260255.1 Octodon degus
ATATTTCAATGTGGATATATACTTAATAATTAAAAATTCAAGTAACCTAAAGGGTCTAAATTATATAAGTGGACCTGTTTACTAGTGTTAGTTTGTTTCCCAAACGAATAAATTATTTGCATATATTAAACAGTGATGATTAGGAAAGACATATGTTTTAAGTTCTTGAGGTCTTAATATTATGTAGAAAATGCCTAACATGAGGAGAGGGCAATATTACAGCAAGTAAAGATCATCAAAAACTCTGAGAGCTCCTGAAGGGCGACATTCACATATGAGTGGCAGGCACTGTGCCAGCCCAACAGATGGACATGTTGAGGTCCCTACTTGTTGATAAGGAATATTAATAGCAAGGGATAATTCCAACCTGGAAATGTAGAAAGAAATTGCTTTGGAGGTTAAGGGGATGCACCATTACTAATCCACTTCTGAGCTGAAAGAGTCTTCAAAACTAAAAAATGACTTTCAATAACATGTCTTGTCCTATACTAGACTTATTTTAGCCAACCGAGATTTTGGAAAAAAGGAAGAAATCTCTCATTTTCTAAGCTAATAAAATATGAAATAAGCAGTTAGATGCAAAAATGGATGTATTGACCTGGAGGTGCTAAAAATGAACAGAAAGGGGATCAAGCCTTAAAATGAACTTCCGAAATAGAATCATGTAGTAATTTTACAAGTGCAAAAATTTTGTGTTTTACTCCTTTAATCCTAAACCAATAATTCCCCTTATCCTTAATGTTACAAAGAATTAGTGGTCAAGGTCAGGCATAAAATATCCCACAAAATAAGCGAAAACACCTGTGCAAATATCCTTACATTGACCACAAAGGTTCTTTTAAACGTTTTCTGTGAAAGAAAAGCAGAGCACATTAATTGTATAGGCAAGTTGAGGGGTTAGTGAATTCTCCTTTACCTCTCTGGATCTCAGTTGTCTCAAGGGTACACAGCCTACTGCATGTTAGTAGACCCAGGAAAGTTCACTGTGAAGAATTCTCACAGGTAGCAGAACAGAAGGACAGTGCTAATAATCAACTGGGATGCCGCATCTGTGCAAACTCTGCCTGGCTCCCTAACCTTGGTCAAGTCATTAAGCTCGCAGGGTCATGTCAGTAAGTAAAACTGAAAAACTCTCTGTCTTGTCTCTGCCTCTCTGTCTCTGTCTGTCTCTGTCTCTGTCTGTCTGTTCTCTCTCTCTCTCTCTCTCTCTCTCTCTCTCTCTCTCTCTCTGTCTTTCTCTGTGTTTGTGTGTGTATATGGTGTATATTTTGCTATCCAGGGATTCTAAAAGAGAGATTCAAACAAAAGTAACAAAGGAGGGGCCGGGGAGATGGCTCAGTAGAATAAGTGCTTCCCTGGCAACGCAAGGGTCTCAGTTCAATCCCTGGTTCTGCCAAAAAAACAAAAACAAAAAAGTAACGAAGGAATTGAAATATGGATAGAAAAGTAGAAATAAAAGAGTACTGTATTCAGTGACTTTTCTAAGAAAATATTTATATAATTATTTTATAGCAATATGTAGAGATATAAATGATTTTTAATTTTACCAGTTTATTAGTATTAGGGAATGAATGTCCAGTGAAAACTTTGTAGATCCTAATTTTGAAGCCTCTAGTAAGAACATCTGTGAGTTATATTGTGAAAACCTATGTCTAAAAACATTCACAATTATTCTACACACCAGGTAAAAAAGAATATTGGGAAAAAGAAGTAGAAATCAATGTTTTTGTGATAGATTATTAGACATGAAGTCTTACATATAACCATCAGGAGATAATTTCATAAAGACATGTCTAACTGTCAAATAGGATTTTACTTTCACAACTCTAATTACATCCCTTCATCCAACAACCAACCATATTTTGTTTGGATTTGGCTTATTTATTTTTATTTGTACTTGTCAAACTCTGAGTTTGAATTTCATTACTTTTTTAAGAAAGACATTTTATAAACACTCATATCTGGCAATTTAAAGTTTTTCCATATGCAGCAAATTGAATCTTTGCAACTACATTTCATGTGATAGATTGGTACTCTCACCATAGACTTATTATTAGCTCAAAAAGACGTAAATGCTTCATAGTCTAAACAGCACAAATAGTGTAACCACTACTGAGAAGGCTGTGTATGTATGTGTGTACATGTATATGTATATAAGCTTTCATATTGAAAGAAATACAATGTATTAAATACAAGATGGGGGTAAACCATTCAGGACCCCTACTCCTGTCCTTCAGGATTCTCTCTCTCTCTTTCCCCTTCTCTTCTCTCCCCCCTCCTCTCTCTCTCTCTCTCTCT
>NW_004524608.1:10350682-10380875 GCF_000260255.1 Octodon degus
GGACCCCTACTCCTGTCCTTCAGGATTCTCTCTCTCTCTTTCCCCTTCTCTTCTCTCCCCCCTCCTCTCTCTCTCTCTCTCTCTCTTCTCTCTCTCTCTCTCTCTCTCAATAAGTCTTCCTACTCTTAAATAAAAAATAAATACAAGATGGAATAATTAACATGTGAATGTCTCTGTATTTTAGAATTGCAACAATCTACTATGTTATTAGTGTTTTGCATAAGTCCTAATACAATACCATGCTGAAAAGACCCACAAAGAAGTTAATATGAACTGAGGAGTCAGAGGAAGGAAAAAATTTTCTTTAGTTAATAAGTACCAGAGCTCCAACTCAAAGTCTCTACCTGAGAAGTGCTGACCTTCCCACCTTGATTAGGCCATCTTTCATTGAATGCAGTCACCTAAATTACAAATGGTAAAGTAGTTACCTTATGAAAAGTGATCTTGTGTTTTTGAGTCAGCTAAGTGATGCTTCAAGGAAACACCAATAGCCTGACGCATCCTCCAATCCTGGCAAAAGCAGTATGTCCTCTATCCAGTAAGCATTCTCCTCTGCTGCCTCAGGTATGCTGGCTGGTATGGCACAAGCGTAGAGACCCAGCTCAACAGGTGGATTCTAGGAGGACTGGGTTTAAGCTGGGACTGTGAAATCAGGGCCCAGCAATGGCAACAAGACAAAGATAGCAACATAGACACTGAAGAACTGGTTTACAGTATCCAGTCCCACTTAGGATTTCTTACCCAGTTGGTTATTGCTGATGAAAGTCTTCCTCCTCTTAATTCTTTTAAACACCTTCTTCCTACAACTCCAGGACTCAGTGATCTGGATCCAGAAAAAGAGAAGTCAACCTCCCAGGGTGTCATAGTTATTTTTTTCTCATTGCTGGGACAAAATACCCAACACTCAAAGTTAAAGCAAGAAAGGTTTATTTGACTCACAGTCTGTAGAGGTTTCAGTCTATAATCTGCTGACTCCAGGCAAGGTAGCAGGGCACAGGGCCATCACAGTGGCAAAACAGTTCCTGGTGAGCAGAAGGTAGCAAAGCAAGCGAAGCACCTTAGCAGCTTCTTTCTGCCCCTTTTATGCTTTATCTAGGTTACTGGTCTTAGGGTAGGTGACACACCAATCAGTGGACCGATTCAGTAATCACACACCCTTAATGCCAGCATCAAACACTTTAAATTCAACCACCTCTGAAAAATCCTAAGACTAGATGAGGCTCTGAGGGACATCTAGAAGTAAATCACAGCACAGGGCTCACATCTGGCCATATTGCCCTGGCTGACTAACACTTAGACGAGTCACTCCCTTAGTTTTTGCCTGTGTTATAGGAGCCCAATGTCATTCTAAAGCACCTAACTCCTTCAAAGCACTACATAGGATTCCTGATCTTTACGTAGTGGCATAAAGAACTATACAGCAAGCTGGCTGTCACAATGTGAAACACTCACAAATGAAAAGCATCCCACAACTAAAAGCTGTCTACATTACTTCATTTTTTACTGATATATTAGCAGTATTTAATTAATTACTGCATTGTAAGGCAATAATAATTTCTGACTAAAAATCTGATAGGAGTTTTATTTTCAAGACATCCAAAGTGGGTTTGGGAGATAGCTCACTGAAAAAAGCGCTTCCCTGGCAGGTGCAAGGGCCTGAGTTCAATCCCCGGTTCTACCAAAAAAAAAAAGAAGAAAGAAAAAAGGACATCCAAAGTTTTCATTTTCACTAAAAACTTGAAAAACCACTTTTAGAAAATGAAGTGCTGATTCTTTTTAGTAATGACAACTGCTTCACAAAAAAATCCCCAAAGCAAAATAATATAAGTAAATGAAACTGTTTAAAGAGAAAAAGTGAGCCATATACATTATATATCATAATTGTTTAATATAAATTAGATGTATGATTATTGTCTTATTAGAATGTAAATAAAAGTTACAAATCTCAGAGAATTTTCTATCAAGTGAAAGCTCTGATGCTATAAACCTATCAGTCAGTGTCCATAACATTTCAAAATTGGGAAAATATACAAATTACTTCATTCCTATATTTTTGGTATATATCTGCCTGATGACTACTGTTCTGTATAAGAAATCATTACATTTTAACATCAGACAACAGCATCCTGGGAAAAGATGGCCCCCAGATTTTGTTAAACTATATGTGTGAATTATGGACTAAACCATTGCCCAAAACTTATTTTTAAAAAAAGGAATTTGATTATAATCCAATTAATGTTCTGTAATTCTACATTATTTTTAAGTCACAAGTATTTGTGTAAATAAATTTATGCAATATATTTATTTATAGCACATATATTATACCATATGATATATATTATGCAATATAATGTATTATCACATATAATACATATTTTACAATATTATATATAATACCTTATATTATGCCATATTGTATGTTATAGAATGTATCTACAGTTCATGAACTATAACAGTGTTACATTGTTTCTTCAGTTTTAGGGTTGAAAGAATAATATAGGCATCAACATTTCACATTTATAAAACTGTTAATTCCTCTACTTCAGAGCTTCAGTGGTAGGAAAGTGTAACACTTTTATCCGTGGAAACTGTAGCTTTTCTTTTATATACAAAGAAAATACAGTCCCAGGTGGGCCATGACTCAGTCCCTCTGCCCTCTTTTCAGGCCTAGTTGCTGGCCACCCAATTGCCTGTGCTGACTCCCTATTGTACAGTCCCAAGCCTAAGGGGGGCCCTTTTCTATTTTCTCCACTGCCCCCTTCTTTCCTCTTAATTCTCCTTAGGGCAAGCATAGAATAAATTTTTTATCTTGTTCTCATATTCTAGATATCAGAATATCTGGAAAATATAGTTTTCAGCACAGCTTTCTTAAGAAAAAAGATGCATATTCACAAAAAAAACAAAAAAGGCGGAAAAAATCCAAACCTCCGAAATAGAAAGAATTTGAGCTCCTGGTTCCTAAATTACATAGCAATGCAATTTGACATTTACTTCATTGAATTCTGGGAACATGATGTTCTGGCTAGTTGCCATGCAAGAATTATTCTTACAGTTGGCAACCTCATTACTATTTGCAGTTTATGCCTGAAGAGAGACAACTTCATCACAGACAAACATATAGGTCAAGTTAACATATCAGTAAATAAACATTGTAGAAATCTATAACTGATGTCTACAGTGGGTGTGAGTTTCTAAACATAAGAACAAATTCTACCGTGTTTTGTTCACCAATAAATATTGGTGATATAGCTATATATTGCTAACTTATTCATACAATTTAAAACTCCATCTGTTAATACCATCGTTGGCAAAAGTGAGGCAGACTCCCACACTCTGTCTTCCCAATGTCTACATAACTCATACTTCAAATGCATAGTCCATTCAAACAATTGTTTCTGAGCTGTGTATACTATCAGTATAAATAGAATCATTATGTCACGATTCTTTTTTCTTACCACATTCTATGTTTACATGTGCATCTTCAGTTTTAAAGAGACTACAATCAACACTGATAATGGCAGTGACCAAAAAGAAAAAACTTGGTAATTGTAAATAAA
Organism: Octodon degus; assembly: GCF_000260255.1. Classification (NCBI taxonomy): domain Eukaryota; kingdom Metazoa; phylum Chordata; class Mammalia; order Rodentia; family Octodontidae; genus Octodon; species Octodon degus. Next base: position 10,354,240 of record NW_004524608.1, read on the forward strand.
GTAGTCATCATAAGCGTCTTAGCTGAGTAGTGCGAAGCTGTAGAAATATTCAAAACAGAGAGGGTGGTTTAATTTTCTTTCTAAAATGAAATAGAGTTGTAGATAATTTCAGTCCTGGGATTGCCAGCAGGGACTGCAAGCATTTGGAGGATTTTCTGGCAGGATTCAGCTCGTCACCATTAATCATTCAGCTACTGATCACGGTTGACTCTCATTTTTTCTCTGCACATGATGCCTTGGGAGTCTTTACCAAGGACTCTGAAGACAGCCCAGCGATTAAGAGTTCTTGAGGAAGTGTCTGTTCTTCTGGAGTCTAATGCCTTAACCTGTCTGGCCTCATGTTTCATATCTGTCAATTGAGGATGCTAAATTTTACAAATTATAAAATTTCCTGATTTTCTGTCAAAAGACTTCTATGCTTTTCACACCCCCAAAAAATCTATTCTTCTAGATGTGCACACATATTTAATAAAAGTCAAAAGTTTTGTTTAATTTTGTAGCACTTTATTCTGATTCCTTTGTACCTTTTTTTCCTGGAGGTAAGCAGAAAGAAAAAGAAAAATTCAAGATCAGATACAAGTTCTCCCCACAATGCGTATCTGCGCAATTGTTTCTACCCATTTTTACATCTCTTATTACAAAGCTGTTAGCATATTTACTTATTTTTGACTGCATACAGATAAACAACTCACCAAATTTCACATTTTTTTATGAAATGGTATCCTTACATAAATTTGTATCTCTAAAAATGCCAAAGCCAGAATCATAACTGGATTTTTTAATAAAAAATATTTCATTTTGAGGCTCACCTCATTCATTATATTTTATGGTCAGTTTGTCCTCTGATATACCTTGATATGTATCTTTTTCAGTACTTCATGTTGAGATTCTAAGCATAAATGTATGCCATATTCCACCACAACTGCACTACCTAATACATCACGTCGATGTCAGTAATTGCAAGTGGAGGGAGACCAAAGGATTCTCCTGTCACCTGAGTTGAGTTTCACTATAGTTTGGAGGTGGGTAAAGGATGTAGAAAGGATGGAGAGAGAGGAGTCCTTCCAAAAATGCCCCAGGAAGTGAGAAGTGGCTGTGGTGGATTGACAACTGCTGGTCAGTTTGTAGCACCCAGATGAACTAATCAGCCCATTTCTGCATGTAGAGGTCCCACCTGAGGATTGCTGCCAACAAAAAAAAAGATGAACCAAAGAGGAAGAGGTGGTGCTGTTGTTTCTCCTGGAGGAGCGTGTCGTGCTGGCATTCCTGATATGAACTTGGCCATTTTCATTGTCAGAGGAGCCTGGGGCCTAGCTGTCACTGAGAATGGCTGTGGTTCACTTTGAGAGAGCTCTGGTCCCTTCTTTGAGCTTTGATTGCTGACTCAGCTCAAGAGAAGAAGGGATTGCTGTTGGTTCTCCCTAAGAAACATGTGGGTCTGGTCTTCCTGATGTGAACTTGGCTGTTCTCATTCTCAAAGAAGTTTGGGACTTCACTGTTGTAGAGGACGGCTGTGGCTCTTACCTGGTGAGCTCCAGTCTTAACTTTGAGTGTTGCTTCCTGGCTCCTGTCAGATTCCTCAGTCTGCTAACACAGATCCTTCATCACTCTGGTGAAGACTTTCTAGCTTCCACTACAGACTTTTGGGCCTTCTTAGTGCATTTCTGTGAAATAGACCAGCATGTGGTAAGCTCTAAGCCCCCAACTTGGACTTTTTGGGGAGCATTTTCAGGTATTCAACTGGACTCATGTAGAACATTACGATAGGATCTAGGCCCTTGGCTGGATTCTTTGGGTCTTAATGAGTGGACAGATTTCCTGCATTCTTTTGTATTTGAGTCTTTGGGTGACTATTATAAGTTAATCATATAAATTAGGTATTAAACTGTTTCTCTTGCAAATCCTGACTACAACAGAAGTTCAAATCAAGGGCACTACCTCAATGACAACAAAATAGGAGAGCCAACTGGCTATGCTGGGGAGAAGAAATAGACCCACCTTGTCTGCCACAGAGGGGGAGAGAGAGTGAGATCTCAGCGTGTAGTGCTCCTGCCATCATTGCCCTCAGCCCTGACTTCACCTGATCATGTCATCATATCACACAAAAAGGTAGCTTAGTTTTCAATATTTAGGCACATTTCCAAGTTTATTCTTCAGTTCTGTGGTACATGAGAAGCAAAACATTTTAGAGACATTTCTTACGAGTGTCAGTACCTGAGTATTTGTACCTGTGCAGGATATATCTTAATTCTTTTTTTCCATTCTCCTCCTAACACTTTAACTCCTCCTCCCTTCCCCATTTATAAAAGCTTTTTTTTTTTTGTTTTGTTTTGTTTTTTGGTATTTTTTTAGTGAAGGGCCTACGGGGTGTTCAGGGTCTCACTACTAGATCAGACTCATAGTGATATGCCTGTTTACAGCCTCCCAAGAGCTGGGATTACAGGCATGTGCCACTACACCCAGTCTCATTTGTCACCTCTGTGCACCCCGGGGGTACACTCAGTATGGCAGGCCTGGGATCAAACCCCACCCCCTGCCCCTGCTTGCAGGTGCTTTAATCTGCTGACCTATTTGGCCGGCCCTTATAAAAGCTTTCTTTCTATTTTTTTCCTGTCATTTCTTTTCTTTCCTTTTCCCTTCTTTCCCTCCCCTGTCTTTCACTCTTTGTTCCCCTTACCATTTGAATATTTTCTTCCTACTTTCCAACATCTATAGCCCATTTTGGTCCTTACATTTTGATTTTTTACAAGAGGAACAATGAGATATTTAAATATATGCATCTGATATATTTCACTAAAAAGCATGGCTTTGGGTACATCCATTTACCTAAAAATGTCTCAAGGTTACTCTGTTTGTGGCAAGGATACTCCATTATTTATAAAAACACATTTTGGTATTGCACTTTGCTGTCTTCATGGTTGAATACCTCTCATCTTGTTCTTCTTAATATGTGCCATTTCTAATGTCTCATCAATTAGTATTCTCTTTTTAAAATACATTTTTAAAAAATAAAGTAAAAAAGGACAAGAAAAAATTAAAGTTTATTGAAAGTAAAAGCACACACACACACACACATTTTCTTTATCCATTCACCCACTGATGGGCAGCTAGGCTGTTTCTAAGGTTAAGCTATTACAAAGTGTGCTGCTGTACTATGGGTGTGCATAACTCTTCTGGGGAGATATCAGTCTATTTTTCTAAATAATAAATCAATAAATTAATCACTAACAAATGCTAGCAAGTCTGTGGGGAGAACAGAACATTTCTCCACTGTCGGTGGAAGTGTAGTTGGTACTACCAATATGAAATCAAGATGGAGATTCCTAAAAAAGCTGTTGATAACAGCCATTCTTTATGGAATGAGGTGAAATCTCTGTGTTGTTTTAATCTGCATTTCTTAAATGACAAGTGATGTTGAAATTTTTTTCATATATTTATTTGTGATTTGTACTTCTTCATTTGAGAAGTATCTATACCAGATGCTCATTTTAGAATTGAGTGTTTACGTTTGGGGGGCTGTTTTTTTCAATTAGATCTTTATATATTATTTGTATTAGTCCTTTATCTGTGGATAAGGCTGGTAAATTTTTCTTCCCAATCTCTGGCTTGTCTCTTCACTGTGGGTGGTTTGTATTGCTTTTTAATATGATGGGATCCAATTTGTTGATTCTTTGTAGTATTTCCTGTGTGACAAAATCAAACTCCCATTTGTTTTATGTAACATTTCAGTGTGGAAGATATTTGAAAATTCTAATTTTATTTATTCACGTTTTATATTTCCTTAATGGTAGAAGTTAGACTTTGAAGTATGCCTTTCGTTTCACCAGCACTTGCTCCACTCCCTCACTGGCTCCTCTTGAGGACATAGGTGAGTCGTTTTCTGTTATGCCTTTCGTTTCACCAGCACTTGCTCCACTCCCTCACTGGCTCCTCTTGAGGACATAGGTGAGTCGTTTTCTGTTATGCCAAGAAAAGGGAACGAAAGGGAAAGCTCTTGAATAGCATCTTGTGCAGGGGAGCAAATCAATTAGAGCACTAAGCATTATTATTTTGGTGTAAACATGTGCCTCATCAAGATAATTTAATGTTTACAATACTCCACTAAAATGAGGTAAAGTTTGAAGACTGAACATTAACTCTTCTATGTACACGTTTAAATAGCTGTTTCCCATAAAACATAAAGATCTTTTTGCTCATAATTTAAGTGGCTTCCTCAAAATGTCTCTCTGTACAGTGTGAGAACTGAGGGTTTTTTTCATCTTTAAATATTTCCTTCAGATCGTGGTGCATAAAATGTTCTAACAGCACATTTTAATACCCTGTTTGTTGAATGAATAAATACAGCATTTTAACTTGACTATTTTAACTAACCTAATAGATGGTAATAGCTTGCTGTTTGTTAGGATGGCAGTCCTAAAAGTGGCGGTTTATTCACATTCTCAGAATATTGACTACATATGTATACTAATGACAGAAACTTAAATCTTAATGAGTGCTCCTTTAATTTGCAGCATGGAAAGATTAAAGGTCAGATTAAAAAGGCTATTTTCATGTTCATTTTTGCTTATATGAAAAGTTCACTCATTAATATTTTAAAAATTCTCCCACCATGTATGAAGCTGTGTGTTGGACACTAAGAAATGAATATTTTTAAACTTTTCAGATAGATTTTCTTGCCTTCACAAACATTTACTCTACCAATCATGTGATTCTTCCTATACAATAATACAATCTTCATTGTATCTATTTAATCAATTTCTTGTAAGAAAATTTATCAAAAGACTCCCTTTGATTTTATTATGCTTTCTTATTTAGTTTTTCAGCAATTACTAAAAGTAAATAAAGCCATTATCATCTGTGTTTTGTATCTTCCTCCTACCCCCTGCTGAAAAGGTCAAGTGACTTGCTCCAAATCATTAGCCTTTACTCTCACCTTCGCTCTTTTAATTCCCATAATTTTATTGAGAAACAAATAGCAATGAGACTTTCAAACCAAATTGGTAGGACAGTTTCAATAATTAACACATTGCATACATTCTTCCTAGTGGTTAATTGCTATACAAGATGCGGACTTGATATCTTATTTACAAACACCAATAGAACAAATCCCTCTATTCATTAAGAGAATGGAACTATATATCTATCCTAACCACTTTGAATGCACAGATACAAAATGGACATCCATCTGTATCCCCTTTTTTTGTTAAGTTCCATCATTTAAATATTATAGGTGTGAAAACTCAGCAAAATATTCTAAAAGAGTTCAGCAGTCCATAATAGTATTGGGTCTTCCACTTCACTGGCAATGTCAGAAATTGTTGACCTGAGTCCCCTGCAGCTCAACATAACACCATGGCTTTACTTCTTATGCTTCGTTTTTATATTTTTCTGCTGGATGGTTTAGACCAAGCTACAACTCTTGTTGCATAGGTCACCTTCACTCTTGCTCTTGCTGTTGCTCTCACTCTCACTCTCTCACTCTCACTCTTTCTCAACATGTTTTTAAGGAGTTTTGCAGCAAAAGCCTGCCAAGGATAAGCAAAGAGTAGGCCCCTGAAAACAAGATATTTAATAGTCATTAATGGTTGTGTGTGTTTAAGGATGCCATTTACTCGATTTATCCTTCAGGTTCCTGACCCATAAAACAAGTTGTATATAGATTGAAAGCAAAAGAGATATATGAAATAGCTATATGAACTATTGGGTGCTCTTATCCAGGAATCCAATCCTTTTCTGTCGAAAGAATAAAACAATTTTTCTCTCAAATATATTTTGCAAATACTAGATGAACAGTATCTCTCCCTATCCTCCCTTCTTACCACTGATCCATCAAGAAAAACAATGTTTTTCTACACATTCTTGAATATGTATGGACCTTGGGACCTTTAAACTAATAAAATATAGATCCTGCCCTAGTTCTTGGCAAAGCCCTTTATTGGTCCTAGGGCAGTCACCCATATTCTGCTTCTTTGAAGTTTTCTCTGAACTGTTGTTCTTTGGATGTTTTTTCTAGAGACTAAGGTTCATTCTGAAAAAGTCAAGCAACTTGAAGATCCATGTTAGTACTCCAGTCAAAACTGCTGGATGAGCTCCCAGTGATCAGCCACACTCACCTGCCACCCATGTCTTCATACAGCCTTACCTCTACAGTGACTACCAATATCCAGTGGCTGCATCTGGTAGAAACCTGAGCTAGCAACAGCCAGTTTAGACTGTAGCATGCAGAAAGCTTGGACATAGTACTAAATAGTTTTCAGCCACTAAGCATTGGGTAGCAACCACCACAGCACGAACTCATCCTCTGCAAGATTCTTGAATGTCTTTGATTTTAACATCTTCCTTTGAATTTGTCAACATGATCATGATTGAAGTCAATATGATTTTAAAATTTTGTGCTTTCATTATATTAATGTTATATTTTTAAGCTGCATATGCTTATTTTAAAATTACATACTTTTCCACCTGTTTGACAAATTATTGTGAAAAATGAATCATTACAAATAAGAATTTGCTTATGAAGACTTAAAAATTGGCTTTATATTCTATTTTTCATATTAAGTTTTGGGGATCTATTTTAAATTTATTTTTAAAAGTAAGGAATTTTAAAGACTCAGTAAGGGCTGGTGAAATGGCTCAGTGGTCTAACACACCTACTTAGAACAAGCTTAGCAGAGCAAAGCTTAGCAGAGCACAGGGACCGCGGTTCAGTCCCCCAGCACCACATGCCAGCCAGCCCTGCCCCCTGGTGGGCTGAGCTGGCCACATACACACACACACACACACACAAATAAAAATTTAAAAAATATATATAAAGACTCAGTAAGATAGATTTTCAAATATGGGTTCTCTTATATTTTAAGTAACTATCTCAGGTAAATTACAGCCAGGTGTTTGCATGTGAATTTCTCTTTCATGATGAACATTTTTCCCCAAGTGAAAATAACATTTCTTGTTTCTTACCATTATAAAAGCAATATACACTAATTGAGTATTGGAGCAGAGATTGCAAATAAAGAATAGGTAAGAGGCCTCCAAATAGTCATATCCTAAAGTAAATGTTAAATAACCAAGTATCTTGGACAAGATCTTTCATTTTGTTGTAATTTGATTTCCTCTATTATACAAAGATAAATTTACTAATAGCAAACTTACATAAAAAAGATTATGAATTTCCTTGTATTTTCTTTTATCTTCTTCCCTTGTCTTTCTTTTTTTTAAGTACAGGTCATTGAACCCAAAACCTCATGCACGTTATTATTTTAAAGCAATTTGAGTTAGCATATAGAATACTACAATAAACATTCTTAGCTTGAAAATTATGTTACACAAAGGACTTCTTAAGTAGGAATGCTGGGATAATCAGCCAAAAGGTGTAGAAAATTTTGCTCAAATAGATGAGGATATTTTGTAATGGTAATTACTGACTCTAAATCTTTATGGGCAATGACAGGCTGCTGATCTAAATGAAGTAATAAATATTGGTGAAAGCAACTTTTTTAAATCCACAAGAACTAGAAAAACTTAAGACTGGAGAGATAGCTCAGTAGAATGAGCACCTGCATAGGGAAGCACAGGGACTGGAGTTTGATCTCCAGTACCACATGCTGCACCAGCCCTATACTGAGGTGTGCTGAGCCTGCCACTGAGACCAGGTGTGGTGGCTCATGCCTGTAATCCCAGTACTGGGGAGGCTACAAACAATGAAATTGAAAAGGAAGCAATCCACCCAAAACCATTCCTGGAGGCAAGTATTGTACTGACACCAAAACCAGAGAAATATGCAACTAAAAAAGAGAACTACAGGCCAATCGCCCTCATCAACATAGATGCAAAAATCCTCAATAAAATCCTACCAAATAGAATACAGCAAATCATCCAGAAGATTATACACCATGAGCAGGTAGGATTCCTCCCAGGGATGCCAGAATTGTTCAATATATGCAAATCTATAAATGTAATACACCATATCAATAGAGCCAAATCTGAAAAACCACATGATCAACTCAATTGATGCAGAAAAAGCTTTTGACAAAGTCCAACACTCATTCATGTTCAAAGTTCTACAGAAAATTCAAATAAACAGCCACTTCAATCTGATAAAAGCTATCTATGATAACCCAACAGCTAATAAAATTCTAAATGGGGAAAAACTGAAATCTTTTACTCTCAGATCTGACACAAGACATGATATCCTCTATCACACCTCCTATTCAATATAGTTCTGGAATCATTAGCTACAGCCATTAGACAAGAGAGAGAAATAAAAGGAATAAGAATAGGTAAAGAAGAAGTTAAATTTTCATTATTTGCAGATGAAATGATACTTTACTTGGAAGACCCAAAAAACTCCACCAAGAAGCTACTAGACTTGATAGACAAATTCAGTAGCATAGCAGGATACAAAGTGCATACCCAAAAATCAATCACATTCCTCTACACAGATAACAAGCACACTGAGAAGGAAATTAGAGAAACAATACCTTTCATAATAGCACCATGGAAATTGAAATACCTTGGATTTAATCTAACTAAAGAAGTCCAAGGTCTTTTCAAGGAAAATTACAGTACTCTGAAAAAAAGAGATTGTAGAGGAATTCAGAAAATGGAAAGATATTCCATGCTCCTGGATAGGAAGAACCAACATTGTGAAGATGGCCATACTCCCAAAATTCTTGTACAGATTTAAAGCAATCTCTATCAAATTACTAAAAACATACCTCACAGACCTAGAGAAATCATTCTTAAAATTTATTTGGAATCAGAAAAGACCTAGAATAGCAAAGGCAATCCTAGTCAACAAAGACAAGGCAGGAGGCATTACACTTCCTGACTGAAATTATACTACAAAGCTACTGTGATAAAATCTGCATGGTACTGGCAACAAAATAGACCTGAGGATCAGGGAATAGATTACAAGATGCAGAAACTTCTATGAACACACTCAGCCACCTGATCTTCAACAAAGGGGCTAAACATACTCACTGGAAGAAAGACAGCCTCTTTAACAAATGGTGCTGGAAAAACTTGCTCTCTACATGCCAAAAACTAAAACTTGACCCAGTCTATCACCATGCACTAAGCTAAAGTCAAAATGGATTAAAGATCTAAACATTAAAACAAAAACACTAAATGCCCTGGAAGAGAAAATAGGAAGAACTCTTGAAGACATAGGGGTAGCCAAACAGTTCATGAACAAAAATCAAATTGCACACATAATACTTGAAAGAATTAACAACTGGGGCCTCCTCTTATTAAGAAGTTTTTGCATGTCAAAAGAAATTACCAAGAAAGTGAAAAGGCAACACACAAATTTGGAAAAAATCTTTACTAATAAGCACTCAGACAAAAGTCTACTCTCTAGAATTTATAAAGAACTAAAAAATATTAAGGCCCCAAAATTTAAAGACTCAATCCAGAAATAGGCATCCAAGATAAAGACACATTTCTCAGAGGATGAAATCAAAAAGAAAATAAATATATGAAAAAGTTCTCCACATCACTAACCATCCATGCAAATTAAAACAACACTGAGATACCATCTCACCCCAAAAACAATGGTTATCATAAAGAAATCAACTATCAACAAATGTTGGAAAGGCTGAGGGGAAAAGGAACCCTTCTCCACTGCTGGTAGGAATGTAGACTGGTGCAACCGTTATGGAAATCACTGTGGAGACTACTTAAAAAACTAGGACTGGAAATCCCATTCAAGCCAGCTATTCCCCTATTGGGAATTTTCCCAGAGGAATTGCAAATATCATATCAAAGTGATGTATGTGTGCCTATGTTTATAGCAGCACAATTGTGATAGCCAAATCTTGGAAACCACCAAGATGCCCATTACTTTAGGAATGGATGAAAAAGATGTGGTATTTTTATCCAATGGAGTATTACTCAGCTATAAAGAATGATAAACTTGAAGCATTTATATTTAAGTGGATGCCACTTGAAGATATACTCAAAAGTGAAATAAACCAGACCCACATGTATAAATATTGTATATTCTCCCTAGTATAAGAACTCAAAAAAAAAGAAATAAAAATAGAAAAGTATAACACAATTAAAAGGAAAGCAAGAATTTACAGATTAAACAATGAAGAGAGGGCAAGGAGAAAAGCTGGGAAATGTGACAGAGGCAAAGCTATACATTTACATGTACAAGATGGTTAAGGCAATGATCTTGAGAATCTTCAGCAGAATTTTGAACCTAGCAGTTAATTGGTAGGATTTCACCCTGACTAACTCTATATGGTGATACCTGAGAACTAACCAACTACAGTGAAGATAGAAATACGTAATAGTAGGGTCATGCTTGGAATGCCTGTCATTCTGGTCTTCTGCATACGCACTGCTTGTCATGACATATCAATTATTGCCATACTGTCTCTGAAGTAAATGTTCATTTAAAAAAAAAGATAACAAATGAAAAACTGAGACAAGAAAACAAATGTCACAGGACTCTTCTGCTACAATGCTGTATGTGGTTAGATTTCTAAATTTTTGTTTAAAAGTATGTAATTTTTTATTCATATATTTAATATCTTTTATTTTTTTTATTTTTTTCTTCATATTCTGTAGGGACTTAAAGTTTAACATATCAATACTTGATAGAAAATACCTGTTCTGTGTTATGTCTAAATTGTTTGATATTCAGACAGATAAGTTAAATCCAACTGCATATGTTGCAGGGTAATAATAAGCTTCTTCACTGGAGGATTAACAACCTAAGTTTGCAGACCAAAAATTACAGGAAAAGAGGGGCTGTAAGGTCAGCCATCATTTTGGCCTTAGCCTTTCAAGGTCGGTGAAGACTCAGGACACAGGAAAACCTGTACTGTAACATCATCTAACTCAGTTGTGACCTAATTTTCTGATCAAGGAGATTATGGGACCACAGAGGAAAGTGATCAACAATGTAGAGTGTGCCTAAGAGAGTCACATGGAGAGAAAACATTCTCTCCGGCTTTCACAGAGAGCACATTGGCCAAGCAATGGCCATGACTCATCCACATGGCTGACACTGACAAAGGATCTACAATCTGAGGTACAGGGTTTCAGGATAAATCCTAAGGGGATTTGACTGACCTTGTCAGATACAAAAGTTACATTTCTTGTTATATAGTCTTGCTTCATCGTGGTCTTAACCATCCAGCAGAAAAGTATAAAAACGAGTTATAAGTGGTAAAGCCATCTTGGTATGCTGGGCTGTAAAGGGCTCAAGTCAACAGCTTCTGACATTGTCAATCCTGTGGATGATCCACTACTATTGTGGACTACTGTACTATATTGGAATATTTTGCTGAATTCATGTACCTACAATGTTTAAATGACAATGGAATACCCTTCTCTGCCAAAACTAAACCAAAAAAGTGGATACAAATGAATGACCATTTTGTATCTGTATATTCACAATAGTTAGGATAGATATACAGCTGCATTCTCTTAATTCAGTGAATAAGATTTGTTCAAATAGTGTTTGTGGACAGGATGTCACGTCTGCATCTTGTACAATGAATAACCACTGAGACAACAATGTGCAATGTATTTATTATTGAAACTGTTCTACTAATCAGTTTTGAAACTGTCTCATTGTTATTTGTTTCTCAATAAAATTATTTTTAAAAATAAAAGTAAATGAATTCCAAAAAGAAATAATATTGCAAGATAATGTAATTGTCTAATTTTTAGAAGTTCTACTATGATGTGTCTTTTATGGATTTATAATGATCCTGTTTAGGATTTTCTTGATTTCTTGAATCTGTAGGTCTTTTTCCAAATCTGAAAAGTTTTCAGCTCATTTGGGTATTTTTCAGCCTCTTTTTCCTCTCCTTTGGGGATTCCAATTACACAATGTTAAATCTTTTGCTATGATATCACTATTTCCTGAGGCTATTTTTTCACTCTTCTTTTCTCTTGCTCATATTTACTTCTCTCATTCTGACTTTACTTCATTAACTCATACCCTTTTTGGTAATTCTTTAAGTTCAGTATCTCTGACTTTAAGTTGTTGAACTCATCTGTCAAACTATTTATTTATTTATTTATTTATTTATTTATTTATTTAATTCTTAGTAAAGGTTCTACAGGGTCTCACCTCACATCTTGGACGCATAGTGATCTTCCTGTTTTCAGTCTCCCAAGCCCTTAGGATTACAGTTGTGCACCACCATGCCCAGTCTCAATTGTTGTCTCAGCGCATCCAGGGGGGAGGCCTATATGGCCAGGTGTCAAACCCCAGTCACTGTGCCTGCCTAAACATATGCTTTAGTCCACTGAGCTATCTAGCTGGCCCTAAAATGTTATTTCTGATTATTGTGTTCTTTAGTTCTAAAATTTCTTATTGGTTCTTTATTCTTATTTTTATCTTTTTTGGAGGAAACGGGGATTGAACTTAGGCCCTTGCACTTGCCAGGGAAGTGCTTACTCCACTGAGCCATCTCTACGGCCCTTCTTGATTCTTTATATCTTCTGTTTCTTTGCCTTTATCTTTTTGTTTATGTCAAGCATTTCTTTAATTTTTCATTGAAACATTTGTGTGATGACTGCTTTAAAATCTTTGTTTATGTACTCTTTGGCCTACTAGTCCTGTTTTCAGTCTGCCTATACAATAATTAACTTTATAAGGTCTTACAAGATAAATAAATGAGTCTGATTCTAGAAAAATAAGAGGATGGAGGGTAGGGGAAAAAGAATTAAAACTGCATGTACTTGTCCCAATTCCCTACTGTGAGTATAATCATTATGTATTGCAAACATATACTAATAACAGTAAAAAAAAAAACACTTCTATCTTAAAAAAAAAACTACAGAAACTTAAAACCTAGAATACAATATTATGAAATCTCCCACACAATCAAATTAATTCAAACTTTTACTGTCTACCTTAAATTCAGCATACCACAAATGACATCTTTCCTTTTGAAAAATTCTAATCAAAACTTAAGTACAGGGCCGGCCAGATAGCTCAGTAGATTTAAGCACTTAGCAGACGCAGGGACTGGGGTTTGATCCCCAGCATACTGTGCCAGTCGCACCCCAGGCACACAAGAAGATGGCAATTGAGACTGGGCATGGCGGCACATGCCTGCAGTCCCAATTCTTGGGAGGCTGAAAACAGGAGGATCATTACAAGGCCTATCTGTAGTGAGACCCTGTAGACCCAGTATTAAATATATTAAAAACAAAATAACTTAAGTACAGTCCTTAACTTCAAACATTTATGCATATTTCAAGACAGAAATTGAACAAAATATATGAAGTCCTAGTGCTAAGAAACTGTGTGAAATTGATGTGTATCATATGATAACATTGCATTATGGTCAAGAATCAAAGAATGTTTTATTTGCCAAAAGCTAGAAAAAGTAAAAAATAAATCAAGGAAGTCAACGCACTCCCCAAAATCATCAGCCAGAACAGAGCCCAGAAAACTATAGGGAATTTCTGATCTGTGGAACCATAAAATTATAAGTTCAAATGGTTTTAAGCAACTAAATTTTTGGTAATTCATTGTAATTGCAGTAGGAAACTAATGTATTCCCAGTGTGGTTAGTTGTGTTAAAGAATCTTACAGTTCGCTATCGTAGTAAAGTAGCCATGTATATAAAGTTTGTTAAAGAAGAAATATGACAATCTAAAAACATGTGCAATGCCAATGTTCATAATCTATTAAGCTCTTCTTATAAGTGTGATAACAGGAGCTGGAGAAGTAGCTCAGTGGCATAAATGCCTGCCTGGAAAGCACAAGATCCTAAATTCAATATCCAGTATGAAAAAAACATCTGAACAGAAGTGTGATAATATGTGCCACTTCCCTTTGTCATCCACATACTTCCTGCCTTAGTATGGGGGACACATAACCCTCCATTCCAATTGGGTCCGTTCATAACGGTATAACAGTCATACAATAAAGTATATCATCCTTTTACTAAATGCCAAGACAAGGAATTTAACTTATCTTTGTAGCTATCATAAAGATCAAAGTGACTTATTTCTTGATATTATGATCTCTAAGGTACTAGAGAACTCATTATTCTCAAAATATGATGAAGAATTATACCACAGGTGTGAAGATGGATACAATCAATATGATCACTTTAGGTCTGAGCCTGGCATGAATCATAGCATGTAGTTTCTTATAAGATACTTTGGAAAATGTATTGGCTTATTAGACTTGAACTAAAATCTTTGTCCACACATGGGTCATGTGGTTTAAATGATCAGAAACAGAGTGCCATAACTTGCCGGGGAGATGGCTTAGTAGACTAAGTGCTTGCCTGGCAAGTGTAAGGGTCTGAGTTCAATCCCAGGTTCCGCCAAAATAAAAAAGGCACAGAGTGCCATAACTTCAACTTCTTATTAAATTGGAGAGCTATCTTATACACAAATGATGCTATTCACTTTGCTGAATTGTGTATGAACTAAAAAAGTACTTTTGAATATGCTAAGCACCTACACATGAAAAGGTATTTAGAATGCTTTGCAATTATGCTATTCTTGATATCTTAAGTTCATTCAAAGGGAAAAGGCCACCATTTAAAATTGTGTTTGCTATGCTGGCCAGATAGCTTAGTGGACTAAAATCCCTGCTTAGGCAGAGAGCAGTGGCCCGGGTTTGATCCCCAGCATGCAGTGCCAGCCCTGCCCCATGGGTGTGCTGAGATGGCAATTGAGACTGGGCATGGTGGCACGCACCTATAATCCCAGTGCTTGGGAAGCTGAAAATAGGAGGAATGCTACAAATCCATTCTACATAATGAGACCCTGTGCACTCTGTACATCCTGTACCAAATACATAAAAATAAATGAATAAATAAATTGTGTTTTCTAAACAAAGGCAAGAAGTTTCTCTTTCTTATGTACAGTGAACTATTGAGAATGAGATGCTTTTTTGTGGCCAAATAAGCAAGGGCTTCATTGTAGACATCCTTGCCAAAAGGGAAATTTATTTGAATATTAAAAGTGCCAAACAAGTTCAGAGTATTGCATGAAGGATTGACCGAATGAATTTAAAAATATTATGAATCCTATACAAAATGATGTGACAATCCAGTTTTGTAACTTCAAAGTTTGAATCTGTACCCTAAAACCATTTTAGTATTATAATAATTAGAATGAAAAATTGGTTAAATACTTCTTAAAGATATTATCGTTTCATCTGACACACTTTTTTCCAGTGGGTGTCAGTCTGGGTCAAGCCAGGGCCCTGGGTGCGCAAGGCAAGTGCCCTACAATTCAGCAGCATGTCCAGTGCCATGCAACTTCTACAAGTATCTTAAATAGAACATCAGTGATGTAGCCATTATTAGTTAAGAATAAAACTGTGGTTTACTTTAGTTTCCTTTGCTAAAATTCCCCTTTGTGCATTAAGAGTGGCTCTCTTGCCCTAACCATTAGGATCTGTGTGGAGAGTAAGTAGGACATATTTCCCCATCACAGACCAGACTAAACATATTTGTTACAAAAGACAAAATTTATTGGAGAATCTTCTCACCTTTGGTACTTGATTTAAAAAAAAAAGTAGAGGATGGAGATTGTAGTTCATATTTTTGGAACATTTGAACTTCCTTTTCCAAACTTCAGAATGAAATTTCTAGAGATATGCAGAGAATTCAGATATGTTGATATGCTTCTCTTTGTATTTAGGACAGTGTCTACAGGGTCTACAGGTCTACAGGGTCTCACTGTATAGGTCAGATTCATAGTGTTTCTCCTGTTTTCAGCCTCACAAGTGCTGGGATTACAGGCACATACCGCACCACCATGCCCAGTCTCAGTCTCTGTCTCCGTGCACCCCGGGGGCAGAGCAGACATGGCAGGCCAGAGGATCAAACCCCAGCCCCTGTGCCTGCTTGCAGGTGGTATAATCTATTGAACTATTTGGCTGGTCCTGTCTTATTCTTAAGAAGTAAAAAGGAAAAGCTGATTCAAACACACCCAATGTACTGTCCCAAATTTAGCCAACCAAATACATCTCACATTGTAGGCGGACAGCTGTGAACAAGAGGGTATAGAGAGGTAAAGATTGTTATATTAACCTATCTCCAATATAGGATAAGAACTGTCAGAAGAGGGGTAAAGGAAACATTAGCCACTAACTAGATTAGGAGATAGATATCAGCATACGTTCTATGCAGTCCTTTCATTTCTAAACATTTTTAATAAACTCAATGTTTGAGTTATTGTACATAGACTTCCTGAAACAGTCTATTCTATTTCTCATGTGGGTATCTTGCCTATCACTTATGTATTATGTGATGTCTAAAAATAGTTTTTCATAATTTTCTGGAAGACTATTATGTTTTGTATACAGGCGTGCCCCCCAAAGCCTCACACAGTCGAGTGGATTCTTGAGGTATTTTTTTATTATTAATTTTATTGAGAAGCAAATGGCAATGAGACGGTTTCAAACCAGGTTAGTAAGACAGTTACAATAATTAATATCTTGCATATTGTTGTCTTCATAGTAGTTATTCATAGTACAACATACAGACATGATATTCTGTTGAAACACTATGTACAAATCTTTCTTCTCATTGAATTAAGAGAAAGTAGCTGTATATCCATCCTATTTTGTGTGCGTGTGTGTGTGTGTGTGTGTGTGTGTGTGTGTGTGTGTAGAGAGAGAGAGAGAAGAGAGAAGAGAGAGATTTCACTACAAAATGATCCTTCTTTTATATCCCCTTTTTTGTTTAGTTTTGTCAGAGATGAGTATTTCATTGTCATTTAAATATTGTAGGTGTGTGAATTCAGCAAAATAATCCAATATAGTCCAGTACTCCATAATAGTAGTGGGTTATTCATAGGACCAGCGAATGTCAGAAGTTGTTGACTTGAGCCTTTTACAGCTAAACATATTGATATGGCTTTACTTTTCAATACCTTGTTTTCATACCTTTCAACTGCTTATGTTATAGGGTAATAATATCATTAAGCTTCTCTTCTAGAGGGTTAAAAACCTAAGTTTGCAGAACAAAAATTAAAGAAAAAGAAGGGCCACAAGGATAGTCAACATTTTGGCCCTAGCCATTCAAGGTCAGTGAGGACTCAAGACATAAGAGAAACTGTACTGTAACATCCTGTAACTCAGTGGTGTCCCAAACTTTTCTGAGCAAGGAGATTATGGGCCACAGAGGAATGTGATTGATGATGTAGAGTGTGCCTAAGGAGAGTCACCTAGAGAGAAAACATTCTCATAGGCTTTCACAGAGAGCAAATTGGTCAAGCAATGGTTGTGACTCATCCACATGACTGACACTGACAAGGGATCTACAAACTGTGGTACAGGGTTTCAGGGTAAATCCTGAGGGGATTTGACTGACCTTGTCAGATACAAAAGTTGCCTTTCTTGTTATATAGGTCTTGCTTTATCTTGGCTTCTGGAGTTTGTGATTGATTATTGTGTGTGTGGATGCTGCACCCGCCCATGGGGCAGGTAATTTGCATTACAATGTAAGGAGGAGAGAGAGACTAGCTAGCTGCCTGAGCTGCAGCCTCTCCTTTTGCTCTCTTGCTCTTTGCCATGAACAGCTGCTCTGTGCCACCATGAGCCACTCTGCCTTGGAGCCAGCTGAGTATGGACTAAAACCTCCACTAACTGTGAGCTAAATAAACCTTTCCTTCCTTCATTTTGGGTGTTGGGTATTTGTCCCAGCAACAAGAGAGAACTAACTGAGACAGAGACTATCTTTCATTTCTTCCAGACATTTTGTTTCTAGTTATCAACACCCTTTTTGAGGAGGTTCTGAATGTTTTTCATCTTCTCAACAATAGCCTGTTAAACCAATGTGTAAAGGGAGCAATAAAAATCCCCTCTTGTAACTAATGAATCCTAACTTTTTGGTAATACCCACTCATAATCTTGCAATTACAACTGAACTGATTCTTACTGAAGATCCTTGTCTTCTGAAACTTCATTACATGTCAACATAATTCAGTGTCCATGCTGTGTACTACCTGTAGATCATAGTACAAAATCCACATTCTTCTTGGGGTTGTGCCGTTCATCCACCTTAAAAATGTTAAAAACAAATTCTTAAGGTTTTGCTAGGTATTAATTTCCTATTGCCAAATGATAAAAGTCAATGAATTCACAGCTTTAAACAATGCCCATTTGCTCAGTTTCTTAGGTTAGAAGCCTGGATATGGTGTAGCAGGGACCTCGCTTTAGGGCTTCTGAGGCTGAAATCTGGCTGGCAGTGCAAGGCTGCAGTTCCCTTCTGGTTCAGCCTCTCTTTCAAATGCTTGAGTGAGTGATGGGATTCACACCTGCGGCTATCGACCCTGTTGTGCACTCCCTGCTAGCTGTCCATTTAGAACCTCACACCTCCCAGAGACTCCCCTTCCTCTAACCCAGCAATGCCAACAGGAGAGTTTGCTTTCTGTGTGAACAGCAACCACACATTTGATTCCCTGTTCTATGACTAGAGAAAAACATCCCTGTCTTTGAAGGTCTTGTGTGATTGTATTAAGTGTCCCGGAATAATCTTACTTTCTTAAAGTCTGCGGAACCATATGACAGATAGGCTAATCATGGAAACCTTAAATCCACCATGTTCACAGTCCTGAAATTATGCAGAGCGTGAATACTAATGGTATGAAATTTGGGGGAATCATTTTAAAATTCTGCCTCTCAAACACTTTTAATAATTGCTAGACAGAGAAATGCCTGCCTATTCCTATTCATTTTTTTTTCTTATTTTTGAGTCAGCTGCTTATCTTTGCAGAAAACTATCCAAAATTGAACTACTTGAATTTTCAAAGCCTTCTATACTTTGATAAATATCTGTTAAATTTTTAATGTCTAAATAAATTAGCGAAATAAACAGTATTAATAATCAGATGGTTCTGGGCAAGTCTCTGGTTTCCTTTTAATAGGAGTTAGAGTTTAGGCCATTAGCAAGGTATTTATTTTTGGTTGCTTGTTTCTGGAAAGTAGCAACAATAATCCCATCCCTGAGAACACTTAATGGGTATGTTCAAATTCTTGGAACAATGTTAGACCCAGATTGGTCAGCTAGCAATTTCTGTCCTGCTTACTTATTTTATTACTCTTTTCTTTTCTAATTTTTTGTCTACTTGGATTTTATGAAATTGAAGCATCTCCAGTAGATGAGACCAATGTGATTTTGCCTTACTGGAAAATGTTACCTTTCCATCTCATTATTTATGCATTATCCTCAGTGGGCTTTGGTGGCCTGACAATTCATTTCTAGTGCTAGAAGCTTGCTTGTTAAAGAAACTTTGCTCTAAGCTGTTGTTCCTTTAAATGCTTATTATGAGAATTATGGACACCAGCACCAAACTTAAAGCACTTTAAACATTGATTAGAAAAGGCGTTTGATTTATATTGCTTTTGCCCAATATATATTAATGCAATCAACTTTTGCAGAGCAAGGGTCCACAATTCTTCTGTAGTAAATGTATTTTTAGCTATTTTTCCTTTCTATCCTGTGTATACCTTCAGTAATCTAAATTTTTCTCTAGATCACCACCTCTGCTTTTTAATTCTGCCAAATACTTATAATATTATTTATTATTTATAAATCCATTTTAAGTACTCCTCAGATTATTTTTGATTAGTTTTCACTCTGTGCGATCTTCAACTCTTGCATGGTTCCTTAGTTCTATTTTACTATTTCTGCATTAGGGATGTGCCTTTCTGCTCTTTGTTTTCCTTCATTCATTTCTGTAGTATTACAACTTAATCATGTATTTTCTTAGAAATACATTGTAGTGCTTTAAATGATTTTTGAGTGTTCCCTTGAATATTGAATAATTGTCTAGTGTTTTAAATCTTTCAGTTTTTTCTGTTCCTTACTTTCTTCTCTGTCCTGAAGCATGCCCCTTCTGATGGACACTTTTTATATCCTCTCACATTCATAAATATGTTGAGTTTGATCATGCCAAATTGCTGATCAAAATTTCCTATTCTATTGACCACTACATTGAACTAAATCCTTTATAATTCAATCTTGTTGAAGTTCTAAGGGAACTTTAATCTTGCAGTGGCATTTATTTTTTCCAAATACCTGATGCTCACATTTGTCCTAATTAAGATGCCTGCAAATCTATACAGGGGAAATGAAACATTGTCATTATTATCTGGCCTTCAGCCTTGTAGATGAGTTTGCCTTGCTAACATATCCAGCTGGTGGTCATTATTCTATTATTTTGCCATATCTTTATTATTTCAATGTAAATTGTCTTCTTTTCTTCTCTGTTAGTATTCTCATTCTGGTGAATCAGTATCCAAATATTCTCTTTAGCATTCACATGGGCTAAGTAGGGAATTGTTTAACAAAAGGACAGAAGTATGGGTTCCTTTAGGAGACAACAAGAAACACTGCAGTGTCTCACAGTGAGTAACAGTTGGGAGCCTTCAGAAGGGCTAAGCCAAGAGAATAATTACTGTGATCTGGGACACTTACATGGGGAGGGCTGACCAAAACTGAGGTTTAGTGAAAGAGAACTCTTTCTTACCCAATTGGGCTCTAGTCAGCATAATGTATATTACAATATCGCGCTCCTCGTTTCCTCTAATTTATTCCTGAAAATTTCCATTGAATGAAGAGACAAAATAAGGAATTTTGCAGTGTCCTGCAAAGACAAACTGATGTAATCCAGCAGAAATAGGTTAGTATTTATACCACCATTTCAATCTTTCCTAGATGGATAGCAGCTTAAGGGCAGCATATAGCACCCTTCAATTAGTTTCTGTTGAAGCTGGACTCCAAAATAACATCTGATGCCTGCATTTTGCCAAGCATTCCATTGCATCTTGGCTTCTGCCATGAGTTTGGATACATTTTTGTATTTCTCAATTAAGATTCACCCTGATTTCATTTCCCTGGGATGGCTTTAATACAATCACTTTCTGAAATAGTGTTTCTTAGATATAATTTTTTTAAAACCCCACATGTTAAAGAATATCTATAAATTCAACTCAGATTTTCCCTGTCAATTAATTTTTTTTTTTTTGGTACAAGACTTTCTAAATAGGTTTCTCTAGCAGTGTCACTAGATGACAAAATTTTGGCCCAATTCTTGCTCTTATTGGCATCAGTGATGCACCATTATCTGCTTGCTTATCAATTTATAACCAGAGAAAGAATCTAAGAAGTTAATTATTTTCATCTTAAAAGCTTATATCTCTTTCTTCTCTAATATAGTATATGATAGTTCAGCTGCCTAGTTATTTTATAATGCCCATTACAATTTCAACAATGTGTTTAATATATTTTTCAGTTCATCTTTGCCATTTGAGGTGTGATGAAAGTTTGTACTAACATCAAAAAGTAAACCCTCCTGGGGTTTACTGCAGTGCCAAAAATCTCCACCACAGTAAAAACTTCTCTGATACAGGACTTTATCTTCAAAAGTCCTACTCAGGTAGATTGATATTACTTAAGATAAGTCACATGTAGACACACTCACTGATTAGACACAAACTCGTGCAAAAAGAACCATTGGTGTCTAGATGAAAATTCTTGTGTAGAGAAGCTGCAGTCTTAAGCTTCAGGTAATAGAATTAAATCTAATTCTCATATACAACACATTTCTAGTAATAGTTAAAAACCAGAGGAACACAGAGATTACTTACCAAAACTTCTCAAACTCAGAGCAATTATATTCTCTTATCTAAAGATTATAACCCACCTGTCTCAACAGTTAGAAAGTACTTAAACAAGCTTCTTAGCCAAATACAGTGCCTGGTAGATTTTCATTAGGACTAAGACCCAGAAGTTTTGGACTAGGGGCAAGATCTAGGGAGGCAAATATGAATCTGTAGGCTTACAGGCCAGTAATATACTATATATTATGCAGCCAGCTACTCAAAAGAGAAATGCATGTATTATAAGCATATTTTGTCCTTTTCTCCAATTAAAGATAGATCAGTCTCTATCTTTCAATGACTTATAAGCTACAGAACTCAAAATTATTCTCTTATATTTCATTTACAATAAAGATAACTCAGATTTTTTTTATACACAGCAGTATTTAAAGCTTTTCATTATTGTTGGCTAATTTAATCATCACATGAAGTGAGTAATGTGACCATCTCCATTTTAAAAATTGGCAAAAACTATATTATCAGAACAACTAAGTAATTTTGTTCCAAGGTCAGACCCTAGAAGGTGATAGACCAAGGAATCAACTCCCAGAAATCTACTGAAGAGGCTTTGGGTTTAACTTGTATAGTATATAGACTCTAGGAATGTAGGGAATATGTGCAACAGCTCAGATAAATATAGGCCTTTATGAAGTTAGAATCAATCTCATTTTGCATCTTTTTCCCAGTGTATAGACAGACCATAGCTGTTATTCTCCTATTAGTTTGAAAAGATATTGGGCTAGATTATCACTCCTAATGTAGGTAAAACAGAAAAGCAAAATAAATGTGGTCTTTGGGAAATCATAATAAAATATTTCTTTCTCCTGCTGCCTTTGAAAAATCATACCCAGGGAAAGCTAAGCCATTGCAAAGCAATCCCTGCCATCAGTTATCTGCTGCAGGCAGGTGCCTTGGGCAGCTTTCAAAAACAGGAACATCTGTACTAGCAAAATGCCCCAAGGTGTGGTGCCAAAGCTCAGGAGATGATGTTCCCCACTAATGCCAGTCATGAAGAATGCCTCTAATAGAAAGCAAAGGTCCCTGTCACTATTGGTTTTCCAGGACATCTTTTATGCTCCCTCTGCTATTCTGCAAAAGTGGAGACATTTGAAAAAAATTTTCTAAGTTACAGTGCTCAAACAAGATAGAATTTGTGTGAGAGGAGAAAAAGGCTAAGGTACAAAAAAAAATTACCTTCATTTTCACCTTTTTCTTCATTGAGCATATTTGTCTCAATCTGAGATGCTGCCCCTCCAAATTTCTACCCATAATGATCATTTAAGACATGCTTAAACAATGCTTCCTCCATAAAACCTCTTGTACCCAGCAAAGGAGTTACTTTCTTCTCCTTGGACAATAAATTACTCCCCTAGGGAGCAAAATCTTCTTCTGATGATAGATTCTTTTCATGTTTGAAAAACCCTACATTTTTGATGCAATACCTAGAACAAAGTAACTATCCAATGCTATCTTGTTAATTTTAATAATTTAAAATATGTATTTATTCTCTCTAAGATACATTCACCTTATTTTACAACTTTGACCCCTGTTACAAGGTTGCAAAAAGAACAAAAATTGTGTTTCTACTTTCAACAATTAAAGACACATCAACGACAAAGTATGCCATGAAGAGCTGTATACAGCCTCAGTTGGTAATGATGTCCACACAGTGGGTAGCTGGCCCAGATCCTCGCTCTGTATTTACCTTGGTGGTTCTCCACATATGTATCATGGTTATGTGCATATGTGCTTACACTTTGAGTGAGCTCAGTGTCAATGCAGCTTGACTAAAAGTAGGAGTTTAATGGGCTGAGCCTACTTTATATGCAGACAAGGAGTGGCAAAGAAAACGTGTCTTGGGAAAAAATAATACTTAAAGCAAATAACAAAATATTTAATTGGTTTTAAAAAGCTCAAAACATATTAAGAACCATCAAAAATACATCCAAAACCCCTTGATCATAAATGTAGATTTCACTTGTGAATAGACCAAGCAAATAGATTACAGTAAATCAACTTCAGCTCTAGGATGAATATTTCTATGGTAGTAATTTATTTTTTTAATCCAGAATTAAAAAGGATAAGCAGTAATGATAATATTCTATCTCAAAATTCAATGTGATTTTTGAGGGTTATGTAGGACATTTTCTAATTTCAATCACCAGTTAATTTATCTGTAGCTTATCGCATATAGACAAAGAGCTGAATTTGCTTTTTTTATTCTTTATTCTATTTTATTTATTATATTTATTTATTTATTTATTTATTTTTTGCAGAACCAGGATTTGAACTCAGGACCCTGCACTTGCCCGGCAAGCACTTATTCTACTGAGCTATCTCCCCGGCTCCTATTTTTCAGTAATGAAGTATATGAGTAGGATTAAAATGATCAAGAGAACCTAACCACAAATATTAACAGAGACTGTGTCCATAGAAAAGAGTGTTAGTTAACAAATAATTTTAACTTCATGTGTACCTACATTTTTTAAATGAAGGAGAACAATTCCTGATAAAATAGAGAAAATATTTCTATGAAAGTTAGTTATCTCATGGAATTTCTGATATAGAATATTAATGGGTTATTGAATTAATGCTTTTATATTATACAACCTGATCTATATCATATGTAATGAATGGTCTCACAATGTGAAAACCTACTACATCTTATTTTATAATAGCTTTTCAATTTAGACTAAGCTTGTGAGAAAATCACGGATGCAAGACCTATGACCAAGCAGAACAGTGCTATGCTATTTCCATTGCATTTCTGAGACCTTAGAGGAGAAACAACACCAAACAAAATATATTGAGGAGATGACCCTGGCCTTTGGCATTACTTTTTTCTCTTTGCCCTACCCCCATCCTTTGTTCTTTACAGTTCTTTCCTCTACAAACACACTCACAAATAGAGCTTCTTTTATAAGTTGGCATTTCCAAAATTTGTTTGATTCTCAAAGTTTATTTCAGGCGAGATGTGGACACAACTAAGGTAAATGTATAAATTGACATAACATTTGCTTAAAAACTATAGTGAATGTTTAAACAAAAAAAAAACTGGGTTGGGGAGATAGGTTGGAGGTCTAAGTGCCTATCTGGCAAGGTAAAGACACAGGTTCAATCCCTGGTACCACAAACCAGTCCTGGGGAGGCCAAGGCAGCAGGATCCCTATAAGCCCAAACTGCATAGTGAAAACCTGTACTAAATAAATAATTTTAAATAATTAATGGTGCCAGTAAATGATACATTACCATTAATCTCCTTAAAGTAATGTTCACTTTGAACACATTTATCCCATTATCTTGCTACTTTCTGAAGTAATTCTAGAAGTGCTCTTTTATAAGTGTCTTTTTGTGGCTGCTTTATTCTGAATTGATTCAAAATGTTTATATATAACTTTTTAGAAAAATTTATGCATTTACCCTTAGTTGTGTCCACATCTCACCTAAAATAAAATTTGAGAATCAAATAAATTTTGGAAATGCTGACTTGTACAAAGAAGCTCTGTTTGTCCATACAGAAATTCTCAAAACCTTTGATACCATGAATGTGCACTGAGCAACTCCTAGTGGAAGACATTTCTTACAGATTAATTACTGAAATCTCTTTGTAGTAACAACTATTAACCACACAATCTGGGAAATACGGTACAGTGGAGTGTTAGATGAGACAAATCTGAGTTGAAGCCCTAGTTCCATTACTATGGTACTTCAGAAAATTCTCTGGAATTTTTATCATGAAAAAATATACTGTAGAGAACATATCCAGAAAAGAATAGACATGATTGGATTATATGATGGCCAATAGTTTTGATAGTAATGATTTTTAAAGATCTAGAGAGCAATGTAGAACACCCCTATTCTTAGATATTACTAAGTTGATAGAATGGAAGTTAGATGATCATGGTTAGAAAGCACTATAAAAATAAATAGACCAAAAGAAATATTGTGCTCTGAAAATAAGTGATGCCTTTTAACTCCCAGTTAGCAGGAGAAAGAAATTCTGCCTAATGTAGAAGTGAGGTAGAAATGCCCAAGAATACCAGAGAAAAATAGGAAGAGTTTAATTCTCACAGCATTCCTACATAAAAGGGAGAAAGAAGGCATTTCTGACAATGCACCTTATTTTAAAATCATGAGAATCAAGGTTTTCAGGTAATAAAGCAATTGAATCCATGCATTCTATCCCAACCAGAAAAACAATGAATGCCCCATAAGCCAGGGAGAGTGGAGAATGTATGTGCCTCGCCTGTATGTGCACAGTAAGGATGATATCACCATCACTAAGTTTTCATGAGAATGTAGATGCTATTAAGGCATGCAAAGTCATTAGAACAAAGGCTGGCACTCAATAAATGTTAGCCATTAGCATCTTTCTAAAATCTGCTTTCAAACGTTGATTATGGTACTGCTAGAAATCCAGGGGTAATGATGGTTTCACACATTTCTTCTGCATACCAAATGTCACTGCCTACAGATCTTGCTAAAACAAGCTAAAACTACTATCATAGAAGTTACCCGGTGTACTATGTACTTTTTAAAGGCAATGGCCTGACAAATGAGGAACAGGTGAGGGGAGAACACATGGAAAAATAGAGAGAATTGTGTGTTATATACATGCATGCATACCCCATGATGAATGTAGCCACCATGTACTGCAAATAGGTACTAATAAAACTAAAATTAAAGATTAAAAAATGTAAATAAAGGAGAAAATTTGGAAGGATGGCTGAAATATAAAAACTGAGACGAATGAGCCACTCTATTAATGGCCTCATCACTTCAATGTTAAAGTACATTTTACACATGAGACAACAAAAGGGTCTTTCCTTTCCTAAGTGTCCTTCCCCATTCAAATTGCTGCTTGATATGCAGTAGCTGCTAAGCTAAAGCTAAATGACTTAAACTAATGATTTAGCTTCTGAAGTTCCTTTAAAAGTAAATTATACTGGGGCTGGAGAGATGGCTCAGTGGTCTAAAGCACCTACTTGAATCAAGCTTGGCGAAGCACAGGGACCACGGTTCGATC
>NW_004524608.1:10380975-10394762 GCF_000260255.1 Octodon degus
GCTGGCCACACACACACACAATAAATAAATGTAATAAATAAAAATAAATAAATATTAAAAAAAAAAGTAAATTATACTATACCCTTGCATTTTTAGAAGCTTATTTTTTCAAGTTAAGAAATTGATTTTACCCACCCCACATAAAAGAAACACTAATTTATTTTCCTATATGCCAAGGATATTAAATGTGTTTTCTTGTTTTATCTTCCCAGCAGCACTATGGATAACCTCTTCCTTTCTTCAGTTTACAAACAATAAATCTTGAGGCTTAGACTGTATTCCCCACCCAAAGTCACTCACTCACTATCAGCAAGGCCAGATCTGTCCAAATCTGCAAGCTATGTATAGCTACCCAGGACTACACATCCAAAAAATGTAATACTCAATGGTGCTGGCATATTGTCTTCTGAATGTCTTAAATGTTTTTAAATCAGATATAACTAAAGATAAATAATTCATGCTATGGATGTCTTGAGCACTTGCTAATATTACCACACAACAGAAAGTGAACACGGCAACCTATCTCATGTAAGTTAGTTTAATGGGGCAAAAAAAAAAAGAAAAAGAAAAAAAAAAAACCCTCCATTTTAAGGGAGGGTCACTTAAGTTCACTTAAACTATAGATAATTTCACTCCTTAACTCCTTTCCATGTAACTAACCATAAACCCACTTAGAGAAAACCAGGGTCATAAAGTAGACGCAAACAGGACAACTCAGGAATAGGGAAAACATTAAAACACACTGCCCCATGACAGGCAGATGATCAACGGTATCTGCAAAATGTAAACCTTGCGGTAATTACAGCCACTTTCTTTTAATTCAATGAGAAGAAAGATTTGTACTAATAGTTTTTGGAAAGGATATCATGTCTGCATCTTGTACTATGTATAACCACTAAGGAGACAACAATATGCAATGTATTAATTATTGAAACTGTCCTATTAATCGGTTTTGAAACTGTCTTATTGCTATTTGTTTCTCAATAGAATTATGGGAAAAATAAATAAATGCTAAAAAAATTAAATTAAAAAAAACCTGAAAAGTATACAATCTGAAAGCAAAGTTGAGGCCAGTGCTGACAATTTGCAAGTTCTGACCCAAAAGTCAAGGCATTGGTCAATCACAAGTTTGCAATAGAATTTTCCTTGTTTCTCACACTTGATCTATTGCAGGGACTTAAGTTCACTCTTTGTCATCTGCCACTATAAAGTTCTTATTTTTTATCATTGGATATGACCAATTTATTTTTTAAATTTTTAAAGAGAATAAAAAGTAATATTAAAACAAAAATTACAAATGATACAGAATTTCACTAAAAATAATATGAATTCCACAGTATTTATTGTATTGCATAGTGTTGTCTTCAAATTAATTGTTCATACTTCTAGATAGATGCATACAAAATTAGAAGAAGAAAGAAAAAATACATAAGAAATTACACAGAGAATAAAAGGAAAAGTAACTGAGAAAAGAAGACAAAACAAATTAAGGATTAATTGTTCCTTTTCATAGACCAGCAGAAATCCACAGTACAGTTGTCCAACCCATCCTGCTTACATAAATAGATATATCTCTTTCCCCTACTCCCTTTCCTGTCTTTCTTCTCAGCTCACTAATTCCTTCCTTTAGAACAGCTTAATTCACATTTCACAGTATCTACTCCACCCTAGATTTTATTTTCTCTTTCAGGTTCCCATACTAAGGAGACAATTCGATGTTTACACATGTGGGTTTGATTTATCTCATTTAAAAGTCTCTAGTAGCATCCATTTACCAATAAAAACCTCAAATTTTTCCTTTCAAATAGCTGAATAATACTCATTTTTAAGTGACAAACAATATATACAATCTCTCTTAGAAATTTTGAGAATGGGGAGATGGCTAAGTAGAATATGTGCTTCCCTGGCAAGTGCAAGGGCCTGAGTTAAATCCCTAGTTCTGAAAAAAAAAAAAGAAAGAAAGAAAGAAAAGAAAGAAAGAATGAAAGAAAAAAGAAAGAAAGAAATTTTGAAAAGCTAACTCTAGGTCCTTATTTTTCTATTGAGGACATTAACTATCCCAATTTGTTCATGATTATTATGATTTAATTATATTGTTAATTATACATTAAATAACTTGCCAAATGTAATTATATTAAGGTTATTTTGATATAGGGGAAAGAAACTCCCAACCTGCTAGTTATCTGTTATAAGTTGTGTTCTCTAAAATTGAAAAGTGAATTTTACGAACAATAGAGGTTCAGAGCAGAATATATTTATTGGGGAAATAAAGCTTCTATCTGAGAGATGAAAGGGGTCCCAAGTGGGTTCCCAAGGAATCTGTCTCTTCTAGAATTTATTTATAGAGCAAATCTACAACACTTGGTGGGTCTAAAGTGGAAAACAAGGGAAATCACAAGGTGGACATGAGGTGGAAGGAAAGTATGATCATCCAATAAGATTACAAGTGCAAACTCTCAGATAAAGTTAATTAAAGCAGAATCCAATGGGAAAGTGAGTCAAGTACAAGAACGGGCACTTTTCCTATAGAAGACTGAGTTAGTGACTCTTCCTGGATTTCTCCAGGTGATAGGGACCTATTTAGAATAGGTCCCTGATGCTTAACCTTAGGGAGGTATATGAGTGCATTTGCTTTACCTTTTGTCCTGAGGTGTGGCCCACCACAGGAGTGTCTATCTCTTGGACAGCTGCGAGGTATGTCCTTTTTCATACTGGCTCCACTGAGATCATAGCCTTGGCTGACTGACTATGACATTTCTACCTACTTTAGCTGTCTGTAACAGTTTCTTTAGACTTAATTTACTACAAAATTCACAGCCAATTTTTTTAAATAACTTTGTTGACAAAGAAGTAGCAATGAAGCAGTTTCAAAACAGGTTAGTAGGATAGTTACAATAGTTAATACATTGCATATTGTTGACTTTGTAGTAGTTATTCATAGCACAAGATGCAGACATGATATCTTGTCTAAACACTACTAGTTCAAAACTTTCTTTTCATTGAACTAAGAGAAAACAGCTAGATTTCTATGCTAACAATTTTGTATATACAGATATATTTTGTTCACTACAAAATGGTCCTTCATTGATATCACCCTTTTTTGTTTACTTTTGTCAGAGATGTGTATTCCATTGCCATTCATATATTGTAGGTACATGAATTCAGCAAAGTAATCAAATATAGTCCAGTAGTCTATAATAGTAGTGGGTTATCCACATGACTGGCAATGTCAGAAGTTGTTGACTTCAGCCATTTACAGCTCAGCATATTAATATGGCTTTACTTTTTATACCTTGTTTTTATACTATTCTGCTGGATGGTTAAGACCAAGATAAAGCAAGACCTATACAACAAAAAAATGTAACTTTTGTATCTGACAAGGTCAGTCAAATCCCCTCAGGATTTACCCTGAAACCCTGTACAGCAGTCTGTAGATCCTTTGTCAGTGTCAGCCATGTGGGTGAGTCATAGCCATTGCTTGACCCATTTGTTCTCTGTGAAAGCCTGAGAGAATGATTTTCTCCATGTGACTCTCCTTCGGCACACTCTACATCACTGATCATTTTCCTCTGTAGCCCCATAATCTCCTTGAACATAAAATTTAGGACACAACTGAGTTCCAGGATGTTATGGTACAGGCTCTCTTTTGTCCTGAGTCCTTACTGACCTTGAAAGGCTAGGGCCAAAATGTCTGCAGACTTAGGTTGTAGCCTTTCTTTTTGTCTAAATTTTTGGTCTGCAGACTTAGGTTGTTAGCCCTCCAGAAGAGAAGCTTAATGATATTATTACCCTAGAACATGGGCTGTTCAGCTTAACATCAGTATCTGTCTGAATATCCAATGCCTTAGACATAATGTGGAACAGGTATTTTCCATCAATCATTGATATGCTAAACTTTAAGTCCATACAGACTTTCACAGTCAATTTTATTCTAACTTATTGTAGTGATGGCTTCTATATAACCCTAATAATTCCAATGATGAATTCCGCTTTATTAACTCACATGATTTTCTTCTATTTGTTTTCAGCAGACTCAGGCTCAACCAGGTAAAGTAAGAGAAATAGCCAACTATTCTATTAATGCTTCATCCCTCTCACAGCAGGCAAGTTTGACCGAATCTGTCAAACAGACAATTCATTTGAACTGAATATTCCATTGCTCTTATTAATATAATATTGTGTAAGAGTGAGGTAGTCTTTCTAAATGTACCTCTGTCTCTTCAATCAAATATATAGTTTCTGCATTTGTAATATGTTTCTCTTTTCTAAAACATCTCTAATACATACAATAGTTCATGTCTAGGGCTTTATATACTAAAATACTTCATCAAGATACCCCCCTGCTTAGAATAGTTTTCCATGTACCTAAAATCAGAACACTGAATTCTCGGCCCATTGAATCTTATCAGGACAAGATTTTTATCACTTAAGAGCATTAATCGCTAGAATCACTTAAAACCATACATCCTAGTATACTCTTGGTCTATTAAATCCAACTTAAACTAACATAGGCATTTCAGCTTCATGTTTTTACACAGAAAGATGAAGCAGTCACTATGTCTCATTATGCAGCCTAGGCTGGCATCCAACTCATAGCAATCCTCCTGCCTCAGCTCCGGCAAGTGCTAGGGTTACAGATATGCACCACCATGTCTGGCTCACATTCCTTATTATCCTTCAGTTTAATCTGATTCAGGTACAGGTACCTCTTACCTCTGCATGCCCTGGAGGGGCCAGTTGCAGTCTTCTAGGCTGACATAACACAGTACCACAGTATCTCTGGATAAAATATCAGAAATTCATTTACACCCAATTCTAGCAATTTGGGTGTCCAAATTCAAGCTGGCAGGATTTCTTTGTAAAGAGGCCTCCCTTTCTAGCTTGGAGATAACTGCCTTAACACTACTACATCTTATCCTGCCTTTCCTCTGTGCAGATATGTTCCTGGTACCTCTTCTTTTTATAACGACAAAGACAGTTGAATTAAGGCTCTGTCTTGTGACCTCATTTAGCATTATTTACATCCCTAAAGGTCCTACATAGTCACATGAGAGTTTAGAGTTTCAACACATAATCCTAGGGACACACAGTTAGGTCTGTCACAAAGCATTTTCATGTGTTGCTATCCCCTTTTCCAAGACATACTAAGGACTCAGTCCTAATTTTCCATGGTCTGTCACCAAAATTGAACCTTCTCTGCTAATTGAACCTTCTCTGCTAAGACCTTCCCATTCCACTAAAGCGCAAACTTTCTTTTACTCCTCTTTTATGTCTGCCTTAAAAGTGTTATTTTCTTTCTTTTCTCTCTTCTTGCATTCTATGATACCATCAATATTGAATCTTTTATGGCCTTTATGTACTTTTTTTTGGTCTTCACCTCTACTAGACTATAAACACAGATGGATAGGATTTGAGTTTATTTTGTTTCCTGCTGAACTCCTAGAACTTCTTTCTCCTAGAACACCACCTGGAGCACAGCAGGCTCTGAATAATCAGTAGTTAAACTGAAATTTAAATTTACAAGTGTTTCTTATCTAAGTATGTTGCCACTCACCCTTAAAAATGTAGGCACAGCATTTCTTAGCTTCTTAGAAGAAGAACTCTTTGCACATATCCTGTTTCATGGTGTAGCATACCACATCATATTAAAATGTTACATTTTCATGAGCTGGATACCATGTTCTGAGGCCCTGCTACAGTTCAGCACAGATGTAAAAATTTTGCTCAAATTTTCAAAGATAAGCGTTATTTTTTCAATATGTAGAGGAAGAAGCTAGAACATACAAAAATGAAATAACTTGTCAGATTTAGAACCTGTATCTCACTCTGACTCTGAATCCCACCTTTTTAAGACTGCAATATGTTGGCCACGAGAGCTGCAAACTCTACTCTCACTTGGCTCAAAGGTCCCCTCTTGTAGTGAGCCATCTCACTGTCAGGGAAAAGTAGAGTCATTATTAATTCAGCCAATATTTGTTGAGTTCCCATTATGTGTGGAGACCTATGTGCATAGACTAATAGTGTCTTCATAATTTATAGTTCAGTTAGGAACATACTGGAAAATGGAATATTTACTTTGTTGCTCTGTAAATGTTATGATAAATTCTGCAAGTAGATTACAAGTGCACAGCATGGTTCCTTCATGTTTACTTGTCTTAGTAGGAGTACAATAATGTCTGTCAGAAATATGCATACATCAGACAAACTTTTACATCAGAAATTTCTCCTCATGCTGTTCCAGGCCTTCATTATGGGGCTTTTCTATTATTGAGGCCACAGCTTGTCCAATGGCAATAGAACAACTAATTTGAAGACAACATTATGCAATATAACAACCATTATTGAATTCCTATTATTTTGTTTAGTGAAATTCTGTGTCGTTCCTAATGTTTTTTACTCTTTTTATTCTTTTTAAAAAATTTAAAAATTCAAATAAAGTAGGATAAACTTTTAATTTAACTTTAAATCAATTTTAAGGATGCCTCCTTAAAATTATGCAGAATGCTAATAAATTATTTGAAAAAATTATTTATCATAATCCTTCAACCTCAAAGAAAGTCCATAGTGTCTCTCCTCCAAGAGAACAGCAAAGATTGAAGAAGTACTGAAAGGCAGAAATCCAAATGAAGTATTATATGCAGAAAGGCCAAGGGCAACATTTGACACTTCCCACACAGCCCTCCACTTGCAACGCAGTCACTTTCTCCTTCTGGGAAGCGAAGCAGTCCCCTTCCTTTTCTATCAGGCCCTTCTATTCAAGATGAATGATAATATTTTTTGAATAAGCCCTTTTTTATGCTGAGGTGTCTGTGTTTTATTTTGTCCTAGAACAAGTATATAAGAATAGTTTTCAATCTTCAAAGTGCTTCCCACACTATTAGAAGAAAAGGACTGAAAACGCCCAGGTACTCACTAAACTGATTGTGTTATAAAAGAATAATCTCAGCTTGGTGCCCCAAACAAAGAATAAAGACTGTGATTTGTGGTTCTAAGAATGGTAAGAAATTATATACCACATCAGGTAGTTATCTTGCCCTCTGGAGACCCTCTTACAATAAGCAAAATATAATAGCTCACATTGGTGAATTTTGCTCCACGCCAAATATTTCCCTGAGCTGCACAGGTGAACGAGTTCTTTGAACAGTGTCAAGTTTGTGCTGTGATCAAAATGCACCTTACTTTTATTTTTCACCATCTCCTGAACCTTTACTCATAGGAGATAATTGACTACCATCTCTGGATGACAGTTTGACAGATGCATCCTCTGCTGGGTCACTCTCTGCTTAGGCTTCAGGTAACTTTCTGTTGTAAAAATGGTCTCAGTACTAAAGCCACAACTTATAGCCCACTTCCAGTCCACTGCAATCATCGGTGGGCTGCGATGTTCTGCTCCTCCCTGGCTCTTGACACAGTGCTTGATATTTGGTGTCCAGGTAAGAAGTGAGGGGGAAAATGTTGGAGTGGGGAACTAGGGTCTACAATGAGTCAGAGTTGCCACTGTGTTGCTAAGTACTTGGGGGGCCTTCAGAGTGCACAGGGAGACTCTTCTCCCACTCTAGCTCTCTTTTCCTCTGTACCAGAATCCTTCGATCATTTTTTTCTTGGTTTGAATCATCAGATGGCTTAGCTACTGGTTCTTCCCCTGAAGACTACTCATCCATGATCCCAAAATGGTACTCAGTCTATGAGTGAGTCCAGGAAAGTAACAAAATAGTTACGAGTGGAATTGAAAGAGGCATATGATAGATAGATAGGTAGATAGATCGATCGATCGATCAATCGATACATAGATAGATAGATAGATAGATAGATAGATAGATAGATAGATAGAATAGATACATAGATGCATAGATAAAAATTATGCAAGTGATTTATTACATAGGTATGCAGAATATGATGTGGAGTAATGTGTAATCACCTTCTAGATACTAGAAAGACAGAAGCTCCTATAGCTGTTCAGTTCAAGAAACTGGAAGACTCAAAACAAAACAGATCAATAATGCAGTAACAGTCCCAGGGTGAAGGCCTGGAAGCATTCTTAGAAAATTGCTGATGTCGGCCTGCATGAAAAATCTGAAGAAGTTAGAGACTGATGACCACACGCAAGGACATGGGCAAAAGACACACCTGTTCAGACAGGCATAATCTTGCCAGCAGAGTCCAATTTCTTTCCTCCTTTTATTCTATCTATGCTGGAAGCCTGTTCCATGGTGCCACCCACAGTCAGGAAGGTCTTCTCATCTGAGTTTGCTGGCCATCATCATCTCTGGACACACCACCCCACAGGCCACTACGGAAGTGTGCTTTACTTATCTTCTAAGTCACTCATACTCCAGTTAAGTTGACATAGCTTATCATTGCCCAGCCCTTCAGCTGATACAAGCGTGGGGCTGCTCTAGTTCCCATGGCTCTGCCTCTGAGGGAAAAGCACACAGGTCTTGTATTCTCCATTCCTACAGCCACAGGGCTGAGGTCCCACTCCCACCACTACATACTGGGCCTCCAAATGATCTTCTACCATTTCCCAATTTCAAGAAACACATTTGAAGGATTTTGGTTGGCTCTTTAAAAGTCCTCTTATTAGACCTGGCCTTGAAAGGTAGAAGCAGGTCCAAAGGCAAGGAAACCCCACACACATTGACAGGCTTCTCTGAAGAAATCTCTTTGTACTTCCTTTACACCACTATGCTCCCTCCTTCTAAGATGTTTAACACCTTTATCTTAAAGGTTCTGTCACTTTCCATTGTAAGTCTGCACATTTGAGGTATAAGGAGTTTATTTTCATTTTAATTCCATATTATCTGTGTGTTATGATATCAGTATAAAAGAGGATCTCCTATTAGAACACCCTATCACATGGATATTCTATCAATTGATCCCCAGAAAAATTCTGCCAGGTGGAGATTCTCCTGAATGTCCAGTTGAGTAACTTGAAATTTTCTGACCTTGAGCAAATATTTAGAGGCTTACTTAGCCAAAAAAATGGACCAGGATTCAGATTCAGATAGCCTAAGTAGAGATCTGCTGCTCGGCAGCTAGAAGCTCTAGAAAGTATCTTGAACAGTTAAGGTTTGAAAAGTCAGTTAATGTTAAATAAATGTCATTTTTCTAAAGGGAGAGTGATAGCTAATTGTCATAGCAATTTGAGTAAGAAATACTCCGCTGATTGTTTTAGTGCAGTTCTGCATATATCTTAGTGACAGATTTACTGAAGAGGGAAGACCTACCCTAAGTGTGCATGGCAGCAACCAATAGGCTTGTGGCCTGGATGGAATAAAAAGAGAAACAGAAAGGAAATCTCCCTTTTGTTTCTTCAGAGGAGCTCCAGACTTCAGCAACACCTTTGGACATCCATCTCCAGGCTTCCAGCACAGATTCTTCACCCTTGCAGTACAGACTCCAGCCTGCCCCTGCAAACCCTCCCGATTGCCAATGAGTCCATGTACAACTCCACAGTGAGCTGAGGACCTCTAACTTTTGACTTGATTCTTTACAACTCTAGTGTCTAGTGCATTTTTCCACATCTGACTCTGCAGGTGGTCACTGTGAGCCATAACCTTGTTATTAGGGCTTGTGCCTGGATATCCCCTCAAAGCCTCATGCAGTCAGAGGGGGGTTTTCTCAGAGATGGCTGGACCTAGAGTGTGTGATACTACAATTAAAGATGTGTGATTATTTCATTGCTTTACTGATCAGTTTAGTAGAGTTCTGAAAGTGCATAATAGGAAGAGGTCCTAAGGGCATGTAGCTGTGCAGGACTTAATATATAGAAATACTACACCATAGTTGCTTTTCCCTTGCTGCTTGCAACTTCCTGCCTGCCTGTTCTGCGATGCCCCTATGCTATTCCACCCTGCCTTGGAACCAACTCACTATAAACAGAAAGCTCTACAAACTGAACTACAATAAACCTTTCTTCTTTTAAGTCAAGCATTGAGTATTTGACTTAGCTATATGAAAAGTAACCAAGATACTTGCCAGTCCATACATATATAAATGTCTATTAAGTCTGTTGCTCTAGTGAACATGGACCTAACTGATACAGGAGAATTTTTTTAACTCTGTCTTGGAATTATATCAGTCTTCTTTTAGCTTTTTTGCAAACAAAATTTAAAAGAACAAGAGCAAATATTTTTGGTAGCTTCCCATATTTCAGTTTATGGATTTAGTAAAAATAAATAATTTAGCTAAATTCTTTTCTGTAACTATCTTCTTCTCTCTGTGCTCTAGTTCACTCTTAAATGCATTCCATGCAGTTTTCTGACCACTATTCTGGCAAACATCTCTTGAGGAAGTTACTCATGGCTTCCTTTATCTCTTCAGTTATCATAGTGGTCACCAGCAAGATCATATAATTTATCATACTCTGAAATACTTCCTTCCCTTAGTCCTTGGAACACCACAATCTTGATTTTCCTTCCACCTTCCTTTCTGTTCTTCTAAAACATTTCCAAGTTTGCTTAGATCTTCCCTTTTATCCTGCAGTTCCTTTGGGATCGGGCCCCAAACTTGTGCCTCTTTATGTTTTCCTAAACCTTCATTATCCAGATTTAAAAACAACCAATCCTTAATGCCTTCTAGATTCATATTTATAGTTTGAAGAAATCCCTAATCCTAAATAAACTGCCCTCTCCACTCCTGAACCAAACTACCTTCTTCCCTCTATCTCCACTTTGATTGCAATTTCTCTAATGAAAACAATTTATAAGTTAACATCCTTAAAATATATG
This sequence comes from Octodon degus, assembly GCF_000260255.1. Taxonomy (NCBI): domain Eukaryota; kingdom Metazoa; phylum Chordata; class Mammalia; order Rodentia; family Octodontidae; genus Octodon; species Octodon degus. The sequence goes on from NW_004524608.1 coordinate 10,391,706, forward strand.
GACACACCCAATCTCCAAAGCCATTATATCCCATGCTTTTCCTCATTTTAAGAACTGACTACTCTGTTTGTCTAGTCCTTCATCCACCGCAATTGGATTCTCCTATTATGCCTCTCATCTAATCCATCAGTGACTATTTATCAGCTTTACCTTTAAAACATATGCAACAGTTAGGATAGATGGGAGTTTGATCAGTTTGGAAGCTTCCCATGAAATTAATAAAGCATGATTTTGGATATTATAGGATGAGTCATAGAAGTATGACCTTGGGATCTATACATGTCCCACACTCTTCCTCCATGGTTCAGTTCTTCTGCCATAAACTGATCTAATCTGCTCTGCCACACCCTTTTGCCAAGATGTTCCAGTGTTTAAACCAGAAAACAATGGACTGAACCCTCTGAAATCATAAATGAAATAAGCTATTTCCTTCTGAAGGTTATAAATGTTATGTATTTTGTCCGAGCAATAGAACAGTTGATTAATGCAGAGAATTGGTACTAAAGAAGTAGTCATTGCTGTCATTATACCTGACTGTGTTGTTTAGAAACTTTTGGAACTGCTTGCAGAAGGAATTTAGGAAGCTTTAGAGATTCAAACTAGAGAATCTCTAGAATTCTATAAACCTACATTAATGAGAAGTTCTGATGGGTGTATAGAAAACCAGAATGCTAATAGGAATGCAGACAATACAAGCAAGGCTTATGAGATTTAAATTACAAACACGGATCCTGATGGCAATTGGATTAGAAACCATATATGTTACACTCTGGCAAAATATCTGTCTACATTTTGCCTGTGTCCCAAGACTTTGCAGCAGATTTAAATTAAATGTGTGAAAACAACTGACCCAGCAGAGGAAATGTCAAGGCAGACTAACACTCATAGGTGCTGCTGGCTACTTTTAGCCAGGTCTTTATTGATAATTGGGAGCTAAAAGCAAAACAGAAACATTTTAAAACAAATTTTGGCCTAAAAGGAACTACATACAAAGTTGGGGCTAAAAGATGTGCTGCCAAGAGATATTTGTTATAAAAAAACTAACTACTTTGGACATGGACAAAAAGAAAGCAGGCCTCTCAGGAACCAATAAGCTACACAAGATGAAAGTTGCAAAAGTGTCAACATTTCATTTAGAAGAACAAACTTAAACCCTTTGCTCAAGAATGACTGGATGCACAATTATTTGTCCCCAGTTTTTTTTCATTATGCTCAGCCACCCTGGCAGTCAGAGGCTGAAGAAGACTGGTGTAAGGAGACCCAGGCACTGCTTGTGCTAGGGGAAGCCCTTGGCATTCTCCATGTGATGCTGTGTTTACCTGCATGCAAAACACAAGAGCTGTGGGACCATGCAGATTTCCAGGTGGATTTGAAAGAGAGTTTAAAGGCCACACAAAACACCTCTAAGAGAACAATGGAAGAAGCTATGAAAATAAAGCTAAAAATGCACTGGGGACCTCAGGAAGTTGGAGATGATAGGAACATAGAACATTTACTGAGGGACAGTGGCAGTTGTGAGTGGAAGCAGCCCAAGAGAAAGGTCATGCTACCTACCACCATAGGGTGTGGGCCACCGAATCACTCTGGAGCCAAATGCCTTAGATGGTGGACATGGTGCTCTAAGACTTAATCCTGTTTTGTTTCTATTCTTTTTTTGTCCACTTTTCCTTTCCTTTTAGAACAGAAATGTGTATACTCTGCCATTGTATATGGTAATTATTCCACTTGATTGTTTTAATAGGGGTTCGCAGCTAAGAGTTTTTCTTTTATCTCAGGAGAAAGACCTTGACTTAAACATTTTAGCAATGCTGAGAGTCTTTAGGTTAGGGGAAGAGATCATTGTGTTCTGATTATATGTGGAATAATGGTGGAATGTTGGATAGAATTTTAACTTGTGCTTATTTGAAATTTAAGTGTGGTTTAAAGAGATGTGTTTGGGTATCAAATTAGCAATAGGTGGAATGTGTTGTGTAAACTGGATTGTTGACTTGATTAACTTGTGAGCTACCCAAGCGATTAGTAAAGCACACATCTGTGTGGGCCATGGAGGGCTGACCTTGAGGACTGCGTCTGCTCCCATGTCCTTGCTGGACCCCTTCCTCTGTTGCTGTTTCCTTGCTCTACTTCCCAGATGCCATGAACTGAGTAGCTTTGTTCCATGGTATTTCTGCCTTTCCGCCAAATGACCATAAGCTGAATGTTCTGAATCATGAGTCAAACAAACTATTTCTAAACATTTTCAGTAATGGTATTTGGTCTTACACAACCCTTTGGGCCACCTTCAGTCACACCACCCTACTCCAAACTACTAGAATTTTATGCCAGTTATATTGCAGTATTTTATCTTTCATCTATTTATTTATTTACTTATTTGGTACAGGGTCTTGCTATGCATTTCAGCCTCATAATGATTCTCCTGTCTCAGCCTCCCAGTGCTAGGACTACAGGGGTGTGCCACCACACCCAGTTTCTGTGGCCAGCATAGTGAACTCAAACTCCCAAGCCAGCACAGCACATGGTTCCAAGATAGAACCATGGTCCTTGTGCTTGCCAGGCAAGCACTTAGACTACCAAGCTGTCTCCCCATCCCAAAGAAGTTTTAAGTCAAATGAGGCAATAGTGTGGTTTTCCTCAGACCTTTCTGTGAGAGAGAAGTTCCAGATCCACACTGTAAACTTCTACACGATATGGTTTCTTGCAGAAGCAACCCAGCTTTTGACCTTACCGACTCTCCCACTCTACCCTCCCCCACAATTACCACACTGCCTTAGTCATCCTGGCTTCTATGTTTTTCCTTGAGAATGCAGGATACCTTGGGAATATCCTACATCACAGACAGTAGGAAAAACAAAAACAAACAAACCTTGAACATATCTCATAAAGAGGACTTCTGACCTTACTGTTAGCTAAGTGACTTACTGAGAGAGGGAAAAGTTTCATAACTATGCAAATGACTGCATTTCTTTGTTCAATGGCAACATTTAAAAATTTTATATTCTAGACCCAGTTCTAGCCCAGGTCCGGTGAGTGTGTGGAGAGCTTCCTGCTACCCTGCGC
>NW_004524608.1:10402357-10453437 GCF_000260255.1 Octodon degus
CCAAAATATGCTTCCCAATTTTGGGAATGTTTTCACTTAGGAGATAAAATACAGAAATGGACCAAAATCTAAATAATAGAAGTACAGTATAGCCACATGTACAACTTTATAATTAATGGTTATCATAGTAAATACATTGTTAGCAAATGTCCCTTAATTTCATATGAATATAATATGAATTTTGACAAAGTATTTTCCATATTTGTTTAGTTTTTTCTTTAAATATTATTGTATATGTCTATTTTCTTTTATGATAAATTACTACTGCCTGTATTTTGATGTCATTGCTTTTGTTCCCAGTATTTCATTAAGAAAAAATTATTCAGCAGCACACAGTGATGAATCTTAGGGAAAATCCATATTCCAAAGTAGTATCCTGACAGAACGTGGAGGTGGTGAATTATCCAAGCTAACATATTTTTGCAGTATAAAATGTGATCTATTCTCCTCTTCTAAATTCAGTGCATCTCCTTTCATTGTCTGCTTTCTGGGAGGCCATGCAAGATTGATGGCAATATTAAATCCCAAAACTAAAAATGAAAACACGTAAATGTGTGCCTCCAGTTGACTGTAAATGAGATATATTACTTAATAGAAACATGATAGTAGTCTGGAAATACCAGATTAATTAAACTTGTTCAGTATGCCATGGAACCAATGCATATACCTAGACTTTTTATGGAGCACTATAATTTTATGATTTTAAATCCTAGGTTATAAATTTTTAAACCTACATTTGTATGGAAAGCCATGATTTTTCCTTTCATTTCCAAAAGCAAAATCACTCTGTTCTAGTACAGACTTATTAGATGTCTATCCTCATATTTTTATTTATTGGTTTCTCAAAATCTGTTTTATATTTTGTTTTGCAACCAGCAGTATACCCCAAATGTTGAAAGATTTGAAACTGTTAAGCAACAAATCTGTGTATTCACAATGACAGTCTAAGTGATCCAGGAAACGTCATTTTAAGTAGTAAAATCAATATGTATTTTGGTTCATTAGGAAAGTACATAATGGCTATTTCTCACATCTCTTCAGACTCTCTGGGTAGCCAGTGTGTATTGTGATGCCTTGCCTGAAGCACTTCTATATTTAATTCTAATGGAACAGCCTTAAATTGCTTATTTTCTGTTTACTAAATTCAGCCCACCTGTTTCCATGGAAACCATGACAAGTGCTCGTGCTAACTATTTTTTAAATGAATTGAAGATGTAGCTTCCGCTGAAAGTGTGGCATGTCACTATTAAAGCACAGTTTTCAATGTCTTCTTCACTTTAAATTTAGGACACTATCCATATTGGAAAAATCAAATTTATAACTAAAACAAAGTCATCCCTAACGAACAGCCTATGAATCTGTGTCCTACAAGCATGTATGTAAATCAGTGCTTTGGCCACGAGCACAAATTTACTCACTGATGTATTTTCACAAGTCGTTCTTAAATCTCCAAGCCAACCCTCAGAAGTTGTTCTTTGTGATATTGTTGGTCTACAGTAGCACGGTTTCCATAAAAGATTTTGTTACCAGCTCTAGTAGCAAGAGCCAGGGGGAAGGAGGAGACTTATTTCTTACTTGTTTCCCTTTCTAGTCAGAGACGGAGGGGATGTCATTTTGGAATGTTAGCATCCACTGTCCCTTGTGAATGTTAGGGGTTCCAACTCTCTTCTTCATTTATCTGCGAATGTCCCCACACTCAGCCTCTGAAGTTCCTGCCAGGCCAGCCTTGTTTTGGACTTACTTCTTCCTCTACATTGAACTATTACTCTCTAACAGATGCAAAATTATCTCAGCAAAATAAAAACTTACACTATTTTTTGAGAGATCAAGAGTACTTTCTGAAGTTTTTACATTTAAAAAATGCTAGAGGTGGTCAAAACTTAGAGTGAATGCTTGAATACAAATATTCATTACAACAAGACACGCTGTCATCAATTCACCCCCAGACACACTTAGGCCGTCATTCTTGCCACTATCTGTAGCTGTTCTTCAAGACTTCTTTCATGAGCACCTTCATGAATTCTGATCAAAGGGTGAACACTGTTGTCAGTTGCCATTGAATGAAAAAGCAGGCTGGAACAAATATTAGATTTTTGAAATACCCATCTCTGACAAAACTAAATGAAAAAGGGGATATAAATGAATAACCATTTTCTATCTATATATACAAAATAGTTGGGATAGATACACAGCTACTTTCTCTTAATTCAGTGAGAAGAAAGATTTGTGCTAATAGCGTTTGGACAGGATATCATTTTGAATCTTTTTTTTTAAGTATTATGATAGACTTTTATTTTTTTCCATAATTTTATTGAGAAACAAATAACAATGAGACAGTTTCAAACCAAATTGGTAGGACAGTTTCAATAATTCACACATTGCACACATTCTTCCTAGTGGTTAATTGCTGTACAAGATGCGGACTTGATATCCTATTTACAAACACCATTAGAACAAATCCCTCTATTCATTAAGAGAATGTATCTATATATCTATCCTAACCATTTTGAATACACAGATACAAAATGGACATTCATCTGTATCCCCTTTTTTTGTTAAGTTCCATCATTTAAATATTATAGGTGTATAAACTCAGCAAAATAGTCTAAAAGAGTTCAGTAGTCCATAATAGTACTGGGTCTTCTGCTTGACTGGCAATGTCAGAAATTGGTACATTCATAGTACAAGATATGAATAACCACTACAAAGATAACAATATGCAATGCATTAATTATTGAGACTGTCCTACTAATTGGTTTCAAAACTGTCTCATTGCTATTTGTTTCTCAATAAAATTAATAAAATAATAATTATTTTTAAAAAACAAATATTAATTTTTCATCTTCCACCTTAGTCACTGGATTTGACACTATGCAATTTGGAACTTCAATTTCTTCCCCAAAGTCAAAAAGACCATCAAGAGTAAATATTTTAAGTTGACTTAGAATATTCGGGCAGCTAGACAGTACAACTAAAGACACTCAAAAAAATTGACTTCTAGAACTCCTTCGGAAAGAGGCAAGAAAGATGGAATAAGCTTGTTTAAAGGGAGAATAGTACTTGTGTGTTTGGACGATGTTTATGGTAATGTTTCACTGCAATACATTTTTATATAAACATATACCATTTTTTATCACACTTCAAACAATACTTTTGAGCCCCAGCATGAAGATTTGTACTACTATCAGAGGAAAAATTTCAAATATTGAGGATATAAAGAAATTGCTTTGAGAAACTACCAGAGGTCATTTTAATAGGGAATTCGAGAACTCATTTTAACAGGAAATACTGGATGTCATCTCAAAAGAGAGTAGTAGAAGTCACCTAATTAGAAGATGAGTGATTTAAAGAATGCCAAAGCTCAAGATAGTAAAGTGTCAAATTAACAGGATAATAAAGACAAAAATTTGTTCTTATTTTTTGTTTTTCTTTTTTCTTTTCTTTTCTTTTTTTTTTTTTTTTCGTAACCAGGGATCAAACTTAATGTTCTTATTTTTCTATCAGATTAAAAAAGCAAATAAAACATCGAAATTTAGATATTGTTAGTTTTGAACAATTTTTGAAATATATCCAAGATGAAATGAACAGTTTACTACTCTATTTCCAAGAAATTGAAGGAGAAAAAAAGATAAAATTAATTTAATGATAAAATCAAGATGATATAGTATGAGTTACCTTTATTGTTTATGCAGCTATATTTCATACAGGTTTGAATTTAATACAAATATATAAAATACAGGCTAATATTTTTCATATTCTTAATATTTCTTTTTTTCCTATATCAACTATTATAAGAATGGGTTTGAAACCTAGTAGAATTTCATATTGTTTTAACACAATATACTAACTTAATTATTGTAAAATATTTATGTATTTTTCTTCATATATAAATATGCATGCTTTGTCAGAAGCAGAAGACCCAATACTATTGTGGACTACTGGACTCTTTTAGAATATTTTGCTGAGTTAACACACCCATAATATTCAAATGACGGAACTAAACAAAAAGGGGGTACAAATGAATGTCCATTTTGTATCTGTGTATTCAAAATGGTTAGGATAGATATATAGTTACATTCTCTTAATGAATAGAGGGATTTGTTCTAATGGTGTTTGTAAATAGGATATCAAGTCCGCATCTTGTACAGCAATTAACCACTAGGAAGAATGTATGCAATGTGTGAATTATTGAAACTGTCCTACCAATTTGGTTTGAAACTGTCTCATTGCTATTTGTTTCTCAATAAAATTATGGAAAAAGATGAAAGGATCAGATTCCGCTGGTTATATTATGAACAATACATGGTAATGTGATATGTGTATTTATATTAAGTGTTATTTTTAAAATAAACTGTACTAATAAAACTTTAAAGAAAAGTCTAAAAAATTTTAAAAAATGTATGCTTTAAAATATGAAGCAATTAATATGCTGAGCTGCAAAAGACTCAAGGCAACAACTTCTGACATTGCCAGTCCTACGGATACTATGGACTACTGGACTATATTAGAATATTTTGCTGAATTTATGCACCTACAATATTTAAATGACAATGGAATACCCACATCTGGTAAAACTAAACAAAAAAAGGGGATACAAATTAAAGACCATTTTGTATCTGTATATTCAAAATAGTTATGATAAATATACAGCTACTTTCTCTTAATTCAATGAATATAAAGATTTGTGCTATAATATTTGTGGACGGGATATGATAACTGCATCTTTACTATGAATAGCCACTATGAAGACAATAATATCCAATGTATTAATTATTGAAACTTTCCTACTAATTGGTTTTGAAACTGTCTCATTGCTATTTATTTCTTAATAAAATCATTTTTAAAAAGATAGTATCAAAAAATATAAAACAAAATTAAATTATTTTATTGAATTTCTGAGGTTATTGTAAGAATATTCTGCAAGAGTGTATTTTAAATGGAATATTATTGATGGTTCAAAATGAAGTCACAGTTTTTATCTAATGCTTATTTTTCTTCTCCTCAGGGTCTACTTTCATTTGTAACACCCACATAATTCCAGTGAAAAACCAAGAGGGTGTGGCTATGATGTTCATCATTAATTTTGAGTACGTGACGGACGAGGAAAACGCTGCCTCCCCAGAGAGGGTAAACCCAATATTACCAGTCAAAAGTGTAAACCGTAAGTAAAAGCAATATTTCCTTAAGGCTCTGGAGGCTCTGTTATTGTAGTAATTTAATCTACTTTTTTATTGTGGTTCACTTTTCAAAAACTATGTTTACATTTGTAGGAATACCATTTTACATAAGAAAGTTATAGCTGATGTTATTCATTGGTGCTTTATAGAATGTATCAATTTGTTTTGGAAGTCATTTGACTTGGATATGTAATAATTTATTAAATTAATCCCCAACCGATGGACATTTAGTTGGTTCCCAAAATTTAGCTATTAAAATAATATCATAAAATTATGCCTATGGATTTTCATGTGAGTATATGCATTTTTTTAGACAAATGTATCTTCAGGATTTCTGAATGCAATTCCTTGGTCAAAGAGTCTATGCATGGCTAGTCTTCTCACATACTGTCAGCTTTCTTTCTACACAGTTTGAAAGATTTTATAGTCTCCCCAGCAATATATGCACTCTATTCTTCAAACCTAGGACATATTGACTCAGTCAGTCTCTAGAATTCTGTCAATAAGATACATGTGTACTTTTAGTTCATATTTATCTTTTTATTAGTGAGGTTCATATTTTTAAGCAAACTAGATTGCCCTTTCTGTCAACTGTTCATTTCTTTCTTTTTCTATTTTTTTTCCTTGAGGCAGACTCTCCCCATGTATCCCAGGCTGACCTTGAACTCTGGGCAATCCTTCTGCCTCAGTTTCTTGAGTGTTGGGATTACCAGGTGTGAAACCACACCCAGCTAAATGTTTATTTTTAACATTTTTTAGTGATTTTTTTCATGTTTATTAGTAAAATAAGTGGCAAAGTGCACCCAATGAAATAATTTGTCTTTTGCTTTTTCATGTTTTTTGTTATAGGAAGATTTTTTTTTCTTGTTGTGTTTCTCCTTTGGCGATATACTACTTACTACTTGACAAACCTTTTCTATTTTCAGCTTCTGAGTTCTGATTTGTAATAGAAAATCTTTCACCACTCAAAGGGTTTTTTTGTGTTTTTTTTTAAATTTTATTGAGAAAAGAATAGCAATGAGATAGTTTCAAAACCTATTAATAGCACAGTTTTTGGGTTTTTTTGTTTTGTTTTGTTTTTCCAGAACCAGGGATTGAACTCAGGCCCTTGCGCTTACCAGGGAAGCGCTTATTCCACTGAGCCATCTCCCCAGCCCCAATAGCACAGTTTTAATAATTAATATACTGCATATTGCTGTCTTCATAGTGGTTATTCATAGTACAAGATGCAGACATGATATCCTGTCCAAACACTATTAGTACAAATCTTTCTTCTCATTGAATCCACTCCAAGGATATAAATGGATTCACTTGCTTTTTTTTCTGGAAATTTTATAAATTTTATTAGGATTTCTGATCCATTTTAAATTTATTTTGATGTGTACCTTGAGGTATACATTTATCTTTTATCAATGGCTTTCTGATTGATCTAACAGCACTTACTAAATCTCTACCTTTTAACCAATAATTTATGATCCCATACTAAACTTTATCACACTCCAAACTTCCTTATTTGTTTGAATCTGTCTCCATATTCTTCTTTTTCTGTTCTGATGGCTATTTATTTTTTGAATCATATTGATTTATAGATGTGATAACTGCTTGGTATAACATACTCCTTTATTCATTAGTATTAATTTTATAACCTTGGATTCTTTCTTGTGTGCACAAGAACTTCAGAAACAACTTTTTAAAATTCAGAGCAAAATCCATTTGGCATTTCTATTGGGTTTCTATGAATTTCATACATTAACAAGAAAGGAATTTCTGTCATTGTGATATTGAGTCCATCAATTCAAAAGCATGTCAGCTGTTTGCATTTTTTAAATCCAAGATTGTGTCTCTTAAGAGTATACAATATTTTTTTCCACCAGATTCATTTGTTCCTTGGCATTTATTTTTTTATTGTTGATATTAGAAATGAGATCTGTGCTTTTCTTCTGTCTTCTGCTCAGGTTTTGTACATACATAGACAGTTGAACTTTTGTTAATTTTCTACCCTCCCTAAGTGAATTCTCTCAGCTCCCAGCTGCACATACACTAACTCTCATGAGTTTATTTAGTATCATATGAAAGAGATTATCTCATGATTTTTCTTCCAATTTTTATTCATCTAATAGATTTTTCTGTTTTCTCAATGTATCACTATTACTGCTGATGTATCATTAAAAATATGGTGAATATTGTCATGCTTTTTCTCTGATATTTGGGTAAAAGCTATTTGTGTTTCCTATTCATTCAAATGAAAGCATATAGTGTGAGCTTTAGGTGGTTTATAATTTTAAGGATGTTTCCATTTATTACAATGGGTACACAAATTTACAAAATGCTTTTTCAGTATCCTAGTTCACCATTTCTTATTTTTATAGTGTTTTATGAATGTAGTTTACTAACATGGGACTTCAAATGCTGTTGAGGTTCTCTAGCTAATGTTAATAAATAATTTTAGTAAATTGTTATACAATATTCCAATAGTTGATATACATATACATATTTGCTCCAAACCTAATATTGTAAACCTAAAGCAAACATTAATTTTTATAGTATCATTTTCATCCTTTGGTATGTCTAAACAGCATTAGAGTAATATTCTATTAAGACAAATATTTTAATGTAATATAATTTGATGTCTAAATGTTTTACTCTGAAAAATATCGGATGAGGAAAACAGATAAAATAATCCACACCCCTCTCACAAATGACCTCTTTTAGTAACAAACCTGGACTACCATAGAAAGCTATCTGTATCCCAAATTCTTGTCCCTTTAAGATAACAATTGCATTGACTTTGTTATATTTTACACTAAAGAGTCAGCCCTCATTGAATGCTTCCATTGCATACTTCTACTGTCACTAGCTTTTTCTGTTGTGACTATCAATAAGACCATTTGTAGGGGAGGATGGCTCCTATTCAGTTTTTTTCTTTGTCTTCTCATATTCTTTGCTTTTCCCGTTGGAACAGTTCTCTTGCGTGGTCCACCAAATTGGGTGGAGTGGAAAAGAGGATGATTAGCATCCTAATGAAGCACAGGACCAGAAAGAGAAGGAATATGTCCATTTAAAACCTAAATACAAATAGAGAACTAAAAGTTTATTTCCAAAATGGAGGGTGATCTGTACACTTCTTGCTGGACTGCAACACCAGCTTCTGCAACTCTGTATCAAGTTAAAGTGACACCCTCTGAGCAAATCACGCTGTGTCCATCAGAGTCAGCTGCTTGTGTTGTGAGCAGAGTGCTGCAGCTGTTGCACAAGAAATCACAGGAGAGAGTTCTCGTGGGTAGAAAAAAATCTTTTCGAAAGCATCCTAAAGGCTTCTATTCACATCTAGTATATCAGTTTTGATTACATCCCTTGGTCACTACATGAACTATATTTGCCTTCACTTGGTGTCAGTTTCTGAAAAATCAGTTGTTAAATCAAGAAGAACACTTAAAAGATTTAAATCATGCTTGGTAACTTCTCATGCTATCCAATTTTTATTTCACTTTAGGTTTCATCTTTGGCAAACCTTGATGATTTTTTCTTTTAAAGTATTCTTTGAAGACAAGTCTAAGATAAATAACAATTGCTGTTTTTGTATCTTTGTCCCCAGCAGTTGCTGTTTTAAAGGGAAAAGGTGGGGAGGGAGAAGGGAGAGAGGGAGAAGGAAGGGAGGAAAAGGTGAGGGAGGGAGTCAGGGAGGGTAGGAGTCAGGGAGGGAGTCAGGGAGGGTAGGCAAATTGAGAAACCCTTCTTCTTGAAAGCTTATCTTAATCTTCAAAACAGGAATATAATTATTTCAAAACATACAGTTCAACTTCAAGCTTTTATTCCATTTACAATGTTCTAAAAAACATGTGGAAAGGAAGTCTGACTACAAAGATGTATATTATACATCAAAGCAAATGTTAAACTTGCATTTTCCATTAATCAATGCTTAATCTCTTATGTAACAAAGTTTGTATAACTATATGAGAGAGACAAAGAGAGAGAGAGTGTGTGTGTGTGTGTGTGTGTGTGTGTGTACGCACAGGAGCACAGGTGAGTGTAGGTCCTCCTGAGCTACACAATTTAAATGAGTTACTGTTTGAGAAGATGTTAGTTCCCACAAGTTTAGCTACTTTTCCTGTATTTACAATATAAAGGAAAAAATATGGCTTACAAAACAACAAGCACATATTTTTTAAATGAAGTATTAAATTCAGATAATTAGGAAAAGAAAAATGCGATAGAAAATAAGTATACAACAAGAAACATGAGATTATGATAAATGAAACTAAATAATAAATTCTGGAGACCTAGAAAAATGTGTTGTCTTGAATGAAGTTTAGAAGTGTTAACATCTAATTTCAGAACTAGAACACTACACAAGAAAGTAAACTCATTTCTTGGGAAAAACTCAGGTATATTTGTAAAAGATACAGGGTCAGCCACAAATAAATGAGTTGTGCCACTGGAAATGAAACACACAAATATGTTATTTTTAATAGGTATACCTAGTAAATTGATCAAAAATAAATCAATTAACTATTACTTAATAGCTATTACTATTAAATAAGATATAATTAAACTCCTTTTCTCACAACTAAAAAGTGAAAATGTTACAAAATGAAAAAGAAAACTGTACTTTCCCTTTCAACTCTGAGTCACAGCCAAAGAATCTGCTAGACAAGGGAAGATTTGGTCTCTTTTTTTCTGCTCACGCTAGCTGTGCTGTGCACCATTCCTATAATGCAGAAGGCAACCAGACTACGAGTTTACACTTACACTACTAACACTCAATGTGAGGGTCTTCGACTTTAATAAATGACCTATTTTAAATAAGATTATTAAAATTTAATTGTAAATTATTAAAAACTATATTTAAATTCCTATTTTTCTATTCTATACCATGAGTGTGATTTCATATTCTAGTTCACATGCATACAAGCACACAGGTTACCTGAATAAAACAAATTTCTTGATTTTACTATATACTTTCAAACCACAAGGAATGTATTTTATTTTTTATTGTTGCAAAATCAGACCCTGTTTTGGGCCATTATAAAGATAACCCTTGCATCTACATCCCAGATAGACTTTAATTAATGACACACACATTTTATCAATGTAGACTATCTTTGGTTTAAATATAACTGTACATCTAACATTTGCTATCATGGTCAAAAACATATGAAATAGTAAGATTGTAGTAAAATTTAACATTTTCTAACAGGAAATAGGTTCAAATTAAGATTTCTTAATTCTCAGAAAGATAATAAATTCTATCCGGTTAATAAAAGATGAGAGTGTGTGTCAAAGCTACATGTGAAATAATTTTTGACTTATTAGTACAGACTTGTGATTCATATTGGGTAAATACACTGTGGAAAGTTGCTACATGTGTGTATAACATTTTAGTCTTTCCTACTTCCCTTTTTCCTCCCCACACTGCCTTCTCTCTCTGCTGCTAGGTTCCTTCCTCTTTCTCTGGAAGGTCTTCCTCTCCAGTGAAATAATTTCTACTCTCCTGATTCCTGATCATTTTCCCTTAGCAAGTGTTGAGAACCTCACTTCCCATGACCCTGATGTCAGCTTCACTCCTTTGTTCCACCACGCATGACTTCATGTCTTACGTCTCAGGGCAGAGCTTGGGGTGGTGTGGGGGTGTTAGCTGGGAATTCCTTAATCAGCTTATCCTGAACAGATGCATCTCACAGCTGGTGACAAAGCCAAAATGACATTCAAATCTGCCCTTGAGATCCATACCTTATCCGTTCTTTCGAACTCTGCTCTTTGAAAGGCCCCTCTCTTGCGTGTTTCCTCCTCGCTCTGGTGCTCATACTCACGCTGCGAGGCATGAATAGCCTACACTTCAACAGACATATTTTGTTTATATCATATCACATCTTTTAAAGTTTTAATTAGTTGGATTTGTTGCCAACATTTTAAAAGTAGAATGTCACACATTAAATTAGGATATCTTGCTTATTTTAAAAAGAATAATATGAGTATCGAGCTATGCATCTCTCACGTGCTTGCAGTAAATTGGAACGTAATCCTGGCCACCCTCTTCAAATGGGACATTTGTTTACCAATCTGCTGCATTTTACATCTCTCTTTATTTTCTGTGTACGCTTGGATTCTTTCCCTCGAGTTTCTCATCTCTTTCTGCAGGATTTTGGATTTTCTATACCCACTAACCTGTCTTCACTCTTTACAGTTCATTATCATTAAACAGTCTGCATTGTACTCTGTTAATCATCTATGCTGAATGAACTTTGTAAAGTTAGATTCCCTTCTCTAACATCCTTTATATTCCAGGTCACCACAATCCCTGCAACTCTCAATTAAGGACACTTGCTTATGTGTTTATGACTCTATTCTCTTCTCTTGTCTGAATCTATTTATCTACTTATTGATTTGTATAATTTTTGTTGCACTATGGATCTAACTCAGGTCTCTATAGATACTGAGAAAGTATTCCACCACTGAACTACATTCCTAGGCTCTCTTTTACTGTACTCTTAAACATTGTTTATCTCTCAGAATCTGCTTTGAATAGTCCTGTTTATCTCCTCTGTGAATTCCTCTTAGACCACCTCATCAGTGGCAAAGAGAATAAAGAATTTCTCACAAATCACAATTTGTGCACCACAACTTTCTTCAGACTTTTCTTGTTACTTAAAACCCAAATATTTGATCTGGGGAGATAGGTTGGCAGTTTAAGAGCCTGCCTAACAGGCATAAGGACTCAGGTTCAAACCCTGATACTGTATACTGTGCTAGCCCTGAAACCCTGGGCACATGTGCTAGCTCTGAAACCAGGCATGGTGGTGCATGCCTGTAATCCCAATGCTGGGGAGGCTGAGGCAGGAGGATCACTATGAGTCTGAGCTGTATAATGGAACTCTGCATCAAATAAATAAATAAAATATTTTTTAAAAATGTTTATATACCCATTGTCCATGTTCTTTGGAAGATTTTAGTATTTCTTGAAAACTTAGAACTTCAACCTAAAACTTACTTTGCCATTTTAAGCTACCATTCAACCCATCCCCTAAAAAACATCATTCATCATACATGATGTCATCAACCAAGCCATCCAAACCAGAAAACTGAATGCGATCCTGTGCTTCCTTTCCTCTGATTCTTACTTCTCCTAACTGAGGGGTAAAGTTTACCACGCACATTCAAATATCTCCTTCATGTAGTCCTTTGCTACTGTCCTTTAGTATGCTTTGTATGGGCTTATGCAGCAGACTCACGTTTGTTATTCTTGGTTGTTTCCGTTCTTCAGTACTGCCTTAGTTACTTCACTTGTTGCTGAGACAAAATACCCAACACCCAAATTTAAAGGAGGAAAAGTCTGTTTGGCTCATAGTGTGAGTAGTTTTAGTCTGTAGTTGGCTGATGCCAAGGAAGGCTGACGTGGCAGAGGAGCATTGAAGAGGAGAAACAATTCATGACAATGCAGGGCAGGCAGAAGGCAGCAAGCAACAAGTCCGAGCAACCTTCACAATTTCTTTCTCCGTCTTTTGTATTCTATCTAGGCCACTGGGTTAAGGCCAGTGCCAAGCCCATCAGTGGACTGAGTTAGTAATCACACGCTCTTGACCTGCGCATCTCACAGTCTAGATCCTGCCACCTCTGTAAAAGTTTCCACTTCGGACTGCATGAGGCTTTGAGGGGGACATCTGAATGCAAGCCATGACAAACATCATATGAATTCTTCCATTCATGAATCATAATACTCCTCTATTTATCTCTAGTACATTGGTTCTTTATTGCCTAAACATGTAAAACTCCAAGACCCCATGTGTGTATGGTACAAAAGCCCTATGGAAATATGGCTGCAGACACTTCCCCAGCCTCATCTTCCAGCACACCCCATATTTCAATAGTGGTTCCTTGAAAGTGCCACTCATTTTATGCCAATTTATCTGTATAAAATAGTGTCCCCTTCACTATAGTATCTTAACTTCTATAGCACAACAATGCCAAAGAGCTCTTTGCCTATAGAGACTGTCGTGCCACCCAGACAGATCTAACTCACGCTGCCCCTGTGAAACCAAGATTCATTGTACCTGTCTCTATCACCACACTGGTCACCTCTGCTTGCTTAATAGACAACTAAGAACAGAAATGAAACAAGGCTAGGGATAGAAATGCAAAGGAAAGCGAGGACCTTTGCAAACTGGAGAGCACCTAGCTTCTGTACAATAGCAGGAGCTCTTCAGTTCTACTTCACATGAGGGTCACTGGGTGCTCTTTCATGTATAGTATGTTGTCAATTGTAAGTATGCAATACATATTTGTACAACTGGTCAGTATTTTTCCTACTAAAGGAAACACAGATAGTTGCCCACATCAATGATTATCTGGGTGTGCTTTGTCCTTTCTTTCTTTTCTTTTTTTTTTTTTTTTGTACCAGAAATCAAACTTAGGACCTTTCAATTCCCAGGCAGGCATTTAAGCCACTGAGTTATATCCATGGTCCAGTATTTTTATTTTTATCTTTTTGGTACCAGTGATTGAATTTAAGATCTTGCACTTGCGAGGCAGGTGCTTAAGCCAGTGAACTATCTCACAGGGCCCAAAGCTAGAACCAGCTTTATCTTTTAACATGCTTAAAACACAAGTTCTTGGAATTCACCACCAAAAACATGAAGCAAACACAGAAATTCAGCAATCTTTACTTTAAAAAATGCTTCATGCCATTTTGGTAGATGCAAAAGTTTGAAAACCAGCATCTAAATTAACATTTAGATAAACACACAAACATGAACTTGTAGTAAATCTAAACATTACAATATTATAAAGTAAACGTACTACAGTATCTTATCCTGATGACAATTTTCAAAAGTGGACTTTTCATCTAATCTTATTAAATACTATAAAAATTCCATTACTTTTGAAACAATCAAAATTGTACTCTCAAAAATCCAAGAGAATTTTATCTTTATGCTTACTAAAGCTATAGTTTGAGTTATTCTAAAATCTTTAAGTGAAGCTAAGTTTATATACACAAAATAAGAGCTGATAAAATAAGAATTGATAATTATCTACCTAATACGAAGCCCTACGAACCTCTTCACAGGCTTTGTAGTTACTCTGGGTGATTAACACATAAAAATACACATTTGCTTAAACAGCTACATTTGTCCAAATTTATATCTGTTTTCAGATTTCAAGCTAAGGAACAAAGAGTTTTCCTGTGCAGATCGTTTATAAAATGCCTTTATAGAAGGGTTTTTACTGCTCTCTACTAGAGCTGAAATGCATCCTTTAATTCCTAGACGAAGAGCTCTGGAAGAGTTATGGTAGTACCGTAGCGTTTCCCCACCCTGCAAGCATAGGAATAGAAACAATCTATTATTTAGATGAATGTAATTAAAGCTTCTGCAATGTGACTAATGTTTACTACCATGATCCCGTGTTAGGACGGTTCCTCTTTCCAAAGATTAATTTTTATATAGAAAGAGAAAACGTGATCAGGCTGCAAGGAGAAATCTGGGAAATATTTAGTTGTAGTTGCAGTCAGGTCTAGGTCAGTCTTACTGCTATTTGAGCGAAGTTCATATTTCTAAAACCAAGAAAATTTCTAGTAGCTGAAATGATACTCTTAATCTCTGTGCTAACAGTGATGTTAATGAATGGCAACTGGAGACTGCCCCCACCTAACACAAGCATCACTTGGAAGATTGTGTTACCTAGCAACACCCAAATCCAGAGGAATTTCTATTCATGCAGCATTTGAAGCCGGTGGCTGTCTTCTTTGTGCTTAGACCCCTCCATCCTGGGGGTCTGTGCCAAGGTGAAGACTAAATGATCATCTGGGGTGAATGGAGTGTAAGGTGTTACCATTTCCACCGGACCTGAACGGATTCTTTAACTTGGCATTTAGGAAAGAAAAGAAAGATCTCTCAAAGGAAAAAGAATAATAATAACAGTATGGGTAAATCATGCAACAATATATTAGGCAGTTATTTTAGGTCCATAAAAACCTAATTAGGTTATGCATAATACTGTGTGCTTGCTTTAATTTTCAGTTTATCTTCATTGCAGGATTTTAACTTTCAACAGTTACAAGCAGCCTGGCACTTTTCCAGTCTCTTTCTTTATCTTTTCTCCCTTATCCAAATCTGTGTTTTCTGCTTCTGTGCTCTCACAAGATCTGACCAGGGAGTGAGCAGTGTCTCTTGGACAACAGCAGCGTGTTTGAATTTCCTCGCGCAAGTGTGCCGCGGCTGCCGCACCCTGACCCTGCCCACCCTGCACACCGCAGTTAGTGCCCTCCGGCCCCTGCCCACTGCTTACAGACTCACGTTACTTCAAGATTCCAATTTGATCCTGCACTCATTGCCATTTTGTAAGCTCTTGCTTTTTCTCTAGGAAATGTCACCCTGGGAAATGTCACAAGATTTTTAGGCTTTCAAATTACTGACCATTTCTGCTCTTTGAAAGGGCCCTGCATTTAGCTTGGGGGTTATAAGGTCAATAAACTTTTTAGAGACTTTTTGTTATCACTAGTTCCAAGACTGCATTGTCTATGCTGGTTTATTTGTCACCCAGAACTGGAGTGACTTTCCCTGTCTAGCTAATAATGGCAGCTGCTTTGACAATATTCTTGGTAGTTCCAACAGCCATAGGCAACGTTGTATACCTCCTTATATATTTTAGCAGTTGTAGAGACTCATTTCCTATAAGGTGCCTCTATGAAAATTTTCTCCCTAAAAAGAAAAGCAGCTGTGTCTATCATCTTCCCTATATCTCTCATCAAATTTGATATTTTGTTTTCTTTGACTCCAGGATTAAAATCATGCTTCTGTGCATATCCAGTTATTTGGCTAGAGAAAATTCTCCCATTAAGATTAAGGCTTTCAATTTAAAGGTCAGACATGTGAGTATCCTCTCTTTAGAAAGTATAACGCTATAAATTTACAATCCTTGTTTTGTAGGATAACTCACTGTAGAATTAATTCATAACTTTTTAATACCACAGATGACTATATCTTCTTATGTATCCTAGACATTATGGCATACAACATAGACATCTTGCTCAGGACTAGGACAGCACAATTGCTCAGAATATTAAGTGCTGTGCTTCAAAGCTCCTGCCCACCCTGGAAACTGTACTGAAAGGCAGAAACTGTATTACCCTAGGTTATAGCTTCTCCTGTAGGTGGCTGGACCCAGTAACTGGCTAATGCTGAGATACAAATATTAAATATTTGGCTTTGATTTATCAGCAGTGAGTACAAAACCAAATTGGAATCCAGCTATAATGTGAATCTTAAGGCAGTAGGCAGAGGTCAAAGGGGAGTTAATGCTACAACAAGCCATGAGAACAATTATAGCTGCAGCAGCAACTCCAAAGGACTCGCCCCGTAGCCGGCTTAGAGGCTTAGCTGAAGCATCAGTTACATTCAGATAATAGTTTTAGCTTCCTTTTTCCAAGCCTGTCTTCCTTATAGATACCAGTCCTGAAATTACTGCCCATTAAACCTTTTGGACAATTTGTTCCCAGGAATCCAATTGAAGATACTTTCTAGCCAACCTGCATCCTTCATGAGAAGAAAGACCTCTGCTTCTGGACTGTCACACACACACACACACACACACACACAGCAAGTCCTCTTTTTATCACCACAATTTCTAGTCTGTAAGACTATTTGCACTTAAATTTCTCTCTGCTTTTCAGCCCATAATTCTATGAAGCAGAACCAAGCAAGAGTTAAACACTTTTATTTCTTTATTGGCCTAAAAAAATCACTAAATAATCAAAGTTCTAAAAGTGTGCAGAAATGAGAAATTGAACTGAGGAAATGATTGGAAACATAGAGTTGTGAGGAATTTCAGTGATTAAAAGTAAATGTAGACTTCTGAGAACACTTATTTTTCACCAAGGAAGATGATTTCCCTACCATTTTGAAGTGTTAGCAGCTCTATACTTTGACAGATTAAGAAGAATGGTAAGTCAAACAAAACCATGTTCAGGCAAATGCTAAATCAGTACCTATTGTTCTTTTCTGGGAAGGCACTGAAGTGTGTGGACTCTTAGGCTGTTTTTCATATATGATATTTACTAAGCATTTCACATGATAAGAGGCTAGTGTCTGTTCTAATTATTCAAGTTAGAAAATATAATAAACTGAATATGTAAAGGACTTTTTCAATGTGAAGATCCATAAAAAATGTGCACTTATGTATATTTTACATTTCAGGCTTGAAAGTGCTAGCACTGAGCAAATTTCTCAATGTGCATTCTTTCCAGATGAGCTACATTTAGACAACTAAATCTATAATGCAATATAACATGGTCATATTAGCCTAGTGATGCAGAAAAGACCATCTGTACCACCTTGGATATGACTAAACTACAGGAGCAAACTAAATGCCTTGTGTGGTCATTAATTTAAGAAAGCCAGTGAACCATTTTTTAAAGGAGGAGGGTAATGTAATTGATGAAGAATGAATACAAGCATGCATTGACCTTCAGTGCTTTGTAATAAGCTTGCAAAATTGATTTGTAAACTACTTTAAAACCCAATTTCATGTGCATTAAAAACTAATCAAATGACTTTGATGCAGTTCACTAATTTTTAACTTGGCAATTTACAAGCACGTATAAAAGTTGCTAGCAGAAATATGTAAGAAATCTTACAAAACAATTATCATCATGCATTGATATTTAATCTTGTTTGAACTGATTGGTTACTGTAGTTGGTACTTAGCCCTATATTGTGTTGTGTCTTTTACTAGAGAGATAAAACCTATTTCAATTATGCTTAACACTGCTAACTGCTACATTACAAATTGAAATTTTACAGTAATAAATTAGCCTATTTAGTTCTAAAATGTTCTATACTGGGTACTTTACATAAACTTTACTAGGTGATGAAGAGCTTGAAGATACTTCTGGGTATTCACTGGAACGAGAATAGTCGCAATTAATAACATCTCTAAAAGGTAATTTGAGCAATGAGAAGTATATGAGATATATAAGGCATAACACAGAGCTCTCCATTTCCATGATGGTGGAGATTTTATCAATCATTTTCAGTAAATATGAATACATACGGTTCTAGAAGTTAAGATTATTTAATTATGCAAAACAATTCAATATTCAACTTCATTCATAGTCAAAATTGATCACATCATCAGTTCAGTTTAGCACTTGTCTGTGGAAACTCATTTTTCATGCTCAGGCATTCTTCCAGGTCCTGGCTTGCTGCTGAAAAAAAGACTCAGCCCTTTGCATATGTGGCCTGTACTACTGCTGTGGAGGGACGTGTTAACCAGAAAATCAATAACTGCACACTCATTAATAGTGGTGAAAAGTAGGAATGAGTGTTAACTTGGTTCAGAAGGAATAAAAATCTTCTCTAGGGAAATAGCATTGGGGCTAATGCCTAAAGGGTGAGCTTAGGAGGCAGAAAGAAAAGATCAAACACAAGGAAGCCCTGACTCTGAAAGTCGCAGATACCTCCAGAGGAATTAGAAAGTCTTATTGCTGTATTAAAGAGAACAAGGAGAATAGCTGAAGCTGAAGGATGCTGATAGTTTTCTTTTCAGTCCCAAAGCAGGAAGAGGAATGGTGAATTTTTAAATAAAAAATTATTTTGTGAAAGATGGAAGATAATGATGTAAATATAAAAGATGCTACGTTTGTAGCAACTTGTGGCAAACAACCAGGTGAATGATTACAGTAGCTTAGATGGGTAGGAACAGTGGAAATGAAAACAGTCGAAACGGAAAGATATTCAGAAGGTACAATGAATGAAATTAGAGGACTGACATTTGGATATAAAGATTGGTAAGGGTATGATATCTAGAATGATCTTCAGTTATAGGTCATTGGATTAAAGACAGAACTGCACATCTATGTGTAGGTTGGAGCATGGACTGGAGGAATGAATTCAAAATAGAGAAAAGTTCATCAATTTTGAGAATGTTTTGCAAGTTTTATGACTGTCTTTACTTCATTGAAAACCAGTTGTAACAAATATATCTGAAATATGTTTACAGAGATCATAATATCTAGATATTTGATATTTAAGAATGTAAGAAGATAGAAAATATATAACTCAAAGATCCAAGCTGACTGACCAAAAAAGTAACATGTAATTATAAAACTGGAGATGACATGGACCCAGTCTATTATACTAGCAAAAGGAATTACAAATTACAGTTTCTTGCAAATAATACTTAGAAAATGCTGGATTACAGATATTGTTAGGATGCTTTCTCTTATTTTTTCATATTTTTTCAATGGTAGCAATTTTACATGTTTTAGAATTATTTTTAAATGTATATAAGAATTCACATTTGATGTAGTAAACAGAAACAAACAAGAAATATGCAATACATTATAACCATCTACTTCCAAACCATTCCACTGGCTAGTCAATATTACAAGTTTGCACTGTGTTCTTCCACATATTTCTCTGCTACCCTAAGAATTCTATGAAAAATATAGACTTTTATTGTTTAGTAAAATAATTTTATAAACACCGATTCAAAACTTGCTTTTCAGTTTAACACTATTTAACAACCTTATAATCAAAGCATGTATGACTTTTAGTTTTAAAGACTATTGTATCATATGATTCCACCATATGAAAATGCCCTGACTTATTCAACCATTCTCCTGCTGATGGATATTCAGATTGTTTCTAGTTTATAAGCCTTTGCAATATGCTGTATATGAGTTGCTGAGCCAAACAAAAAGTATAGAGATTTAATTAAGCAAATATTTGCAGATGTCTTTCAACCCCACCAGCAAAATATCGGAACAGTCACCAGTATTCTTTGTCAAAAGTATTAGAAGTTACAAGGGGTTTTTTGGGTTTTTTTTTCTTTTTTTTTTTTTTTTTTTTTTGGTGTGTGTGTGTGTGTGTTTTACTGATAAACTTTTTTTTTCCTCAGGCCCTTGCACTTGGCAGGCAAGTGCTTATTCTACTGAGCCATCTCTCCAGACCAATGATAAACTTAATGGCATAAAAATAATACCCAATTGCTTTAATTTGTAATGTTTACTACCAACATGTTTGTGTAGATACTTTATTATTGACTATCTTAATTTCTATATATTTATGAATTGGTATGTAAATTTCTAATTCCACCTTCTAATGTTCACACTTAGCGGTCCTTTATGCATCCACTTTGAGGCATGCGTAACACTTCACGCTAAACTCCCAGATTTTGGAGTGGCAACAAGAACCGCAAAAAGAAGGAAGAAAGAAATTCTTAGCTTTGTAATACATGTCTTTGGAAACCAAATCCTATCAAGAATTTCATATTTAATAAGAATCCTCTGGCTCACAGTTGACCCTACTTTCCCTACCCAAACTCAATCCACAATATTATGAGTGCAAAGCCTTACCGGATGTGAGGGCCTATCTTCTCCACCTTCCTCCTCCTCTTTCACTCCCAGCATGCCAGCCCCTGCTGCACATAGATACACCGTACTCATTCTCCGTCCACTCCTCCAACTTAGGACATGGGATCTCATCTTTTTCTATCTAACCTGTGGATATATATTTTTAGTTTATTGGTGATAAAAGTTTCTTGTCATCTAACCTAGATAATGAGATAGCTAATCATGAGATCATTTGGTATTTTATCTCTATAATCATATTGGTCCAGCTGATGCGCCTCATTCCAACTATAACTGCGTATGGATTAATAATTATTTTTCCATGGTATTTAAGTAGGAGTCAACAATTCTTGTTTTGTGTAAAGGATATACCACACTGTCTCGTAATAATGATCTTTCCTATCTCCATTTATAGGGAAACTTTTTGGGTTCAAGTTCCCTGGTCTGAGAGTTCTCTCTTACAGAAAGCAGTCCTTACCACAAGAAGACCCTGACGTTGTCATAATTGATTCATCTAAGCACAGTGATGATTCAGTGGCCATGAAGCACTTTAAGTCTCCTACAAAAGAAAGCTGCAGTCCTTCTGAAGCAGATGATACGAAAGCCTTGATACAACCCAGCAAGTGCTCTCCCCTGGTGAACATATCTGGACCTCTTGACCATTCCTCACCTAAAAGACAATGGGACCGACTCTACCCTGACATGCTGCAATCAAGTTCCCAGCTCACCCATTCCAGATCCCGGGAAAGCCTCTGTAGCATGCGAAGGGCCTCTTCAGTCCATGACATAGAGGGATTCAGTGTCCACCCCAAAAGCATATTTAGAGACCGACATGCCAGTGAAGGTACGTTGTTGTTTCTTTTTTAAAAAACATAGAAAAATAGATTAATGAGTAATGAAGAATTATTTCCATATTGATTTTAATATCAACATTAATCCTTGTGCCTTTAAAGAAAACTTGTGAGTAAAGCCTATTAAAATGTAGGTATTACATTCAGAATTGCTCTTCATTTTCTCTTTGCACCTTCATGAGTAATTTGGATTCTTCTGGCCTCTTTTACCCTGTGTTTCTCAAATGGTACAATCGATCACCGTGTATCTACCCACTACGTAGAGTGTTAATTAATCGATGCTTAATATACGATGGGTCTAGGTGATAAACATTCTCACCGCAAGCATAATTAACTCTGCTATGTTTAGCAATGATCACATCCACATAAGATAAGTGTGCCACAATCACAGAACTACGTTTTCAACCAATGGAGGGATAGGAAATGTGATGTATTGACAGAGATGGTGGCTAGAAAGAAGGCGAGGAAAGGATTGGTGGGGAGAACCCCACAAAGCCACTTGAAAGACAAAGTGAGAATTTATGTATTCTTGTCTGGCTTCTCTCTGTGTTCATATTCTTTCCCGAGCCAATGGTGAACATAGGGACTATAAATAGCCACAATAACAACTCATCATTAGCATGATAATGGCCATCACCTGTGGAGTATTCACTACGCTCCAGGCGATGAACGTGATTGACACACTTTAATTCTCTTGTTTTTCCTAGCAACTCTATAAATTAGGAACCAGTTTAAGCCCTATTTTATAGACGAGAAACTGAGGCTTAGCTACAACAAATAAATACCTGACACAAGGTTACAAAACTAGTCAGGGTCAGAGTCTGGCTTCACACCCGGGCCTGCGTGTTCCTCCGGTCCACAATCAAATCCAAGCTACACTTCTTTTCCTTCTTCCCTGCTCTTTGCTGAGACCCAGCTGCAAGAAGGATTTGTGAGTCACTCAACATGTCTGTGTGGACACATCAGACCCTCTTCTCCAATTCTCACAGGTGTAGGCTCCTACTAGGCCTGCTCTCCTTCTCTACTCATCTCATCAAATGCTCTCATCCCCCATGGAACTTGGCAGTTAGCTTTTTAGAACAGAATCTTACCTTCAGGATGCCAGAAAGAGGAGTACCATGGACTTTACTCAGTGGCGAGGTGCTTTTCCTGCATCAAGTTTTGCCCACACAAGGCCAGCTACTGTAATCTCTACTCTGTTCTAAATTTTACCAAGATGCTATGCAGGTGCCCAGAAATTTAATGTGGCTTTTTCTCTTTGATTACACTGTTCTGGATAAAATGCTTTTCCCACTTCTGCCCTTTTCACACTATATCTCATTTCAGGCACCCATTTCCTATTTCCCAACCCACAAGAATCAAATATTTCACACTTTGAACACTTGGCATGTTCAAAGTTTGTTATATTGTACATATATTGCATAATATGTATCTGTCCTCATGGTTAGATATACACAGCTATGTTGCTGTGAGCTGTCCTAGTACGGGCAACCCTGCAGAGTTACTTCTGCATTCTTATCAGAAGTATCAGTTCATTTTATGGCAAATACTCAATAAATGTGGATTAGACATTGAGCAATCCATGTTTATAATTAATTTCAAAATCATATACGTCAAGAAGTAAATTAATCATTCCATAGTATTCTAAACTTAAACCAAAGTCTTAGGTTTGATTCATGTAGAGGAATAACTCAGTGAAGTAAAAGAAGCAAAGAAGTTGAAAGAAAAGTAGTTGGCAGGAAAACAATTCAGCAGGATAACCACAAATCTCAAAATAGAAATAGCACTTTGCTATACGACAGGTTTGAGAAACTACAAAAGCAGTAGCACACCCATTTTAATCTATAGTCAAAAGAAACTCAAAGGAAAAATAAAATCAAAGGCAATTCCTAAACTGGGTAATCTCGAAAGAATTATACCTTCTAGTAGTGGTGAACTGAGTATTCCCTGCCAGAATGAAACCTATGTAATTTGGCCCTGAACCACTGAATCCTATGGCAGAATGACAACCATAAATCCTAGAAGGCAATTCAAGTGAGCAGTGTGTCTTTCAGTTGGTCCAGCTAGCATGACCATCTTTAACAAACATAACAACTCTTCGAAGAGTGTCCTTTCAGAGATTTGACAACTTGAGTTATTGGATAATAACGTTAAGCAACATTAAATTTGAAAATCAAACTGATACATAATCAGTACATCCTACAGATTTTGTCCTTGTTTTGATAGTGGCTCTCTGTAGCTCAAACCAGGTTTCAAAATGTTATTGCTTTCAAGCTATTTCATCCCCACTTAGCACACAGTTACTGACAAAATTGTAGAAAAGGGTGACTTAATATTTATTTTTCATTAGAAGTACTCTGTATGGACATTTGGTGTTAAGAGCATCCTCAGTGTCTCTCTGCACCCAAACTAGGTTATTTTCAGAAAATATATCACTTCCTTGGGATACAGAAGTCATCATGTGACTACAGGCAAATAAATTTATAAGACATTTTATACTTTAGCTTTAGAGCATGTTAGGCACAAAATCGCTTACAGACATAGAAGACACTGTTCTTCCCAAGACTACATAATTTTATATATATTTTAAAACCGAGTTGTTTGTTAAACTAGATGGAAAAACCACACAATTCATTTTAACTTTATGAATCCATAAAACTGAGCTAACAGGTTAAATCCTACATACACAATTTTGTACACATTGTTGTTTCACTTTACCTATCATAGGCTATTGTTACAGAACTTTAAATATTTTGCAAATGTATTATTAGTTCATAACAGCTTATGTAATCCTCCCATTTATCCAGGCATCTTAGGACTGCCCTTCTTAAACCATCTTGGTGAAGGACTAGAATCTTTCTAGTCCACATATTCCTATACATTTGAAAATTCAATAAAAATGCATTTCCAAGCAAACAAAATTTACAATACACATACAAAATGCAAATCTCAATTGTTTACCATTAGACTTAACAGACATGAAATTAGTCTATCAAATTGCTACAAAGGATTCTAACTATTCTAATATCTGCAACATTACAGTACCTGGAGGTCCAACAAGGTCTTAATACTGTGTTTAGCATAGACCTTGTACTATGTTTGGAGACATTAAAGCTGCCTTTATATAATGTAACCTTTTATTAACTTTCTAAGCATATTTAAATCTTTATAACTTCTAAAGATGTAGACTATATTTATATATAATTCATGGGTGCTTACAAGAAATTTTTTCTTTTATTAATGGTTTTTAGACCAAGCTTTTGACTGAGAAATTATTTCTGTGTAATCAAATCTCTTCCATCCCAATTAATTTCTTGTGATTCCCTCAAAGAGGAAAGAAAGTTCTCATCAACAGCAACATTTTATTTATGTATCTCTATCTATGTCAAGTCTATTCTAGTAATTCAATATGTCACACTATTGGAATGCTGTAAATGTAAGCTTGGAAATAATTATGCTATTTCTAGGACTTTAAATGTGTGTAGTGATAATATATTTGTCCACTAACTGTGGAACAGATTTTTCAAATCTTGATATATTTGAATGGTTTGATGTGACTTCATTTATTTTAAGCTTGTGTTTCAAAGCTAGTAAGATATATTTTGTTAGTCGCACATATTCAAAGTTTAGATTTTCAGTCTAAAAATAAATCTAGAATCAATCCACTCTGAGATTTAAAAACAGACCATTTAAAAAAATCCTAAATATTCCAGGGAGTATGCTCTTATCACTTAAATAAAAGACATACACATTTTCTTTATATAGTCAAATTCACTGAGTTTTCGCTATTGTTATTGCCCAATAATGACTCTTTTAGTTATAGTTTCTATGTTTTGATAAGGTTGACTTTTTAAATAATATACACTGCTAAACATCTGTTAGGGGGCAAATAACAAAATTATGATTAATGCAATTTGGTTTATTAAACTGTTATCTTAGTGACATTTTTCCTCATTAACATGGTAGGTTACATTATACAAAAAAAAAAAAAACTTAACATGACAAATGTGTGATCTTCCCTTGAACAGAGTGTAAGTGATGCCTCAGGGGAAACCAGCATTGTCATCTGACAAGGTTGAAGTTTATCACAACTGCAGGCACTGTGGATATCTCTCTCCAAACTGTCACAATTACAAAATCTATGCTTTGAATCCATTTAAATTAGATGAAATAATTATTTCCTATACTTAACCAAGAGTGTTTATTATGGCAGATATTTCTACTAAATGAATTTTGTTGGCTCAATAGTACCCAATGTTCATTTCAACCAAAGATACATTTTCAGTCATCATATCCTATTTTATATGATTGTTTTTACAAAGGTAATTCGGTGTCTATACGATAATTTTAGTCTTCTTTTTTATGTTTCTCTCTTCTTTTTGTCCTTGTATGCTCAAAACAGACAATGGTCGCAATGTCAAAGGTAACGTACAAACTCAAATTTCACCGTTGACGCTCACAGTGCCCCTTTTCTCGGCATGTCAACTTGCCTGCTGTATGCCCTGTTCGGTGCAACCTCTCCATGCTGCCGTTAGCTAGTCCAGGTGCCTGGTGGAGACATCATGGCTTGATTTTGCTGGAGACATTGTTAACTGGCTCAGCTGTGTCATCCAAATAACAATGAACACCTCTTGCCTACAAGAATGCACTCATAGGATAACAATGATCACCTCATAAATATTTAAATCATCGGGAAAGAAGCAAATATACAGCTAAATATATTTCATTGTAAAAATAAGCACATAAGCCTATCTCAGGGGAAATTTCTAACATAATGATTAAATTTAAAAATGAAAAAAAGTGCTATATGACAGCATTACTTGATTTGTTCCTCTTTTGTTTCCTTAAAACTAGTTTCACGTTCCTGGATGGCAGGGGGTATGGTTTTAAGCTTACTGTAGTAGTATACTGTACATGCATGAGAGTCATTTTATATTTTTATATTCTATTTTGATCATTTTTAAACTGTGTTATATATTATTCTGAAATCAAAAGTTTGACCTACAGCTACCATAGGATATTGTTTAATTGGACAAAGCTCTGCCTAAATTTGGATTTGGCTAAACATTTGAAATTCATTTCTGTTTTCTACTATATCACAGTAGAACATGAAAACCATATTGTTCTTTTCAAATTGAAAATTCTTGATTTGGTCTTTTGGCCTAGGCTGTGCATGCTGTTGTGGATGTGCAAATGGTGACAGTGACTCGTTTTGTGCATGTGTGTTGCATGAACACGTCTCCACCAGTTACCATCATTACTTAGAATTTACTGTTCTAGCTATTTCTATACGTCATTGGTACTCTAACCACTGTGCAGTTTCATGTACTGATTTCTCCATTGCTTCCTTAAATAAGTCAAAGCTGGTGCTGATTACGAATTAATAGCAGTAAAAGTCAAGAATGTTTTCTAGTCAGCAGCCCAGGATAATTTAAAAATGATGGAATTGTAGCAATTGCTCCCAAACTTCATTTTGTAAGCACTTCAATAAGGGACTTCGCAGCTTAACTCCAAGAATGACACAGGATTCCATACATTGTATATAATTGTTCTGCCCTTGGCCTGTCCAATGTGATTTCTAAAAGAGAACAAATTAGTGTCAAATTATTGTCAGTATGGGGGATGATTTTTGTCATACAACTGAGAATGTAACCTCAAGAAACAGTATATAGATAAGTTTGGCCTGTGTGGCATATGACAGGCTTAGTATTTAACAGTTGGCAGTGAATTGGTAGACATTAATTTCTAGTGCTTTTCTGAAATGAAATGATTTTTTCCCTCAATAAATAGAAGATTAGACAGGCTCATGTTGAAGTTAGTAGTTCACCTGTCAAACTGCATTCATCTTGGATTTAACTTTATGATGTAATTCATTAAATCAACTCTTCATCTTCAGTTTCCTTCTTCTACCTTGCAGTAGAAATAGTCTGAATAAAATATGATTTCAGTTCAATAACAGTAGAACTACATATCAGAATTTGGGATTAATGTTTTCTAAATCATTGTAGAATTTTTAACATATTGATAATTATAAAATGAAACCCCTAAATCAGAGGAAATATTTGAAAATTTAATACAACTTTAATGTAAATATGTCTTCCCAAGTTTTCATTATTTCTTCATGTTCTAGCTTTGAGAACTATTAAATAATATTGAAGTACCTTCCCCTTTAAGAGTTTCACGGGCTAATTACTATATTAATTAGATGAGGAATAATACATTAAGATTTTAAAATGTTTGGATGTCCAGCCAAATAGCTCAGTGGATTAAAGCACCTGCAAGCAAGCACAGGGATGAGGGGTTCAATCCTCAGACCTGCTGTGCTGACCCCAACCCTGGTGCATGCTGAGATGGCAACTGAGACTAGGTGTGGTGGCATGCACCTGAATCCCAGCTGTTGGGAGGCTGTCAACAGGCAGATCACAGTGAGTCTGATCTAGTAGTGAGACCCTAAACACCCTGTACACCCTTCCCTAAAATACAAAAAAAAAAAAAGGTCTGGTAAATGAATTTGGAGACTTAAATATAGATTACTTCATACTGCGCTGAGGAGATAGCTCAGCTGAATAAGCACTTCCCTGGCATGCGCAAGGTCCTGAGTTCAATCCCCAGCTCTGCCAAAAAAAATAAATAAAAATAAATAAAATTCAGTTTTGTTTCTAAGATGTTTAAATTTTTTAAATTACAAAATAAAAAATACAATTCTAAACAGCTTTGCATACAAAATGCATAATTACAATGAATTAGTTCAATAATTATTTCAACCAAAAATAGTTTATTACAAGACAAAGTGATTTAGGAATATATTGGGAGGGTCTTCAACATCATCTGATTTTTTTCCTTTAGGTGAGATTTTGGCTGATTCCTTTGCACACGTGGCACCAGCATCTTTGTCTCCAGAAGAGGCCATTCTTTAGCTGTCTTGGGAAGTCTGTTTTAGTTCCTACTGCACAAAGAACCAGCCTAAATCTGGCTTACTAAAATGCATTCTTTCCACCTCACCTATATCTATTATTCAGAAATACTTATACAGTGTCTCTGGCTATGCTAACCCTGACACAATATTATAATCCCAACACAACCAACTGGTACTTTTCTTCCAGATTAAAATGCTTTCCACTTCACCTTCTTGGTTCTATTTTATTTCATTTAAATAATTTCCTCAGTTTTCCTTTTTATAAAGTGTAACCTTTTATCAAGGAGCAAAAAACCAACTTCAAATAAATTGTATACACAATATATATAGATATGTGTATTATATTTTTAATAACTTATTTAGTCTGAGAGAGGGGTACCTAATCTCACTTCAGTCATTCATAAACTGATTTTAACCTCAATCTTAGCAGCTTCTCCACCTGTTCTTCCTTTAAAATCATCAATACATAATTTAATCCTTATATTTTAATAAATATCATTGATGAAATTGATCGAATTTTGCCCCTTTTATAATGTCCTTTTCTTTATTTTTGTCAAGAAGAGCTGTACTTTTCTATATTGGTGTGTTTAATTTCCAACAGTCTGTGAGTCTGCCATGTGAGTCAAACAAAACTAGTGCAAAGATTTATTCATCTTTCACCTGCGCACCAGCCAGAACACTGATAAAGAACCCATCAAGATGCATGAAGGAAATAAATCAATTTCATACAACTTGTTTCTCATAAATTACATTGGCTATTATCCAGAATTTTGTGGTCTTAAAAGGATTTGCAAATTTATTTTTCATTGATGACAGTTTTCTTTTGTAAATTACATGACATTTGGTGGAACACAAATTATGCCTTCTAAATACAAGTAATCTGATGATTACTTCTAATAATGTCTCTACAGGCTAAACTTACTGCCTTGTGTTTACTGGCAAGGTTATTTTATAAGAATTACTAAATGCTTTCCTCATTGTTAACCACTTTAAGTTCTATTAAACTTTAAACGGTAAGTTCAATATCCTAAGAAATATTGTACACAGACATGGTGATTCAAAACTATAATTAATCCATTTCTGCTTCATTTTCCCTCAAGAATAAATTCTAAATTTATTCAAGAATATATTTTAGAAATATATATGTATTTCAGATGTCTTTAGCTATACTGTCTAAAAGTGAATATACTCTTTAATGTTTCATAATTCATAATCTATTTAAATATCATAATCATGTAAATTTTGAATTTTTTCACCGAAATTTTTCCAAGTTTTTCTTTTATCCTACAGCCTGACTCTGAATGTAGAATAATCTTATAGTCACACATTGTCCACTTCATATTTAACCAGACATTTGCAACATATAAAAAGCTTTATCTAAACATTGGCTTAGTTTACTTGGTCATCTGTTTTATCCCTTCTAATATACTGAATAATTTAATCTGGTCATCCTTTTTAGAAATGCTACTTTACAACACTTTAATCCCTCTGTATACTTTTGAGTTGTATGCTCCTCTCAGCAGAATCAATTATATTTCTCACTTCTACCCATTCATTTTCTTTAAATTCATTTACTTTGTTTTTCAGAGTGTACTCCTTTCTTTTGTTAGACTCCTAAATTCCTCTGTTCATAATCTCTCAGTGAGGCTGCCTTTCACCTTTGTGTCCTTCACAAAGACCTCTCTGAATGTAGACATAGGAGGTGGGAAAGCCTACATTCCACTCTGTGGTCCTCGCCTCTTAGGCCTATTTGACCTCCTATTCTGTCAGGCTCAATTTAGAGCTGGTGAAATAAATGTATTATTCATTCTTACCATAAATCATTGAATATTTTTATTAGAATATAAATACAATTTTAGAGGAACCTAAGCCAACATTGACCATCTTGAAGATTCTAGAAGACTTTTACCTACAAAAATCAGATTCAAAATCAATAGAATCATGACGATCTTCATTTCACAGGATGCAATAACTTGCAGTTCCTGATCTAAGTAACATGCATTAATTATTTTAAGTAGTATATTAAATGATGCTTAATTTATTAAATTAATCTACTTAAACCATCTAGAGTGATTTTATCTTTGCTTGTTTCAAAAAATATTTCATTATAATTTATTAACATGCTATGAAATTCAGAGATAATTTAACATATATCTAAAACATCAAAATGATTTCCTGAAGGTAATATAAAGGAGTCTTAAAAGGAAAGTAGTTTATAATCAAATGATAGTTATTTCAAAATGCTGGCATTCAGCTATAAATACAATAGAAGATATAATGAAACAGTTATATGTAAGAAAAAATATTACCTTTAAAACCATTAAGGACAGAAGGAAACATTCCATATGTGAACTAATAAAATGATAATGCAGGTATATGGATGCATAGTAAAATAAAAACTGGTATTTGGAATAAATAAAACTTAGATATTCATATATATCATACATGTACATATATTCATATATATGAATTTTAAAAGGTTAAAATAATCAAAATAATAATATAACAAAAATACTAGAGAGAAATTAGAAAGTATAAGTTTCTTACATGTGACTTGGCTCTTAAATTCAAATATTCTGTCAAAATATTTCCCTGTGTGATAAAAAACAATAAAAAATAATTTCACAAAAGAAAAAGTCACTAGATGTCATAGTGATATTCATATTTTTAAATAACTTATCAGCTTATGCTTTAAGTAATACAAAGTGAAAGATGAATTGAGGAAATGACCACTAAAACTTTCCCAAGAAGGGCTGATAGATCTGCGAAGAGTTATGAGAATGGGACTGAACACCAACTGGCAATCCTGAGACTAATAAAGAATTTTAACTGTTTAATTATTTAGCACACAGATTTTCATTTCCTATATCTATCTTTCCACATGCATAGAATAATAAAGCTAAATATTTTTAAATAATTATTATTCATGATTTTAACCTGATTCTTACAATTATCTGCAAATTTAATAAGTTTTGCTCCACCAATAGGCCAAAAGGTCCCAAATCTTTTAGTTTCCTTATTTGCATATGATAAGTACGATACAATCTGTGACCTGAACTCCAGAGCTTTGTGCTGGCCGCTCAACACAAGGACACCACAAAGAATATAATGCTCAGGAACACAATTTCCCAAAGTAACTAACCAATGTTAACAAAGCTGTAGGCAAAGCAATATTAGCTTTTTTCCTCATAGCATGGTAGTTCTGAAACTTTTAATGTTTATATTAACATTTATAGTCCTATTAATTTTATGTGAAACTTGTTCAAGATTCAGAGTACAGACAGTCTTCTTAGTTCCACAAATGTCCCTTGGGACACTGGAACAATTTTTCAAGATGATTGTGATTGATTTTCAAATTCTTCTATTTATATGAAATCTGGAAATATCCTCACAAATGCCCCCGCTGGTGAAGGGCTGCCATTGTGGAGACTGCGGCATTTTAAGGATAGCCAGTGCATTGTATTGGAACTGGTAGTAACAAAAGCAACTAAAGTATGCTAACTGGGCTTGTCTGTCTTCATAGATGGTCTGGATCTTACCCAAAACGTCTTTTGCATACAGTTTGCCACAGAAATTCAACATAAAGAAAGGTGATATAGAAAGAGAACTCAGATGTGAATTTGAAGGATTTTTAAACAATTTAACTATGTACATGAATTCTGCTATCAACAGTGTCTTATCTCTATCCAAATGCAGTTAAAATATAAGAAACATGAAAGTGTAGCATTAGAACTAGGGAAAGACAATGAATAACTAGTATGAAGGTTATAAAAATTTAAAATATTAAAATGTCTGCCTAACTATAGATATAGCATGCTCAAAACAATAGACTATGATCTGAAATATATTATAATAATAAATAAATAAGTGAAGATATCTGGGAGGACCTGGAGAACGGTCTTTTGGTCAGAGATTATCTGAACATAGTAATGTCTAACTTGATTTTATGTTTTACTCTGACCTCTGTAAACAAATAAGCAAACCTGGGCAATAAATGCTTGGAGAGTTCAATAATATTTTCACCTACATGAACTTGTCATCGTCAAGGGAGTAAAGTGAAATGCAATTAAAGAGGTATAACATTTGTTAAACACATAAAAGTTTTCTTAAAGTTATTTCAAAGTTTTATAATAAATGAGCAGACAAATTTAAATGAAATTGTAGTGTGATTTTTCCACACAGTAACTATGAATAAAATAATGAGCATAGTATTGCTCTTAGCACAGTATTGTTTGACCTGAGTTGACTAATCATTGAAATTTAAAATATGCAACCTATGCATCTCATTTTGAAGTATTTATGTTTTGCTTGATGCTTAAAGAACATTTTGACCTTAAAATGTATTTATGTCAGTCTCAATGGGAATAAAAAAACATAAAGCAAAATATGCCAGGTAGAACTTCATTCATGAAATCTGTATGTTTTAACCACCCTGAGGCAGAAAAACACAGTATAACACATTTGCACCCAGGATTTTATAAAATTCTTCCTGATATTAACTTTTAACAGCCAAATAATTACATAAATAGCATGCCCACTGCACAAGAAACTGCTTGGAACATCTCACTGTGCAACAGGCAAGATTCAGATATTGATGGTCAGTCTACCACTTTCAAAGGAAGCAAGGGTGTTACAATCTTGCCAGATGACTATCGTGGGAACAGAATGAGTGGAAACGACCAACCCAAGCACATTCTGTTACGTAGCCATACTCATTCCTAATAGGAGTTATATTTGCCAGAGCTGTTTTTTCTCTTTCCTTGAAAAGTGTTTACTCTTTAATCTAAATATGAGGGGGAAAATGGAAAGAAGGATGTAAAATACCACACATGATTCTTAAATTTCTAATAGAGTACACACACACACACACACACACACACACACACACACACACAAGCTTTTGCCCTTCTCCAGTTCACCTGGGTGTAAGCTTCTAAAGACATAGTGGGGGCATTTCACATAAATAGTAAAAAGAAGTGAAGACCCAGAGGACTGTTTCTTCTCAGTGACAAAGGAAGAAAGAGTGAGTCAGATTGGTACAGGATAAACTTCCTGAATGCACTGCCCATTCATAAATTTCATGGCCAACATGATTTTAATCCTAGGCAAGTTCTTCCCTGAATAGTCCCCAGATTATAAAACTGAATTCATGAATACTTTGAAGGTAGAATTTGGCCAATAACAGGAAATAGTTTCTTCTATCAGTTTTGAATGAAAAAAAGCCAACTAAGGCTTTAGATACTATTTTCCATCCTGGAGTACTCCAAGACCCAGGCTTTTCTTGATACTCACATGACCCTCTATGTGGCAGAAGGTGACCCTAAGTTCTGTGTGCAGGTATCACCTGGGTGTATTAGGAATGAATGTAACTGAATCAGGGCCACATAAGACATGGATCATTAGCAGGAGACTTGAAACCATTTCTGTTTTGAACATTTTTCTTGATATCATTTCTTACCAGCACTTTCCAATTTTTTTAGGGCCTTTTAATCATATCAAGTCAAGCCTCCTGGGTTCCACATCGGATTCAAACCTCAACAAATACAGCACCATTAACAAGATTCCACAGCTTACTCTGAATTTTTCAGATGTCAAAACTGAAAAAAAGAATACATCACCTCCTTCTTCAGATAAAACTATTATTGCACCCAAAGTTAAAGAACGAACCCACAATGTGACAGAGAAAGTTACTCAGGTAGGAAATAAATTTATTATGTTTTAACTATGTTTAAGGTTATTTTCTGAAGCATAAAATATGTTTTTTGTAGTGACTATCAACGAAGGTAAGGCACTCACTTGTGCTCTTGTGCATATTGGGATGTTGGAGTGACCCGTAACGTATAGCTACATAGTGTGACTCCTATCTCTGACTAGACAAAGCCAAACTGGGCTAACTTGCTACTCTTTGTGATGTAGTAGGGATTCACCTACTACTCATCATCTTTAAATTTTTAATGTTTTTCTATCAACTCTTATTAAAGCATTCTAAAAATATAATGGCTTATATTTATGGAAGCTTTACATGATTGATAGGAACCTACAGTTAAGTTTAGTATCTACTAAGTAGGGTCAGTTAACATGGGGAAAAGTTCTGTCTGAGATAATAAAATTTCAAAATACCACAATATACTTCACAGGAACAATATAATATTGTTTTCAAATAAATATTACAACTTGAAGTAGGTTGAAAAAGCTAACTGTCAGGAAGTCCTGCCTCACAGAAGGCATAAAAATGATTTGTATTTATTGTATTGAAATACCAGCCTAAGCAGTACCTAACTTTTGCTTGCAATGCACTTATATTGTTAGCAATTCATGACTCTAAAATTTGTGAACTAAATGGTTTTATAAAATCTGCTATGTATATTTGTTTAGCAAGCCTTTGCATAAACTGACAACAGCATGAAGGAAAGCTTGACCTCTTTTTTGAATTAATAATGTTTTTCTGTAATTATAGCCACAATAATCAGCACTGTAGCCCTGTTTGTACATTTCATGTGCAAGCCTAAATTTCAGGGCAAGAGCTATGACTCAGTTAGAAGTGGACTGAAGCAACCTACATTTTTGAGATGAGAAATTACAAATGGCATTCGTTCGTGAGAATAGCCCCAGTATACGTTTTAATATTTGCGTAGTAATGAGGCATTGTAGGTGTCTTGGTCTCCTTAAATTACATAGGTATAGCAGTTTCAGATGAATAGAGCACCGTTTTGTGTGTCTTATTGACATCATTTTGATAGCTTTGATTTTTTTTCAGAGCCAGGGATTGAACTCAGGCCCTTGCGCTTGCCAGGCAAGTGCTTATTCTACTGAGCTATCTCCCCGGCCACCATAGCTTTTGAATTTTATTTGTAGCTTTGTTTCTCTTTAAAATTATTTTGTGGACAGCAATCATTATTTGGATATATAGGGAATAAGAAACTTGAGGAGAGAAAAGAAAGGCTGGACATGGTGGGACCAGAGTGGTGCAGACTCCCCAGTGGGGAGGCAGAAGCAATGGGAACATGGGGAGCAGCAATGGCAGCCCCTGTAGGCAGATCGTGCCCCTTGGCTCCAGTCCACTGTCATTAAGAAGAAATGCCTGAACATTCTAAGATCTAAGAATATTCTCAGATCTTCCTTTTCTTAAAAGACCTAGGCAACCTAGAATTTAAGATAAACTCATTTCCAAATTTCGGCACACGTTTGAACGCTGGAAGGAAAAACAACACAACCTCGGGGGGGGGGGAGCAACCAGACACAGACCCTAACATATGGGAACAAAAAGAGATAAATTTGGGGAGATAAAGATTCTGTTAATGAAGGTTACTAGGAATGAGACTGATATCAGGACTGACTTGTTTTAGTTTCACTAAAATTAACTTGGGATCCATATATCTTCTTTAAACAAATAGTTTCCTGGGTCAGTGATTATCAGGGTGGGGGACTTTTCCTTGTAGATAATTCTTTACTATGTCTTCATACCTTGCTAAAATGTGAAAGCTTCCATCAGAAGCTTGATATTCTTTTTTTTTAATGTATTTAGTACAGGGTCTCACTACACAGATTAGATTCATTGTGATTCTCCTATTTTTCAGCCTCCCAATTGCTGGGATTACAGGTGTGCACCACCATGCCCAGTCTCAGTGGCCATCTCAGAGTGCCCTGGGAGTGGGGCCAGCATAGCATGCCAGGGATTGAACCCCAGTCCCTGCACTTGTCTAAGCAGGTGCTTTAGTCCACTGAGTTATTTGGCAGCCCAGAAGCTTGATATTCTTTTAAGTTCTCATTCTTCATCTTTAACATTCCTGTGACTTTTATATTTAGCATTATAATAGCAGAATATGTGTTTCAACAGTTTAAAAAGTGTTTTGAACTACTGCTATGGACTGAATATTTTCCTCTAAAATTCCTATGTTGGAACTTATTCATCAGTGTAATGGTGTCTAGAGCCGATAAGGTCTTCAAGGTGGAGCCCTCATCAACGATATTAATGCATTTGTGAAGCGCTTTCTGACCTCCTTGTTTAGGACACAGTGAAGATGACTATCTGTGAACAAAATAGCAAGCATTTGTCAGGCACCATACCTGCCAGTGACTTGACCTTAGACTCCTCACTATTCAGAAATCAGAAATATATACTGCATATTAACTACCCAGGAGATGATATTTTGTATAACATCCCAAATTAAGATGACTCCTTGTCATTGAAAGTCTGGGATTGACAAAGGTGCTGCATATTTTTCCTATAATTCATACTTCCCCACATTTTTTAGTATCCTGTCCTCCCCACAAAATACCATTTAGAGAAGGAAAAGGCATTCAGGGGCTGTTATGGAGGTTGAAACATTAGAACTGGATGGTTAAAGGATGGCTTTTTTTTTTTTTTCCCATACAAAAATTCAGTGACTGAAGGAGAATTCTTGTTCAAGTAGGATCCTTAATTGGATATGACACCAGTTAGAAATGCACTAAGAAAAATTATTAAACATTTTATCTTCTTTTTAATGTGCCTTTAGAACTTATTACAAAACTTTCAATTGTTCACATGCGAAATTCAACACGGTAGAGATGAAATATTAAGAAATTCCTCCTGTAGACTAAGACTTTAGAAATTTCATTTAAGTACTTGAAAGCCAAACTACACTGTGACTCTTCCTCTTGTAATGTTTGTGAAATTTGTTAATCATATCTGCCTTAGCCACCTTCTTATCACAGGAGCAAATTACCTGATACCCGAAACTTAAAGGAGGAAAGACTTACATTGTTTCAGTCCATAGTCACATGAGTAAGGTAGAGGGACATGCTGCAAAAACAGATACAAGGCCATGGCAGTCAGCAAGTAGGGACACAGAGAGAGAAGAGAAGTTGAGTGGGGTGGTATATACTGCCAGGTCTCAGTCCTCAGTGACCCAATTCCAATCAGGCCCTCCAACAGCACATTTAGTTGCTAAACTCACCCTGCTGAGCACAACACTTTCATGACCCAGTCACTCTGTGAGCACAGGGAGCGGGCTGAGGAGACAGCGTGGTGGCATACATGCCTGCCTGGCACATACAAGGTCCTGAGTTCAATCTCTGGCACTACAAAAGCAAAAACAAAAACATCTGCAATGTATGTATGGTTATATCTTACCCTGTTTCTGTCTTTGTTTTTGTTTTCTTTCTCTTGTTTTTACTCTTCAAAATAAAAGAAAATTATGATGAAACAAAAAAACAAAAACAAAAACAAAAACAATTCCTAGACACAGGAGATTTGGGGAGCCATTATAAATATAAAAGCTACAAGCAACTGTCTTTGGAATTTTCAAGTGTGCTACCTATAACATTATTTGCAGTCAATAAAACTACATTGGTCATAACCGAAGCTTTATGCCACCTCTGTATTTCTTATGTCAGGTCTAGTGAGGTTCTCTGCCAGGAGATTCTCAGCATATTTGTGGTCAGCTATTTATGCCACAATTCACTTGACCTTTTCTTTTATATTCTCTCTCTCTCTCTCTCTCTCTCTCTCTCTCTCTCTCTCTCTCTCTCCTCTTCCCTTCCTCCCTTCCTTCCTTCCTTTCTTTTGAATAGTGAAGTAGTTTTATGGAATGATGAAAAACTAAAGTGATAAGAAGTATGGGCAATAAACAATAATCATTAAGTTCTACTGGAATTCTACATTTTTTCTTTAACTTTTAAGACAGCAAACATAAAAGTATGGATGATTCATTAGTTACTTGTTGTTCTTTCAACAAAACTGCACAGCTTAACAGCTGCATAATATGAAGTATCTACTTTTTTGAAAAACTCTGGAAGTCAAATTTTTGTGTTGACTTCAAAGGCTAATGTA
Organism: Octodon degus; assembly: GCF_000260255.1. Lineage (NCBI taxonomy): Eukaryota > Metazoa > Chordata > Mammalia > Rodentia > Octodontidae > Octodon > Octodon degus. Next base: position 10,440,459 of record NW_004524608.1, read on the forward strand.
ATCATCTGCCTGGGTCAGATCCAGAGCTTGTTTTCCGCCCACTCCTTGACCCTGCCAGGTCTGAATGCCCAGAGTGGCCCTGGGCTGCAGAGGCTGAGGCCCAGCACCAAGGCCTGGTTTCAAGCTGCTACTGCCCAGGGTCATAGTCTGCACAGCTGCCAGGAAGTTTTGGAGCCTCGCTCACAGCCTGTGGGTGAATTGGGCTCATTCAGAAATGAAGAATTATTTTTGACAGAAGCATTTGAAAAGAAAGCTCTATACCACGGCCTCAGCAGCTCTTAGCTCTGTTCCCACTACCACCTCTCATTTGCCCTCTTACAAGTTGATACTGGCAGTGGTTCTGATTCCGAGCCTGGAAAAGGCAAAGGCTGAAATACAGGAAAATCTCAAATTGTGGAGAGCAAATCAACTACAACTAAGACAAAAGGAGATAAAAGAAAGGGCAGCAGCAGAGGGAAGCAAATAAGCTTAGGACTCCTGCTTCTAAGAAAATTCTGCAAAAATCCTCCCATCCAGTTATAATGTTCAACGGGACCTTTCATTGAGACCTAGTGAAAAGGCTTAACAAGAAGAAAACTGACAAGAACAGGGACAGAGAGATGAACAGCCAGCACCTGAAACGTTTGAGGCTGATCTTGAGAAGGCCTTATTGCTAAGTAAATTGGAAAAGGAAGAGCACAACAAGGAGTATGAAAATGCGTCAACTCTTTCAAAGTTTATACATCAAAAAGATACAAGCACCTACAATATTTAAATGGCAATGGAATACACACCTTTGACAAAACTAAACAAAAAAGGGGATATAAATGAAGGACCATTTTGTATCTGTACATACAAAATAGGCTAGATATACAGCTACTTTCTCTTAATTCAACGAGAAGAAAGATTTGTACTAATAGTGTTTGGACAGGATATCATGTCTGCATCTTGTACTATGAATAACTCTTACGAAGACAACAATATGCAATGTATTAATCATTATAACTGTCCTACTAACTTGTTTTGAAACTGTCTCATTGCTATTTGTTTCTCAATAAAATTAATAAAAAAAGAAATAAAAATCATGAAGGAAGAGACAAACCTCTCGCAGTGTCACTAACAGATATCCAATACGAAGATGACATTAGTAAGAAGACTGAGGAATTGAGTTCACAGACTTTAATCACACGATGACAGTTTGTTCAACTGACTGGAGGATGATGTTCATAAAATTCTTTATTCAAAAAAAAATAAAGAACAGCTTACAGAATATAATGGGGCAGATAACTGTCCAACTCATGAACATAAGGAAGTAGTTCTTAAAAATGGAAGAACTGAAAGACTAAAGTTGGAACTTAAAAGGAAAGATGCTCAAAACCAGAAGCCAAAGAATGTGATCACTCAGTGAAAAGTGAAGTATAAAGGAGTAACGGCAAGAAGTACACTGTTATTAAAAATGCTTCAAGAGGGGCTGTCGAGGTAGCTCAGAGGACGAAGAGCTGGTTTAAGTAAGCACAGGGGTCGGGGTTTGATCCCTGACACTGCATGCCACGCTGGCCCCACCCCCAGGTGCACTGAGTCAGCATTGGAGTCTGGAAGTGGTGGCACACTCCTGTAATCTCAGCACTAGGGAGGCAGAAAACAGGAGGATCACTATAAGTTTGACCTCTGTAGTGACAGCCTGAATGCGCACACACACACACACATACACACACAAAAAAACCCCTAAAAACACAAATGCTTCAAAAAGGTGAAATGAAAGGTAAAACAGAAATATTTCTGCAAGTTGATGAATCACACAGCATCAAGAATACTCTCTTCATGGAGGGAGTAGAAAATAATTCCCAGAATAAGGGTGTGTATGTTGATAGGGGTGTGTGTGTGTGTGTGTGTGTGTGTGTGTGTGTGTGTGCTTCCTTTACTACAATCTAGCAGGTATAAGGAGATGTGCTAGCATGCACATTTCAGGCATTGTCCAGTCCATTTTACCAGTTCCAAGAGAGTTAAGGAAACAAAACAATGATTTGGAAGTTGACAAGGAGAAGGGTCTCTTAATCATGCAATTGTAGTTTTTTAGCTAAAGATCAAAATTTCGGTTACATTTGCCCCATTTTAAGTAAAGGTAAAACAAATGTTTACACTCTTGTAAGATTTCATTATTCCTGAAGGTTGTGAGAGGGCAAACATTGTGCTAACTTTGAGAATGAACTGTATCATTTGGAGTTGTGCTTAGCTTTGACAAGTGATACTCTCGTGAATATGCATAAGAGTATCAAAAGAGCTTAAGATGACATAGCAGGTTCCAATGGATTGGAATCTTGTCAGTCAAGACCGTGACAGAATGTCATAGATCCCCAACTTGACCACCTCAGGTAGATGATTGGACAGCTGAGGCACAGGTTATGTAGTCACATAACTGAGAAGTGAAGGGCAGTTTTCCATGGTCACAGTGTATTCAGGGCACATGTTGGAGCCATCTCTCCATTTCTAGGCCATGCTTTCTTCTGTGATGGCTTCACTCCCCACCTCATGGAAACAAGTTCCTAGTGCTCTCTTAGTGCACATGTGCTCACAGTTAGTGACCCAGCGAGGAAGGCCACCTCACAGTGTCCATCACATTCCTAGAGGGCACTCTAATTGCTCAACTGTTCCTGTGCTCATTTTAGGGGCTAGCTTTTTGACTGCCAACAACCCCAGAAAAATTCATTGGAGGGGAGACTGTAGAGGAAGACAACCAAACAACAGTGGCCCATTGCAAAGACAGAGGAATGAATTCAGGCTAGCAGTGTCAATCTCTTGATCTCAGTCTCTTTCTGTATCTCTGTCTCTGTCTCCCTCTTCCTCCTCCCATCACACACACACACACACACACACACACACACACACACACGAGAATAATAAATTATATGCAAGGTAGATTCTAGAGACAACAAACATAAAACCTACAATGACTATTCAAAGTGTCATAAATTACTTGGGGAACTTTTATGTACAATTATATGATAATACATAGCATTTGCAAGTGCTAATTAATATATTCTACAACACCGTATCATATTATGAAAGTAAAAGTAGTTTAAGTTTCCCCTTAACTCAGAATTGGTTACATTATGACCAAATAGTTCTACGATTTAGTCTTCATCACTTTTGAAGGGTCTAGTGAATTTAATGAAAATCCACATAGATATCATCTGAAAATAAGATGTATGAAGGAACCTAAATGAATCAGATTTACTCTTCAGAGAAGAAGAAAAAGAGACTTACTAATGCAATTACAAGTGTCATTTTTCTGCCTTTTCTGCGGAAACTGAAGAAAATTACTTTTATCTATAATCACAAAACCTTACATTACAAGAAACTTCCGAATGTTTTAAAGCCCATATAATCTCTAAACCCATATAGAATTTTAAACCCAATTAAATTTCTAATACTTAGAATTTATGTAAGTACATTATTGGCATGAAAATAGAATTACAGTAAATTTAATAATAGCTGACATTGATTGAACATTTACTATGTCAGGATCGGCGCTAAGTAGTTTAGTAGATAATCAATTTTAATCTACATGACACTTGGTACTATTATTATCATCCCTATTTTATAAAAGAGGAATTAAGTTTAGAAAGAGATACTAACTTATAGGAGACCCCGAGTAAATGGTGGAAGTGGCCAAAAAGCCAAAGTCACCTTACTCCAGAGGTAAGTTTTCAGTTTCTAAAGTGTATCTTCATGATTCTGTTTTGTTTCCTTATTTGAGCCCTAAGATAATTATAATTTACCATGGCAAGTGGACACACACAATATGTGGATGCATAACTTCACATTATGACCAGAACAGTTAGTGACAATGAATCAGAGTAGCAAGGATATAGAAATAATTGGAGATAAGGCAGATTTTTCTTCAAAGTCCGTTTTCAAAAGAAGTATCAATAACAGGCTTGCCTAATGGAAACTTGTGTCTACTTCTACGTCCTGTTTGAGTTCTCCTCCACTTACCTTATATAAATTTTGGAGTAAGTTGGGTTTAAATTTTTTGTTGGTGGCTCACCACTCATTTCCAAGAAAAAAAAATTGCTCTGAAATTAGTGACATCAAAAAGAACTCAAATATTATGTTATATTTCTATGGAATTTTGTGCATTGTGAATATCTCCTTATAGTGATTCAATGACTTAAAACAAGTATCAATTACTTATTACTTCTTTAGAAATGGAGATTTATTTATAATGGTTAGAATTCATCAGAGAAATGATATGACATTTATCTTATTACCCGATGTTCAAAAGTCAGGCTTAAAACATTTCCTAATATATTTGGTAGTTTTCCTCAAATGAGATAAACTTTACCCTAAACTTTCTCCTATCACAACAGTTTTTTAAAAAACCATACATTACCACAAATTTAAATGTATTTTATTTAGAGCAATATTTTTCAGTAATAATGTCATGAATTAAAATTATGCTTAACCAAAACCTTTAATTTTTAAAAATTTTAATAAAGATTTTTTGATTTTTACACTTAAAAGTTCTAATTTGTATTTCTTTAATAGCCAGAGATGTTGAAGATTTTTCATATATCCATTGGTCATTAGTACATCATTTTCTAAGGAGCATCTATTCACTTGTAGAAAAGGAAATTAAAGTAGTATTAAGATTTAATCTTAGGGCTGGCAAGATAGCTCAGAAGACTAAGTGCTTGCTTAGGCAAGTGCAGGGCCCAGGGTTTGATCCCTGGCACCACATAGCACTCCAGCCTCACATTCGAGTGTGCTGAGCTGGCCACTGAGACCGTGCATGGTGGTGCACACCTGGAATCCCAGCACTGGGGAGGTTGTAACAGGAGAATCACTGTGAATCCAAGCTGTGCAGTGAGACCCTGTACCAAATACGTAAGTATATATTTTTATAAAGGCTTTCATCTTATTTTAGAAAGAAAGGCAATCAATGAGAAATCAAGTAATAATGAATAGTGGCGTAGGTGCAGTGACAAAGGAAGCCTTCTACATTGTTGGTAGGAATGTGAACCAGTGCAACCATTGTGGAAATCAATATAAAGCCTTCTTAAACAACTAACCAGAAATTCCATTTGACCTAGTTATTCCTCTTCTAAGTATCTTCTCAAACGAGCGAAAGAAATCATATTACAGGAATATATGCTTATAGCAGCACAACTCAAAGTAGCTAAATTCTAGAAGCCTCCCACATGTCCATCAACATATGAACAGATAAAGAAAATGTGATATCTATATATAATGAAATACTACTGTGCTATAATAAATGATTAATTTGAAACATTTGTAAAAAAATTGACACACCTGGAAAGTATAATGTTAAGTGAAATAAATCTGATGCACAAGCATATACTGTACGGTGTTTCTCATTTGAGTATGGCAAAGAGTAAGTAGGAAAAGTTAAAGGGTCGATAGAAGGACCCAGGGAGAGGTATCTTTTGCAAATGGAAAGGAGTCCATGGGACCAGCTGATGACTGAAGGTGAAAAGGGGAAGGAAAAAATGAAAGATCTAACATGCGTCATGTATGTGTACCAAATATCCACAATGAATGTAAAATTATATGTTAAAAGCATGAAATAATAATCATAACAATAATAATAATGAGAATGAGAAAATGAGATCAAGACAGGAGTTTGGGAAGTGGATAAAGAGAGAGAAAGGGGAATAAAGAAGTGCAAATATGTGTAAAATGCACAAAATCACAATAATGCTACAATATAATTAATATACTTTCCTAAACTTCATTTCATACCTAAATTAATTTAAATATTATGTAACCTCAAAAGAACTATAAAGATCATCTTAAACTTCCAGATCCAGTGATAATTTTAAAATTCCAAATTAAATTTGAACTGTAATACAAGAATACAAAATTGCCCCTGAGCACTACCAATCTATATGACATTTCTTTTTCATCTACTATCTTTATATCCTTTATAGGATGCTGTAAGACTTGGTTCAGCACAACAAATTTTCATTCAAAGTTTTCCCCATACTCCGAGCTTTGTCTATAAACTACACCTGTACATGAAAACAAATAAAAAACCAACATTTCTAATCTTGAAAGTAAGTATAAAACAAATTTATTAGGATAAATATCAGGATAATTGAGTCCCCATAGTTTTGAGCTCTTAATAAATGTAAGTCAACATTAGATACTATGGTTACTACAAACTATGTAAATCAAAGTTTTGCTTTTAAGTGTCTTTTATTAAATATAAAGCCTTGAGATTTCAGATCCTAGACTATGTTTTCTAGCTTTTATTCTGAGCAAATAAAAATATTCTGGAATGTAAACAATATGAAGAAAAGATAAAAATTAACTGTAGGTATTTTAGTAATAACAGATTACTGAAAGTGTATTTTATATAACATAGGGGTAGGTGATTCTTAATTTGAAAAGTGAAGTGTGGAATTTGTAAAGTAAACAAATTTATGTCATATTTCCAGTAAATGTTTTACAACTATCAATATTTAAATCATTTACTGACATGTTCTAATTTAAATTTTCATTTCAATTAAAATAGATCAAAACTCATACTTCTCCACTTTTTTTTTTTTTTTTTTAATTTGGCTGTTCTGGGGATCGAACTCAGGACCTTACACTTGCCAGGCAGGCGCTTATGCCGCTGAGCTGTATCCACAGCCCCTTCTCCACATTTTAGATGAGCAAGGAAGTACACAGCTATTTGAAATCCTGGAACTTATTTAAAACAGAGCATAATTTTCAGAGAAACTATCTGCGTAAAACTACTGTTTTAAAAACACCTTTTTGATCTTGCATGTTCATCGCACCTTTGAAAATGGTAGGAAGAAAAAGAAGGGCCACCTCCTTTATATGTTATATCAGCCAAAGAAATCATATTGAAAATAGATGCTTCAAAAGCAAACTGCGAGTGGTCAGAAGAGACAGGTAAAAATAATTTAGCTTACAGCACACAACTCTAGTCAGGTTGCTATGGTAACTGAGGCATAGAAGACTGTGGATGTCTGTTGCCTAGCTGGCTCGGTTCTTCTCTCAAGAGCATCAGCCCCACATCTACCCGCGTGATCCTTGAGGTAAAAGCCAGACCTGGGGCCAGAAAAGGAGCAAAGAGAGTCAAGTTCTTGCTCTTCCGCCCCTCCTGGCTTCAGAGTTGTGTCCTACAGTTTTAGGTGTGTTGTCTACTGAGAGTGTTAGAGTGGGTGTAGGCAGGAAGTTTTTCATGTCGTATAGGACAAGAATTAAGCAAAGGATTTTTATCAGATATGAAAATATCAGAGAACACATGGTTTTTCCTTGTCCTCAAATAGCCCAAGGCTTCTATGAGTGGCCATGAACCATTCCTAGATTTTTGAGAGTAAATTCAGTCATGGAAATATATCTAGAAAGAAACCTAAAGTAATAAAGTAAAATGAAATAAAATAATTACACTCACATTGATTATCGGAGTGAGTCAGGGGCAGTTAATTCCTCCAGCTCTACTTTGCTATGTTTTGAAGCTCTCATTTATAATGGCAAGTATGGTTAGATGATAAATTCTATAAAATCCAGTTGTCTCTAAAGAGTGCATTAAAAATCAGTTAATTCTTACACAACTTAAAATTCATTGGAAACCCAGCTACTATTCTTAGGGTTTCTAATGTTTCCTATCAATGGAATAACATGAAACACATCTCAATCTCTCTCAGCTTTTGGACTTTGACCTCTTAACAGTCTCCCTCTCCTTCATAATCACCTATTCCTACATCTTTAAAATCCAGTGAACTTGGGAGAGTGGACTTGGAGCAGTTCTGTCTTTTGGTTCTTGAAGCTAAGACACACAACCATTGCAGAGCTCTTGACAGTTATTTTACATTGCATCTCTTTCTGCAATCCTTTACTAGCTACATATTTTGTTGTGCTTTTTTCTGTCAGAATTTTTTCAAAATGAAAAATACATTCATTTGTATTTTATTAATCATATCACAGAGACTCATTTCAAGAAGGGTACCTACTGAATCCACAGAGGGCTTCTGCATGTTGAACTACTGTAGAACTGTCTTAGAAGCCAGCCCACACTTAAGAGAGTTTGGCTAGCCTGAAGTGTTTTAACATAATCCCCAGAACACTGGTCCAAAATTTGAGGATAGAAGAAAAACAACTTCTTAGTCAAATATTTCCTCCAGAAAGCAACTAACATGAACAATTAGCACATTAAAAGTCCCGAGAAGACCTGACCTAAAGAAAGTTATAAACCTTACATTTATTCAATATTTCCTAGTTTTTATTTTTAAAAGATTCACCTTAATTGCCCCTTTTGTGTGTATATGACATTTATTAACCCCCTGAAGGATTCATATGGGAGGAGAGATGCCTTAGGAAATATTGGCTTAGACAGGTTTTTCATAAGTAACTGCAAAAACTCTATGTTTAACTCAAACCTATATATGTGCAAGTGTTGGTTCTTTTTTAAAGGAATCAGATTTGTGTAGGCCTGGAGTAAGAGCTGGGGAGGGATGTGGATATAATAGCAATGCATTTTACTAGCTTGATTTAATGAAGCCTACTTAGGTTTCTTTTCCACCCGTGTGCCAAATATAGAACCAAGCTCAGAAGAGTTGAAGCAAGTGCCATCCACATTTCCTTTTCTGTTTTAAATATCCCTGTTAAAAGTGCACCTGTGTTTTAAAGCTTCTTTAAAATTACATAGGCATAAAAAAGAATACATTCAAAGCAAGCTAATGAAAAAAGGGGAATCTAAGTTTCTTTTCTGAGAGGAGTATGTGTAAGTGCTACTTAACTTTTCTGTGCTTTTTTGACTCAAGTCTTGTTTTTTCTTTATGTATTTTATAATTCAGGATCTATAGGGTCTCACTACACTGATCAGACTTGTAGTGATCCTCCTGTTTTCAGCCTCCGAAGCACTGGGATTACAGGTGCACGTCACCACGTCCAGTGTCAATCACAGTCTCAGGGCACTCCGGGGGTGGGGCCAGCATAGCATGCTGGGGATCGAAACCCAGTCCCTGCGTATGCCTAAACAGGTACTTTAATCTGCTGAGCTATCTGGCTGGCCCCTTTTCATGGCTGAAGTTTGAGAAAAGAGAACATTCTTCTCCTACCCACCCTTCCCAACAATATACAGTTGGTGGTAGCAAAACACTTTAATGGCCAGGGTAGAGGTGAAATGACTCATGGTGTCAGATTAGGTCATACGACCAAGTTATTTTCCATACCTCTTGGCTACTCTTCTTCCCACTTGTGGGTTCCCAAATTCTTTTCCAATGTAGCACTAGAGTCTGCAAACAGGACTATTCCCCAGAGTCTGGAGGAAGAAGAGTCAAACTGACAAATTCCCGTACTACTATCAGGAACACACACTCTTCAGGTCATGAGCTTTAATTGCTCAGTGATATTGAGTGAAAATACGCTAGTGCTCTTTCTAGGTTGATTGACAGCTGTCAGCTCAACTCTACCACCCAGTTTCAGGACAAGAAGATGTCTTTTATAATTTATGCTCATAGCTATATCCATTATTCATAGATTTGTATTAGAAGATAGTGATGTAAGGATCCTAAATTTTTCTACCTGCAGGTACCTGAATTACTTCCAAAATTTATTACTATATTACCTCCCACCACCTCCTCAATATCTCAGCACCCACTTTGTTTTTCCAATATGGAAAGACTATTTCTGTCATTCACGTTTTCTCCCACAGATGTCAATGTATTATACTTCTTAATGAACACTGATTTTTAAATTGTAGTAAATGGACAACATAGATATGAGAACTTAATAAAAAGTTAATAAAAATATTTTCTAAAGAATGAGTATTAAATATCCTAAATCTAATAAACATTAAAAGTTATATTTTATAGTTAGTTATGTAAAGTAAATATAAATATACTGCTGAGGGTTCATTTTGAGATTTTTGAATATTATCCTTTTATAGATTTCCCCAAATTTTTATTCCTTCTGAAACTGAAGTCTTCTTTAAAATCAGTAAGATAAAGACAGAAAAATTGTTACAGGGAAGTGGACAGAATCTTTTTTGATTCTGTCTGATCTTGACTCTTTACACCTTTTTCCATTTAAGTTCAAGGAAAACGAGAGAGACATGGATTCCTTTGTTCCTATTTCCTTTCCATGAAGTTATCTTCCCTGGCACACCAACTGCCAAGAAAAGGGTTATAATACATACTGAAAAATAAGTAAGATGGCTTCTCTGATGTCCTTATCATGTTATTGATGTAAATTAGAGGAAATATCTGTTAAAAATAAAACAACCTAGTGCCATCATTCAAACAGTTTTAAAACATGTACAGCCTACAATATTCAGAGCTAAGAAGAGTAGGGCCGATGGGATAAAGGACCGAGACTATCACACTCCCCTGGTCACTGCAGATAAGTTACATCTGGAGCTACTTTCTATATTGACTTTTTCTTAAGGGTGTGTGTGTGTGTGTGTGTGTGTGTGTGTGTGTGTGTGTGTAGGAGGAGTTGAAGGACTTGATTTCTGTGAGGCTGGAAAACTAAATCAATATGGTCATCTTCTGTTATTTATTTTCTCTGCTACCAAACTGTTTAGACCTTTCCATTGATTCTGGTCACCAAGGTCTTATTTTTATACTGACTTTCAAGTTAAGTGAGTATTCAGAACCCTTAAAATTTTTAAACACATACTCAAGACTAAACTCTAACTTCAGAGTTTCTTGATCACTGACTTAACACTCCCATTGGCGACAAGGCCATTTTAATTCCTGTACCCTCTCTTTTCCACCCAAGCTTGTGGGATATGGAAATACATTAGGCTCTTAGCTTAACTCCTCTTAGTACCAGTCTTCTTTTTAATAATTTACATGTTTCAGAAGCACAAAGAAGACTGAGCATGGTGGCATGCACCTGTAATCCCGGCACTTGGGAGGCTGAAAACAGGAGAATCACTGCAAGTCCGATCTAGATGGTGAGACCCTGTAGACCCTTGTACCTCATACATTTTAAAAAGAAGCACAAAGTTATTAACAGAAATTAACAGTTTTCATAACTACTTAATACTACATAGTCATGCTTTCTACCATATGCTTCAAGAATAGAATATCCACTTTATTGGAAGGCAAACTTCATTTTTTACTGTCCTTGAAATTCTGGGGCTGGTGATATGGCTCAGTGGTCTAAAGCACCTACTTAGAACAAGCTTAGCAAAAACAAAGGGACCACGATTCAATCCCTCAGCACCACATGCCAGCCAGCCCACCCCCTGGTGGGCTGAGCTGGCCACACACACACACACACACACACACACACATAAATTAAAAAAAAAAAGAAATTCTGATAGTTATTTGTTCTAAGAACATTCTCAGAAACAAGAATTTGATGCTATTTTTGTCCTAACAGTTTCAAATGTAGACTTTCCATTTAAGTTTAAGGGAAACAAGAGAGCCATGGCTTCCTTTGCTCCTAGTTCCTTTCCATGAAGTTATCATATCAAGGGCAGGACCTTGGGGCCAACATTCCCTTTGTCCTCCTATATTAGCTATCAAGTAGTATAAAGTATTTAATAATATGAAAGGAAAAAATAAAAAATAGTGAACTGCTCTTCTTTTGAAAGTTATCTTTATTATTGAAAAATAAGATTTCTAAGTGTTGCCAGCAAAGGCAGTGCCACACTTCAGAAACTCTTCATGTTATATGACATTGAAATGTACATCAAAAGACTACACAGAAAAATATAGTTGGTGGGAGGAATAACCTGAAACTTAATTTATACAGGATGCCCCTTATCAACATCACCTCATAGAGATTAATGGAAAAAGTTGATCTAAAGTAACAGTTTAAAAATATTCATTGTTGGGGCTGGGGAGATAGCTCAATGGAATAAGCGCTTCCCTGGCAAGTGCAAGGGCCTGAGTTCAATCCCCGGTTCCGGAAAAAAAAATTCACTGTTAATTTAAATTACTATACTACTATTATTAAATTCATTATATGAAAATTTATGAAATTTGAGGATACATTAAAATGAAAAATACGTTTTCCTGCTTATTCTGCATTCTACTTTTATCTCCTTAACTTATTATAAAAAGCTAATTATTTATTAGTAGGAATTTTCCTTCATCCTCAGCCCCTGAGCATAAATCCAGAACACAATTCTTGGTAGATAGCAGCTCCAAAAAGTTTCAGTTACAATGGGTTAAAATCAAGGTGTTAATAACTGGGATATAATTATACTCAGCTGGTGTTTGAAATTCACTTTGCTTTCCTGAAAGTAGACATTTAAATTTGTAATGGAAGTTTTTTTTTTTTTTTTAATGTAGTGATTTGGTAAGAGAAGGATAGATTTCCTCATTATGCGTAAAGGTTAGGAGAACCTACATCGGCAAAATTTCAGTTCTCCAAGGTTCTGTAGCTATTGGAAGCAGGAAAACTCTATAAGATCATTGTCTTTTCTTGCTTTGATTTAAGGCTTAACGCTAGTGACCTGCTGCACGCTGTACCTTGATTTTAGTTCAAATAGAAAGTTAATGACTGTTGAAAAGAAAGGGAATTTGCAAAACTCTTATTTTTAACATGTAAAAAAAATATTGCTTATTTTAATGGTTAATTCACTTGTTAACCATCCCCTGTACACACACACACACACACACACACACACACACACACACACACACACACACCCCACAGAGGACAACTGGCTATCTCTGCATCCCGAAGTACTCTGATTACCGTGCCTTTTCCTTTCTGCTGCCAGCGTTTTTAACCTTGTCAACATTCCCTTTATCCTCCTCATGAAACGAATATGACCTGAAAGTTTGCTTATAGGAATTTCTAGATTAACATGTCCTTTTTCCTAGAAATCAGATTCTTTTCATTTTTGAGCCCTAGTCACCTCCAAGCAAATATGTCAGACTTTCCAGTTTGCACCAGCCTCTCTCATGCTTAAACTTTCAGTGCACTTAATCTATATCTGCACAGCCAAACAATTTATTGCTATGCTGGTTTGTTTCTTTTCCTACATAGCTAGATTATATAT
>NW_004524608.1:10453537-10466425 GCF_000260255.1 Octodon degus
CAATTCCATTTCCTCTTTCTTCCAGCTTAACACCTTGCCTGTGTCCAGAAGTCTTCCCTCCTGGTCACCACTCTTGTTATGTATAATTTATGTGTATTTTATGCATATGATGAGTTTTTCATCTGAATTATAACTTGTGATCCAACATCCTAACATATTTTTAAAACATGGCTCAAAGAACTTAACACAATACTCACTAATCAGTTGATTAGCAGTTAAATAAAATGCTATTGCAAATAGTACATTCTTGGCGTTCACAGGAAATAGATTTAGCTTATGATACTTCTTTGGTAAAAGGAAATAACAAACTCCATTTATGTAACATTTATTGAGTTCCTACTAAAAAATAGGTTCATGTAAACTATTAATTCTACTCCCTTTCCTTTAGATTCTGTCCCTACCTTGTGTTATGGTTCAGACCTAAATTATCCCCCAAAAGGCTCATATGTTGAAGGTTTGGTCCCCAGTGCAGTAATATTCACAGGTATGAATCTGGAAAGGTAACTGAATTATTAACGTTCAAACTCCATCAATGGAAAAATTCATTGTTGGATTCATAATTTGATGAACTCATTAACTTATTGAGATATTATGGAAACATAAATGGGCTTAGTTGAAGGGAGTGGATCATAGGGGCAGAATCTTGGGGCCTACACCTTGTCCCCAAACCACCTTTCCTGTCTTTGTCAGTCTCTGTCTATGTCTCTGTCTCTGTTTCTGTCTCTTTCTCTGTCTCTGTCTCTGTTTCTGGCTCCCATGAGGCAAACCACTTTCTTCCATAGCCTTCTATCATGTTTCTGCCTTTCCACATAGCTAGAAGCAGTGGCATCACCTGAGTCTTCTGCAACCATAAACCCAAGTAACCCTTTCTTCTTTTAAGATCATATACTTACATATTTTATCACAACAAAAAACTAAGACACCTTTTTTTACCAAGTATCAAATGTTCTGGATATAATATCCTAGATCCAGCCTAGACTGAATTATAAATGGCTCACCTTCTGATTCCATTAGCTTCCAAATGAAAGATAAAAAACACCAGCTAAATTCAAATTCTGACTCCCATTCTCCATAGTGATAATGTTCTCTACTACACTGTTTAATCTTTCTAAGCTTTCTAACTTACAAAGTCAGCATTTTGTCTTTCTTGCTGTAGATAATAAATGCTTATTTTTAGTATTGTTAGTGCCAAAGCAAAAGACAACATGGTTCACTTGTTACTCATTATCTTGGTATTTATGGATTAAATGGAATACTGTATTAGAAACTGGTCACATGTGGGCATACTCTTGCCATCAAGTGAAGTGGTATCCAGATAGACAGACAGATAGATAGATAGATAGATAGATAGATAGATAGATAGATAGATAGATAGATAGATGTTACAACTTGAAAGAAGGGTGGACAGTGTACAAAAAGGAATTATCTAACATAATCTGCAAGAGTCACAGGAAGTGATACCTACATTGAACCACATAAGCGAGAAGGTAGAGGACGCTAGCCTGATAGAGACACAGGTAGCAAGCATGCAAGCCAGGCATGGAAAACAACACAGAAATCATCGAGCTGGGTGCATATGCGGGCAGGGTCCCAGAAGTGGTTCTGAGACGAGCAACCTCAGGCCACTTATGAACCTACTTCCTACTTCCTATCTCCTTTTCTCTTCCCTTCACACTGAGCACCCCTCATTCTAAAAGTTAGACCATTCTTCCCAGTTGGTTTTCTCCAAAATTCACCATCCACATAATAGATGACTGTTTGATAGATTCCGCAAAAGTTTCATAGTAATATAAAAAATTAAAATTAGTTTTTAAAGTCCCCTAAGTTCTTCCTATTGTAATAAAAACCCATGTTTTCTGAATGCTGCTAATTTGATTATACTATCACATATTAAAAAGCTGCATGAAAAACAGTTTTGTTCTCACTGGGATATATTTGCATCTTGAAGGAGAACTCATTAATTCAAATGAATCTTTTATTGGGGAAGCATGAGAGCGCAAGGCAAAGAGATGGCAGGTGGAAAGATTTTCTTTTTATAGACGCAGACCTCCTGGTTCTGCTCTCAAGCTCCCCAATTCCTTGCTGCTCTGCACTCCTTAGGTGTACCCATGTAAAAACTCTCATGCTCACCACCCCCTATTCACCTTCAAAGGAGTCAGGGGCTCAGTAAGTCAGGCTGCTCCTGAGGAAGGAGAATGACTGTGATCAAATATATTTATGTACATATTAATTTCCCTGCATTGATTGTATGCTGAACCATTTGCCATGTAGTAACTGGTTGAGAAAACTAAGAAGAATGTCTATACCACGGATGTCTATGAATAATGGTAGTATTTCAATTGAGCTTACATTTTTTAAAAAAACTAGAATTCTTATATCAACTGATCTGAACTTTATTTCTACGGTTTAATTTAATACCTGCCTTTCACTAGAGATTTTCTTTCTTCACTTAACATCTTAAAATAGCTTCATTAAGACCTTGAGAAATTATGATCTGCTTGGCAAAAGTCATTCTTCACAAGATCAAGTTAAATTTGCAACACCTTCAAATAAAAGCTAAGATGATATTGTCATGAAGTTAAAGAGAATTCTGTCCTTAATCTTGATGATCAGGCTTATGTGTTTTCATTCTAAGAAACACTAAAAGTCAGGAAAGGACACCAATAAAAACCCTTGCCAAGGCCTCTCCAGGGGCATCTTCAGGTAAGTGAAAGTGTTGCTCTTCTTCAGCTCTTGGTTGGTTATACTGTGTGCTTCATTTATACAATCACCACACACACACAGACACACCTCTTAACGTTGTATCCCACATTTAGTAAATACCATTGCGTCTATATTACTACATGTAAGTAATGGAATTTCTTCGAATGCATTTTCCTTGAGTATTTATTCTAGGTATAAATGCAAATTTCAATTTCATCCATACAAATTTAGAAAGGAGAAAACTATGCATCATTACTTAATTTGTGCTTAAATTGTGAAATCTAGTAGCACTTTTGACTGAGTCTTGAGTTTTGTTTTCAGCGCTGAACATTTGTTCCTATCAATGAATAAATACGCCTGCTTGAAATCCATGAATGTTGTAGGCCTTCTTTTCTACCAAGAATGTGACATCCTTTAACATAAAATCATTGATCAAGGGTGTCCCTCTGCTGATAAATAATTAGCATTATTTGTTTTAAAAGATAACTTAATTCAAATTATCAATCAATATAAAATATACATGCAAGGAAATGAATGTATATTGTTAATTTTTTCTGTATTTTAGGGAAGGGTCTACAAGGTGTTCAAGGTCTCACTACTAGATTGAACTTGTAGTGATTCTTCTGTTTACAAACTCCCAAGTGCTGGAATTGCAGGTGTGCGCCACCAACCCCAGTCTCAGTAGCCATCTCAGCATTCCCAGGGTACAGGGCCAGCCTGTATTTTTTTGTTTGTGTATGTGTGATTTTAGGGATCCAATTCAGGGTACTCTATCACTAAGCTACATCCCCAGCCTTTTTCAATACATTTTTATTTTGAGACAAAGGTTTACTACGTTGCCAGGCTGACCTTAGGCTTGGAATATACTCTTCTTCCCTGCCTCAGCCTTGTGAGTAGCTGAGATTAAAGGCATGAACCAAGCCACCTGACCTTTTATACAATTTAAAAGAAATCTTTTCAATTCTCATTTTCTCCATGCCTATTAGAGGGCTCCATTCTGTCAGAAGAATTTTCTAATAATTGAGCCTTTCTTTCTTCCCTAAATTTAGAGTACATTACTTCTTTCTTCTCCCTTGTGATTTTGAGAACTGATTGAAGCTTTTAAAACAAAAGTTCACCAAAAAAAGAAAAGTTCATCACATGTTTTATTTGTATCAATTCTACTTACTTCTCAAAGCACTGAGTGTCACGACGATCAATGACCTATTCTAGAGTTTAACTTACTCTTTAAAATATATGTTCCAGAGCACTAAAAAAAATTATAAAGCAGGCCAGATGCTTAAATTGCACAAGGACCTGCCTTACACTGAAGGAAAGCAGGAAGTTTCAATCAAATTAGTTCCATAAACTTCTCTTAATCATGACTTAGTGGCTCAATCATGGGACTTGAAGGTGGGACCCACAATGTGTAATAAAGACTTAAAGATATCATTCATTCAGACCTACGTAATTTTGAACTTGCATTAATTCAGAGGATGATTTGATATGAAATAGTTTTGCCCTTTATCTGAAGAAAGTCATTTCTTTGTATTGGGGAAAATTTATAAAATGAATCCGGGGAAAATGGCAGCCTATGAGATTTGAGATTAACAACGTATTTTCTAATATTACTTTAGAAGAGTCAAAAAGTGAATGCACTAATTACAGATCACTGTTATAAAACCTGAATTGAAAAAGAGCGATTAAGTGAGAAGAGATAGAGTATAGTATTTGTAACTGGCCACCCAATGAGAAGCCTAGTTTCGTGAGCGAATGGATCGCTGTGAGGACTGGGGCAGTTATTTCAGGTGTGTGAAGGCCTTTCGTTGGCCTTGCTTGATGAGACCAATCTATGCCTGGTTTCAACTCTACATAGCACTAGTGTACCTAATCCATCATGTATTCATTACTACCCTTAAACATGTCTTCATTAACCTATATTAAATTTCCCCAATATCACACATTAGGCTATTTCTTTATCTTTTATTACATATATTCCAATTGTAATGAGATCTGTATTTATGTGGTTATTTGTGCATTGACCATTTTCCTCCTTGAGGATTAGTGTCTTTCTTTATTGTGGTCTTCCATTATCTAGCACATTGTTTGTGCCCAATAAAGGTCAGATGGGTAAATGGATACATAGGAAGATGAGGTATAAGTTAGAATAGAGAAAAGTAAAACTAGAATTCTATGAAAAGAAAGTCCCACTTTCTAAACCAAAGCAGAAGAGTATTTCAGAGAGTAGAAAGGAACTGAAAATAAGACATCATTAAAGCAAGATATTTTTGTAGAGTTTACCATTTTTTCTTTCTTAGATCACTACTATTCCATTAAAGGAGAAATGACCATCTGCTTTTCAGAACTTGCCTATTAGGAAAAAAAGCAAACCATCCCCATTTATATCTCTCCTACTAGAATTTCGACAGACTTCTAAGCACACACCTTAAAGCCCAAAGAGCTTGGAGTAGTGTTTCAACAAAAAAAAAAAAATCTTTCAACTCAAACCTATATACATTGCAAAGCTATCTTTCAAAATTCATTACAAATGAGATGTTTTTGCAGCAAAGAATACCTTAAGAAATTCATGACCACTAAACAAGCACTCCAAAAATTCTTAAGACTATCCTAGTAAAGCAATGAAGCTAATAATGCCAAAATGAATAATATAATTGATACAAGGGTGTGTAAGGTGTGCCAAAGGTGAATAGAGAAATAAACAGGACCTTCCAACAGAGGAGCCCAGGGTAGCATCAGGTAATTCCCAGGACTCCACAAGTGGACTTTCTAGCAGGTTCACCAAGATGGGGACTATGTGTAAGGGCACCTACGCCACAAGGAGCCCAATATAGCTCTTTTTTTTTTTTTTTTTTGTATTTAGTATAGGGTCTACAGGTCTCACTATGAAGAACCCATTCGTAGTGATTCTCCTCTTTTCAGCCTCCCGATCATTGGGATTAGGGGCGCGCACCACCTCTCAGTGCACCGCAGGGGCAGAGCTAGCACACATGCCAGGGATCGAACCTGGCTGCTGTGCTCTGCCAAAGCAGGTGTTTTAGTTGGCAGAGCTATCTGGCTGGCCCTGAGGAGCCCACTATAATAACCTTACTGTACTCCCTCCACCTACTTATTTTGCTTCACTTTCTTTGCGTTGTTCAGCCCATGTTCACTCTGAAGAGCTAGTTCTTTCCCTAACTCTGCGTTCCTTACTTTTCAAAAACTTTTTGCGACTGTTGTTGGCTTGTCTTCTCCAATTCATTTGAGACAAAAAGGACATGGAACATTTTTAATGGCAAACCATATAAAAACTACTCAACAATATTTAAATAGGAGAATCAAAACCCAAGAATACCAAAATACAGAATGAACATATCAGTCTGGGTGAGTAGTGAAGTACAACTTGGAAAAAAAAAGTGAATCAGAAGTGAAAAAATAATGTAATGATAGGAATATAGTCATAAATTTTATACCATCTCTCGTTATGAATATTTTCAGTTCCCCAATCAGAAAACACAAGTTGGCAGATGGATGAAGAAGCAAAATCCAAAGATATGTTATATATAAGAATCACACTTAACTCATAAATAAATCAATAACTAAAATCAAAGGATATAAAGCAATATTTCATGGACTGAGAACCCAAAGACCAGTGGGAGCAGCTGCCCTAATTTCAGACAAAATGGACTTCAAGTCAAAATTGATCAGAAGCAAAGGTCACTATATATTGGTTAAGGTAACAACTCCATGAGAGGGGATAATGATAGATCTACGTTGACTGAACACTAGCACACCCACCTTCATAAAAAAATACTAAAAGATATAAAAGATTAGAAAAAATAGAACACAATTATAGTGAAGGACCTTAATATTCAACTATCACTAATAGACAGATAAACTAGACCAAAAACAATAAATATCAAAGTTGAACCAAATCATTGAAGAAATAAAATTAATAGATATCTACAATATTGCACCCAATAATAAAATACACATTCTTTTTTAGTAGCATATGGAACTTTCTCCAAAATACATCATATATTAGCCAATACAGAACTTAGATGGATTAAAAAATTTGAAATTATTCCATGCATATTATCAGATCATAGCCCAAATAAAATCAACAGCAAAAGAAATCACAAAAATTGTGCAAAGTCCTGGAAATTAAATATACACTCTTGAATAGCCAATAGACCACAGAAGAAATCAAAGAAGAAATGAGACACTTCCTAGAATCAAACTACAATGCCATTATAACACATCAGGATAATGAAAATAGTCCAAAGATTGAACATTACAGGACTGAAGGTCTGCATTAGAAAAACATAGCAAGCCCAATAAACAACATAGATATACCCACAAAGTCATAGAAAAATAAAAACAATCTAAATTCAAAGCTAGTACAAGGAAGGAAATTATAAACATCAGAGAAGAAAGTAATGAAATTGAACTTTATAAAAATAAAACAAAGAGTCAATGAATTGGAAAGTGAATTTTTGGGAGAAAATAATGAATAAGCCCTTAGCCAATCAAAGAAAAAGAGCAAATCAATGCACTAAGAAATGAAAAGGATGAAATCGCAACAAATACTACAATGACTAATTCAAAAACTTGTTCTCCAATAAAGTGAGGAAATCAGAAGTGGATAGACTCCTAGGTACATATGAATTACTAAAACTAATCTGAGATTATTTAAATTCCTGAATAAATCACAAATTGGCAATGAAACTGAACAAGTAATAAGAAAAAAAAAAATGGAGTAAAGCCCAGGCCCCAGTGAATTCACAGCAGGATTTTAGAAAATGTCAGGGAAGAAAGAACCCCAATAATCCTCAAACTCTTTAAAGAAATAAAGGGAAAAGGTACTCTGAAAGTCATTGCTGGATGCTAAAATTATGCTGATTTGAAAACCAGAGAAGGATCCAACCAAAAAAGAGAACTAAAGGCTAATCTCTTCAATGAACACATCTGCAAAAATCCTTAACAAGATACTGTCAAAGAGAATGCAGCAAATCATGAAAAAGATCATACATTATGACCAAGTTGGCTTCATCCCAGGGGTGCAAGCATGGTTTGAAATATGTAAATCAATAAATGTAATGCCTCACATTGAAGCAAGGGCAAAATTCACATGGTACCTCAGTAGGATACAGAGCAAGCACTTGAAAAAATCCAACATCCATTTATGATAAAAACCCTAAAGAAAATAGATATTGGAGGACCTTAGATTAAGCTGATAGAAAGCCATTTGTGACAAACCTACCAGAAAAATCATATTAAGTGAATAAAAACCGAAAGCTTTTCCTCTAAAATTAGTGCTCAAGGATGTCCACTATTATCACTCCTTTTCAATAAAGCACTTAAAGTATTAGTCAGAAAAACATCAGACAAGAGGAAGAAATAAAAGGTATACACAGAGGAAGCAAAGTTAAATTACCATTATTTGCAAATGGAATGATCTTCCACATAATCAGCTATGTAAATCCTCCACAAGTAAAATTAAATAGAAATGAACCTAAGTAGGGATGGGGAGATAGCTCAGTGGTCTAAGGGCCTGCCTGGCAAGCACAAGGTTTCAAGATCGATCCTCAGTATGCCATGCTGGGCCTGCCAGCCCAAAACTTGACGTGGTGATACATACCTGTAATCTCAGCAATAGGGAAGCTGAGACAGGAGGATCACTAGTATTCCAAGTAGTGAGACCCTGTATCTGATAAATAAATAAGTAAATAAATAAATAAAGATCTTTTAAATGTAGAAATTAACCTAAGCAAGGAAAAGAAATTTCTGTATGATGAAAACTATAGTACTCTGGAAAAAAAAAAAAAAAGGTTGAACAAAATTAAAGACATTCCATGCTCTTGCACAGGCAGAAGCAATATTGTCAACGTGGGTATTCTCTCAAAACTTATGTATAAATTTAATGCAATTCCAATCAAAATATCAGTAGTATTCCTCACATAACTAAAGAAAACAATCCTTACACTCATATAAAACCAGAAAAGCCCAGAATAGAAAACATAATCCTGGGTAACAAGAGACAAGCAAGAAATATCAGAATCTCAGAATTCAAGTTATATTACAAAGTTGTATTGATTTTTTTAAAAATAAGAGTATGTACTGGCACAACAACAGACACATGGATCAATGAAACAGAATAGCGATGCAGGGTACATTCCGCTCTCTGATATCTTCGAAAAAGGGTCAAAATATACACTAAGGGAAGACAGTTCCTCAACAAATGATGCTGGGCAAACTGGTTATCCACCTGCGAAATCTTAAATCTAGACCCATTTCTCGCAAAGTGTACTAAACTAAAATCAAAATTATTTAATGGTCTAAATTTTAACACAAGGGCCAGCCAAATAGCTCAATGGACTGTAGTGCCTGCAATCAGATGCAGGAGCCAGGGATTCGGTCCCCAGGCCTGCTGTGCCAGCCCTGGCCCCGGGGTACACTGAGACAGCGATTGAGATTGGGCGTGGTGGCACACCTATGAGTCCGATCTATTAGTGAGACCCTGAACACCCTGTAGACCCTTCCCCAGAAAAACTAACTAACTAAATAAATAAATAAATTTTAATACAATATCACTTAATCTGCTGGAAGATAAAATAGGTAAAACTCTGGAACGCAGGCAAAAAGCTTTCAGAATAGAACTTCTGTTGCAAGACATAGCAACAAAAATCAAGAAATTGAAACCTGTCAAAATAAGAAGCTTCTGCCCAGTGAGGGACAAAACCAGCAGTGCAAAGAGACAAACTACAGAACAAGAAAAAAAATTACCAGCTATTCCTCAGAGGACTATTATCTAGTATATGCAAAGATCTCACAAAATTTAAAAGCTCCAAAATAAAAAAAAAACCTAATAAAAATCGGTAATTAAAATAAGAGACACTGTTCAAAAGAATGATAAATGCCCAATAAATATTTTAAAAGGTGTTCAATTTCTTTGGCCATTAAAGAAATGCAAATTAAAATACTGAGCTATCTCATTCCGGAAATAATGGCTATCCTCAAGAAATCAGATGATAACAAATGTTAGTAAGCCTATGAGCCAAAAGAAACCCTTCTACAATTGTCACAGAAATGTAGAGCAATACAACTGCTATGGAAACCGGTGTGGAGATTCCTGATGCAATTAAAACTAGAAATATAACCCAGCTATTCCCCTTCTAGGTATCATATTGCATTGACAAATACATACCAATGTTTATAGCAACACAATTCATAGTGGCTAAATTTTGAAAGCATCATACATGCCCATAAACACATGAGTCAATAAAGAAAATGTGGTATTTTGTATGAAGTTGCATACTATTCTGCGCTATTAAAAATATACATATATTTGAGGCATTTGTAGAAAAAGGGATGGACCTTGAGACCATAATGTTGGGTAAAATGAATCATATACAAAAGCTTAAATGTTACCTGATTTCTCTTATTTGAGTAACCCAAAATATAACTAAAGAACAGAAAACATGGGTAATGTCAAACAGAAATAGAAGTTTTAAAAAGGGAAGAAGACCAGGAGATGGGGAGAAGGAAAGGAAATTAAAATAAAGTTAAGATATGTATGCACTAAGTCTCCATGGGAAGTGTAATTTTTATGTATTGTACACTTAAAGTATTTTAAAAAAGAAGAGGGGAAAAGACAACAAATAAAATAAATGAAATGAAATGAAATACAATCTCTTCTCCATTCTGTCTATGAACCCTATATGGAAACCCTGTTGAATTTTCCTTATTAAGGATGATAGGATGAGAAAGTGATCCAGAAGCATAACAAGGGTGCTCTGGAGCTACCCGTGCTTGGGTTGGAGCCCTTTTCACTTCCAAGGCCCAGTGAGCTCTGAGCCTCAGGAGGCAGGAGTGCAGTGTATTAGTTGCCAGCTGCTGAGTCAGTCCACACTCGTGGGTGGAGAGGTACCGTGAAGAGCTCTGCGGGGTATGAAGAACGATCACTAAAGCCCTAAACTTTCAAGATCCTTTAGCTGTCATTTAGTACAAGGCAGGAGTTTTGTATTTCTGTCTCAGTCCTATGCTTACTGCAGTTGGAAAAATTTGTCCTTAAAAATCAGTTTTAATAGATGCCACTGAATAATAAAATTCATGCGGCTAATTTGAGCTTTCAGTGTCGTATTTCTTAACTCCCCAGGTAACTAAAATATAAAACATCAGATAGTCGTCTACTCTTAATGGATGTATGTTTTCATTGCCATCATAAAAGCTTGTATTACAAATGTTGGGCTTCATCATGGGCATAACTACTTTTTATACCTGAGAAGCTATGTTCCTAAGAGAATTAACAAGTGGGACCTTATTTTTGAATCTTCAAATGAGCAAATATTCCCTAAAAATGTATCCCTTGTTCAGCTCATAGGGAAATAATACATGGTGTTTTCTGCAGTAATCATTTACTGAAGATGATCCTGAGGCTATTAGCCTCTGCCTCAATTATTTCAAGATTAGATTTTAAACAACACACTTGTTCAAAAGTGTACTGAGTAAAGTTTGGTAACGAATCTATACTAGTAAAGAGATAAAGCAAGTGATATATACCTTAGAAAATGGAAGTAATTTAAAATGAACTGGTAAGAAAATCTTTCATTAGTTTTAGACTTATAACCTTTATTTTAAATATATTGCATTAAGCATATAAAGTCTGCTATAAAAATTACATTTCAGTATCTGCCTTCATAACAAGGTAAATGATAGTTTCAAGATAATGAGTTTCTCCAAATTACTAAATGCATTAAGGTGCTCTGAGGTATTCTTATCTGACAGTAATGCCAAGCAAATATTAATATTTTGATACTGCCTCTGCTATAATGAGCAAATCTTAGAAGATTAATACTAGTCGCTTATTCTGTGTATAGAGCTCTGTTGTAATTTAGATCAGAAACTTTAATGACATTATTTCATCAAGTTATACTGAAAAACCTGAGAATTGATAAATTGAGCTTCATTAATGAACACTGGTCTTCTTTAATGAGATGCCAGGCTTCCGGAGGCTTCATCTGGGCTCTGAATGTTCGAGACAAGGCTTGCAAATTTACTTTACTGAAGTCTCAGCGTGCCCCCCACCAGAGGTCTTCTCCAGTTGCAGTTTTCTGGGTTAATATATTCTGGGTGGAATTATCTCACCCATTGATTGCTGCCCTGAGAGTTTCCGTGTTCATACAAACTAACAAACGTCTACCAGACAGGCACCAGCAACGCCCAGCTGGCTCTTTGTCTCTCATGGGAAATTTTCTCAGTGAGAGCCTGGTAATTGTTCAGTGCAGCTGCTGCTGAGAGAGGGTGCCAGCTCATCCGAGCCAACTGTATGCACACAGCCCGTGCCTCACAAGACTGGGAACCACACATCTCGGGCGGGTAGGGGACTTCAAGGACTCCATTTTAGCCTTACCTTCTTTGTCTGCTATTTGGGGGATAATACATAGTGAAAGGTGGTTATTTAAAGTTTATAAATATCCTATATATTCATGGAAGTCAGCTACAGGGCAGAATAATCTCATTTTTTATGAAAAGCATTTGTTTCACATATATGTCTAAGATAACAACCAATTGGCTATGTGGTATGTTGCACTCACAACTATACTGTGCGACTTTTGGTGTCTTGTATACACCCAGATATGGGGCAAAGAGCTATTCAGAATGAAGCACAATCTGGTGGAGAGTGGGAATGGAAACCCTACTAACTGGCTTCATGCTAGACTAGCTGGCATCAGGTGTGAGTATACAATCTTTTAAAACTACTGTAGGAATGACAAAAATATATTTTGTGAAAAGCAGATCATTACTATGAAACAATTTTGTATCATTAAGGCTTTATTGTCTATGATGTAGAATAATATCCTCCTAGAAAAATCATTTTAGAAAAACTCTCCTAAAAATAGAAATAATGTAATTAAACAGTGTCAACCAGCCACCTACACGAGGTGTGAGTAGAAACTATAGTGAACCTTAAATTTTTTAAATGGCTTACAGTAAAAGTTACTGTCATTAATCTCCCTCAAAATACTTCCAATTCCCTTTGCACACACTTACCCCAATGCCATGTTCTGAAGCAGCTCTAGTATCTTTAGTTGTGCTGTCATGGCTGCCTTAATGTCCTGGATTAATTCAAAATATTTATCTTTCTTGGTTGTTTTATTTTGGAGAACAGCCAGAAGTGGTATGGCTCCAAATTTAGTGAGTAAAATA
>NW_004524608.1:10466530-10477554 GCF_000260255.1 Octodon degus
TTTTTTGAGGCAGGGTCTCACGGTATAATGAATTCTGACCTTGAACTTACTAGGTAGCTCAGGCTGGTCCCAAGTTCAAGGCAATCCTCCTACTCCAGCCTCCTGAGTACTGGTATTACAGGCTTGCATCACCACATCCATCTCAAACACACAAAAAAGGATTTCCAGAAGTGCTTCAGATCATGACAAGATTGAAAGGGTGTGTTCCAAGGGAGAATTAATGACCATGTATCCTTCACTGTAATAAAGTTTTAATATTTGTTGTATATTTTGATCAATTTTGTACAATAAGTGTTTCTGGGGAATTCCAATAATATGATGATGAGGTGAACATTCTTAGCATAGCAGTCTCTATTGTGAAGAACGAAATTAATCTACATTTTAGTAATGACAGCATTTATTACTCTATAGTTTTTGTGGATCAGGAGTTAGGAAAGGGCTTAGGTTGGCGCTCATGGTTTGGCATCTTTCTTAAGGCTGTAGTAAGATGCCTGGCTGCCACATAGCAGTTATATCAAGGCTGAACTTGGAAAGGATTTGCTTTGAACCTTATGTACAAGGCTATTGGCTGGACTCAGAGAGCCCTCTTCCCAGTACCACTCATCAGATCCTTCAGCAGGGCTGTTACACATTGCAGCACCTGATTGCATCCACAGAACAGTCTAAGAGAGGGGGAAAGTAGACACAAGACAAGAGCCATGGTATGTTTATAATTTAATATTGGAGCTGCTGGGCCATCACTTCTGCTCCATCCTATCCAGTAGGAGCAAGTCAGAGGCTGCAACCCAGCCTCTCAGGGAGAGATTTATATAACAACATGAGCAAGAGGGGGAAGACATTGTATGCAACCATGGTAGAAGCTGCTGACCACACAGAGGGACCACCTGAACTCAAAGCTTCAGCATTCTGCACAGGATTTGAAACATCACCTCTAATTAGTTTCAGAGTCCCTAATTTTGATCCACTCCCAACTACTTTGCTATGATAAAGTGGTCTTTGAAAACTGCAAATCTAATTATATTATTTAATAACTATTAATTGTCCGCATTTGTGACATGTAATACCCTTTATGATGTACGGTGTACAATAACAGTACCATTTTTTTTAGTTAGGCTGTAAAGCAAAACTGCCTAAACTCTAATCCTGGCTCTGCTATTTGTCAGTTTTATGTCCCTGGGCAAGTTTAAACACTTAAGTGGTTTCAATTTCTTCATTGAAACCTGAAACAATAATAAAACCTGCTTTATACAGTTATTGTAGGAACTCAGGGACAAGATCCTGGTGCAGCTCTTGGCAGAGGGTCTAATACATAGAAAGGCCTCAATAAGATCAGATTCTTACATAATTTCCCCATTTCATGTAGAGGCATTTCATAACACTGCACACCCACATCAACCTATAGTGCTAGCTAAGTTTGACTTCTTACCAGGCCAGTGCCTTGGCCTGAAAAGCCTTCCCTCTATATTTTTTTATCTGAAAAAGTTCCATTTCATCTTAGAAATTCAATTATTACAGTTAGGCTTTCTTCCTGGAAGCCTTACACAAACATATATGTGCACACACACACACACACACACACGCACGCACACTTATGGACCTCGAGACCTTTCTCTGTACCCCCTCAGCTCCCATGCTCAACTCTATGGTGAGACTCACACACTATATTATCTGTTTTTCCATTTATTTCAGGCATTGCCTGTTTATTTATCTATGAACCTATGAGAATGTGAGCTCTTGAAGAGAGAGAAGAAATGTTTCCTTTGAGCAGCTACAGAGACTAGTTTAATGTCTAGTTCTAGTATGTTCTCAATAAATATAAATTAAATATTTAGTAAATGAATGATTGGAGGTGTATCTAATACAATCTTTCTTCTTTTCCATTATTTGATCTTACTTATACCACTGAATATTGCAGTCTTGATTCTCTAAGAATATTTCAACTACTGCTTTGAAGAGACATCTGTTCAAGCAAGAGTTTTAGATCAAAGAACATGCTTCTTGTCCCTTGTAGTTCTTAAGACACAATTTATATTAGTGTCGATACTTCTTTCACCTCCTGTTATTTGCGCTTTTGAAGTCAGCATCTTTGTAATCGCTGCTTTGCTTCACAAGCCAGACTTCTTGGGCAGGCGCTGAAAACCAGAATTTGCTCCCCTCGACCTCCACTTCCCTCACACCGTCTCTAAGTCTCCTCTTCAGCCTGCTCTCAAGCACACGTACACACAAACCTAAAGCATACTAAGCACACACAGATTCACAAACACATACATCCTAGCATGCAAAGATGTGCCGTGGGAGGCTAACCACCTTGGATTCACTACAGGTGCTTACTAGAGTTCAGACATCCAAGCCCGAGCGGTGGCTCGAGGCTATAATCGCAGCACTTGGGAGGCTGAGGCAGGAGGATCACGGGAAATGTGAGACCAGCCTCAGTTAAGTGCTGCTACTTTTCATTTCGAAATTAACCTTTTTTATTTAGTCTCTTCTTTTTTCTCCACAAAAAATAAAATAATTTGGAAAAGAAAGAAGAAAAGGAAAAAAAGGAAAGGAAAGGAAAGGAAAGGAAAGGAAAGGAAAGGAAAGGAAAGGAAAGGAAAGAAGGAAAGGAAAGAAGAAAAGGAAAGGAAAGGAAAGAAGGAAGGAAAGAAGAGACAAATGTCCTCTGGGAATGTAACTGGTTCATAAGCCAGGGAGTTACTATAATTGATTCATGAGACACAATAAGATTCAGTCTAAAATGGTGAAAGGAAGCCTACACAATTTATTTGTTATTGTAAATATTTGTCTTAATCATATGCAGAAATTTAACTTGGTGAGCTCACCAAGAAAAGTAATTTGCTTTTGTTGTTGTTGTTGTTGTTGTTGTTGTTGTTGTTGTTGTTGTTGTTGGTAAATATTGTTATGCTCCTTTATAAACTTCCTTAAAAGACCTTTTTGAAATATCATAGGTTTGCTTAGTAACAGTTTTTTCTTCTATTAAAGAGCACAAAAGTTACTCATTTTAAACATTCAATAAGAAGTCATATTAAATGGTAATCAAGGAAGACAACATTAGATTGTTAAAGTTATAAAATTAGTACTATTTTAATGTAAGTGTACATAGCACAAATAGCAGTACAATATAAATATCAATAATCAGATTGAGTCCTAAAATGATCTATGCACATAATAGTGCTAAACTTATGTCCTTGAAAAAGAACTATGACAGTTCATGAATTTTATCAGTGTGTTTATGAATAAAGTTTTTTTTTAAAGAAAAATAAAGAAGGGACAATCCAGACACCTGAGTCTCACCTAGATTCAGAGATCAAGGGTTAGGAAATCAGCATTTGAATTGACTTCTGACGTATTCCTTACGTAGAAAAACAGCTTGAGGGGCCAGCGAGATAGCTCAGCAGCATAAGCACCTGCCTGGCAGGTGCAAGGTCCTGAGTTCGATCCTCAGTATGAAAAAAAAAAAAGTTTGAGGAAGATGGTCTTTGATGTTGGACTTTGCAAACTTCACAGCTGTGTAAGAGAGGTTTCCAGTGTGTCTGAGCCAACTTATCTATGGTGGCTACTGTAACCTAAAAGAATGAAGACAGTCAGCCCATGGCACATAATTGTAGACTTTTACCAGCTGACTGAGCGAGTGGATTACAGTTACAATGGAGTCGACACTGATTTGATAACCTTTTCAAGCTTCTCAGGACCATGATAACTTCTGCTGACTAAACTCCCTAAAGACAGGCAATTCACACAGCTTTCTAGGCCTTAGTGTGGAATCGTTAAGCTATAATCTTTTAATATCTTGTGAATTCCCAGAACGAAGGATCTCAATCACATAGGAAGGCAATAAAATCCATCCTGAAGTCAGAAATAGGTATTTAGAAATGACATGCTGGTTATGAGACTCTTCTGTCCCTTCAGAACAGGTATAAGCAAAGGTTGACAAAAATTATGCTACTCTTCATTTCGAAACTAACTTTTATTACTTAACCTCTGTTGTTCTTATCTATTTGGCTTTTAATATATTTGATTGACCACTCCTTGTTCCAGAATAAATTTATTTTTGATGTTAATGTCAAGGTAAGTTGTTCTAAAATTTATTGGTAATTTGATCATTGTCAGTACTTGGTTCTGAATTACAGATTTCTTTTCAGTTATTTGTTACCAGTATGTTTGCATTACATAATGATTACATTCTTCATGGGAGGTTGTATATTCACATAACACTTCTAGTTGGTGCTTGCTTCAACCTATCCTCAAAAGAAAAGAGGCACGAGCTCGTTTCCACAGAAATCAAACAGCAGAAGGCAGCAGGCTGACTGACGCTTGTTTTGATTAAAGAGTTAACCACTCTGATCTACAACAAATATAGCAAATCCAAAATGTGTTTTGATTCTTTTTAAAGTTTCCTTTCATGATACAATATTGCTAAAATGTTTCTAACATATTTAATTATTTAGTGGTTTTTTTCCCTTTTTTCAGACTCTTACTAGTATATCCACATTTATACAAACTTATGTGTGTATATGTCAAACTTATATATCTATTTACAAATTTATATATTTATAAGCATATCCTTTTTTTTACCACACTTATGGGGGCAAGGAAGGAGAGGGATTCAATCAAATAAGGAAAGAAAAGGCAGGAAGGAGATGTTCTAGGGAGATGTTAAGTCTTAGTCCTGGATAGATTCAGGCTATCTTCAGTGGTTGAGTTCATTTCAGAAGAACACATCATACAATGAAACATTGATGACTGCATTAAAAAGTAATGGCAGCAGATCTATCATATAAGAAAATGGATGATCGGATGCCTCTTTTGGGCACTTAGCTACTTAAGTATGCATGGAAAAAAAGATGGGAACAGGTGTAGGGATGCATGATTGCACAAACGGATGCATATTACGTGATGCTTAACGGATTTTTGATAAATGCTTAATATTTGCATACACAGTTAACCATACTCCATACTCCAATTCTGCATATACCTTCCCCAAGACTACAATCCCTACCATGTCTCAGCATGACTCACTGCATTATCTTTACAGAGAATAATAGCCCGGGGGGCCCGTGTGATCTGAGGCCATGCTCACGTGGTCAGACTGGACACAAAATACACTCAGAGAAAAGTCTTGGTACATAGAGGCCTGCTGCTGTGACGCCCTGCAGAGCTGGGGCAATCGCCTGTCTCTTCAGTGAATGGGTCATATTTATGCATTAGGGCAGAAAATTTATAGATTGGACTAAACTTAAACTATAATATTAAGAAATTCACTTTTGTCATAGAACTCATACTCAATATTATCAACAACATAACCTCTTTGACTATAATTCATACTAAAAGGTGCAGTAAAAAAATCAGAAAACTCTGTGTACATTAAGCCTGGAAGGGAATTGGTGAACACTTATCTCAACTCATGAATTTTATAATTCATTTGTTTAACAATTCTCCCAAGCCCACAGGTAAAAATACCCATAACAAAAGAAAAAGTTGAAGCAATAAAAGATGAAGCGATGTAAAGAGATAATAAGATTTTTGTAAATCTGAATTTATTTATTTTAAAAGATTGAATTTTAAGTTTTCCCATGCTATTTTTTAAATAATTATTGCTTTGTGAAATGACCTCAGTGGAAAGAAAGTTGAATTACATAACGTACATAATTGATTCAATAAAAGCCTGGCACCCTGTCACATATTCCATTGATTTTGAAATTTTACTCGACTGGGAAACCAAGAGTTGGAGAAACACTTTTAGATGTCTATATATATGGAGTTCATTGGCTATTCTACAGATAAAAGGATTACATAGATTTAACCATAAGGTACATTTACTAAGAGTAATTATGAATTGAGTTTCATGAAAAGACTTTGCCCCTGCTTACCATGCAAAATGTGGTAAAAGATTTTAAAGGAAATAATAATTGTCCTTTGTTATCACCTGTGTCTCTGACAGGAAATTAAAATTAGCAGTTTGGGGCTATATTTGAAAGAAAAATTGGCATATTTAGATAGTGAGGAGTGACATTCAAAAACTAAAAGAATAAGAAATCAAAGAGATTGAAGCATGAACATGACCATATTGTTACACACTTATTAAGCTAGATACAATGGAGAAAATAATACCTGTCATCAGGAGGCACTAACCAGCTTGATTTCCATTTGTTCTTTATAATTTACATAATGTTTTTTTTTTTTTTGTTTCAGTTAGATGTTATCAGATTCATAGCTCTCCCTAGGCGACATGGACAAGAGTCAAAAATCTTAGTCATCTTTGACTTTCTTTTCCCAAAAAATGTCAAAGTTAAAAACAATTCTCAGGGGAAATAAAGTACAATATTAGCCAAAATGCAATTCAGAACCTTTTAGAATCAAGAGAAATTACCTCCTAGGAAGTTACCCCTATAAAGCGATACATAGAAACAGGCACTAATGAATAGCTGGTACTAAATTTTATGTATATATCAAGTCTTCTAAATAATTGAGAATGTCATATTTATTTCTTTTCATTTATTTCAGGTGATGCATATGCCCATTCAATTGAAGTTACTTAAAAGATGAAAGGCAATTATTTTGAATGAAGTACATCAGAATTCCTCTGCATGACTTTGAAAGAGATCAGCTATTAAAAGACTTTGATTGATAATTGATTAAGAGAAAGTTACATCATTCATATCCCTAGACAACATAAATATAGATATATATTTATCTTGACTGTGAAAGAATCAGTTTTAAATTTAATCCCAATATTCATAGTGACTTTCAGTAGAATACTTGGTTTGTTTTCTCTTCTAGAACAAAAATAATGTATTTTAATTAGAATTATTTTTTCATTTTTTCTTATTGTACATGGTTTATTGATTATGTTTTGAGGATGCAATGATTTCTCTCTCTCTCTCTTTTTTTTTTTTTTTTTTTTTTTTTTTTTTTTTTTTGTACTTCAGGGAAGGCTCTACAGGATGTTCAGAGTTTCACTACTAAATCGGGCTCATAGAGATCCGCCTGTTTACAGCCTCCCAAGAGCTGGGATTACAGGCACGCTCTACCACACCCATTCTCAATTGCTGGCTCAGCACACTCCGAGGGCAAGGTCAGCTCCACAGGCCCGGGGATTGAACCCCTGGCCCCTGTGCCTGTTTGTGGGCACTTTAATATGCTGAGCTATTTGGCCAGCCCGCAATGCCCTTTTTTTAACCTTTTTGGTTTTTTCTTATAATTTGAACATGGAAGACATATTCACATTTTTGTTAAACAGATTGTTGGTATCATATTTAGGAGATATTTCTGATTCCTAGACAAACACTTTCCAAGGGCCTTTCAAGATTAAAAATGGTGGTTTCTCATATTTTACCATTTAGGTCACAACTTTTTCGTTCAATGAAAAATGTTGCTAAGTATTTATTATACGAGTAACAATGAATGTGAGCTGATTTGAAGTGTAGAAGACAAAATAAACATGTTTAAGGCCAACTGACAGCTTAAAATCTGGTAAACAAATCTATAACCTTATGTATAATTCCTATGTTATACATTTTCATTATGGAAGGAGGATATTGAAGTTTTCTAATTTAGTTTTATTTTGAAAAGTAAAAGCAAAGCGAGAACAAAAATCAGAAACAGAGAAAGAAAGGGCAACATACAACAGTACATATGTTACAGACTTTCAAACCAAGAATAGCTGATTAAGAATGGTTGATATAGTATCATGTATTTGCTAGTCAAATTTGTTGCTCAGATTAACAGATATAGTTATATAAAACTGGACATATGGTTAGATATTACCACTTGCTTTCAAGAAAACTTAAATTTTTGTTCTTGTTCTTTTTTAACCTTTTCTTTAAGTTTGTTTTAAAGAGAGTATAGTAATAATTGATATGACAATAGAAACAGTACACATTTAGAAAACCACAATGTCAGGTATTCAAGCCTAGTTTTTGTATTACACATTGCTGTCCTTGGCTAAGTTGCTTAGATCACAGCTATCAGCATACAGAGTTAGTCAAGGTGAAAATTATACACATTAACTGCTATTTTCAAAAGACTGGCTTTTGAAAGAAAGATTTAAAAGAAAAAAGGGAAGGCAATTGAGAGAAGGAACAAAAACTACAGATAATTTGATATCTGATTTTATGGATAGTATCTTGTTTTGGTTTTTATGGTTGCTCCGAGTTGGCCTATAATATTTGTGATATTCTTGAATCCTTGATCCTCTGGGTACTTAATGAAGTTTGTTAGACATCCACAAACAGTAGCTCCATGAGACAAATGACAGCCACCTAGAAGCTGTGCATTGCTAAAGAAATGAGAGAGTTCCTGCGGTCAAGATTTAGAGGTTCTTAACTGAATCTTCACCATCAGATATGACACAACTAAGAAAGACACATCAATCGCAGATCTGATAGGGGTATTACATGTGCTGGGGCGACTTAGTACTTGAATTTGTCCAATTCCTGATATAAAGGTTTGGAACTTTACCAGAAGTTAAAAATTACACTTCTATCTTTATTTGCAATTTGATTTTATTTTTTACTAGCATTGTATGTATTTATGGGGTATGATATGATGCTGTGTATGTGTAAACGTTGCAGAATGACCAGATCAAGCTAACATATTTTCATATGAAAGAAAATTATTTAGAAAATCATATATGAAAAATAGCAATGTAAATTCTCAAAGAATCTCTGCCAATACTGGGGAAGCATCTAATCGTGTTTCAGGGAAGATGCCATCCTTAAATTCATTGTAGCTTTGATCACACTTCCTGCTAGTGCATGCCCATTGCATTATGCCTCATCTTCTTTAAAATACCTGATACTCTAAACTCTTTGCCTACCTGCTTCTCTCTGTCTTTGTCTTTTTGTGTCTGTCTTCGTTTGTTTCTCTGTCACGGTTTGTCTCTGTCTCTACTTCTGTCTCTCTCATTTGTTTGTAATACTGAAGGTTTCAGAGACCTACCAAATTTTATGCTCTAAGTCAAGGATTTTTGTTTCTCGTAGTGAACAGAGGACTTTAAGACTGATTAAAAGAGTGAACATCTATCCTGTCAGAAATAAACAGCACTGATAGTGCATCATTCTATGCCTGTACACACGGACACACATTCACTCTCCCCCAGCACACTTGAACTCTTACAGCACTTCTTGTTTCTTACCTTAATATACATTAATACTCAAATTGTAGATAATGCAAACAATAAAATCACTCTAATTTGGAGCAATTGAGTAAGCAGGATGTGTGAGTTATAAACATTAGAATTCCAGAGCTTTGATCTTATTCTGTTATGTGTGTCAGTTCCTCAGTTGCTTTAGGAAGTATACTCAAACTTTCAAATTGATAGAGCATTCATAAATGCTTATTGACTTCATTCTTTTTATTAAAAAACCTGCCATTTCATTATTTAGAGAAAAATATGGAAATATGTGGAATTTCTGAAGATATTCAAAAATAATTTTCTCAAACCAAGCATTAGATGTTCCAATCTCTTTATAATGAGTTTTCCAAATAGACCAAAAAGGTGCCCCAGTTCCAAGACACTTGGCCTTGAGAGATCATAGCCTAGTTTAAACCAGGTTCTTTTAAGGTATTTGAAGCCTTTAAAATTGGATAATTTCTTAAATTATCACTTCACTCATAGCCATGGGCCTGTATGTAACAAGAATGAAACAGAAGTCTCTACCTTATTGAGAAATATAATGCTCAACAAGTCATTCATTTTCTGCCACCTCCAACTCATTTTAGTTGATTTACTTCAAGAATAATGTCAGACAACTAAGTTCAGTCAACAACTATAATTGCCAGTATTATTTGCAATTTTTAAAAATACTGTATGTTCTTAAAATTATAAGATGCTAGTAATTCATGTATTAGATATTTATGGTAAGCAAGGATGCTATAAGGAACTTCGTACAGTTGACACTAAGATAGCTATTACTTTCTTCATTTTGTCCAGTGACATTGGCAGAGATGTGATACTAACAAGACCTCATCTTAGTCCGGACCCCTATCTGTTCAACAAAATTTGACATATTGTAGATTTTACTTAGCGTAAATGTTTTTTATTAGTGCATATTAATTATACAGAATTCTGCATTTCTTTTGGGCATATACATGCAAATAATAAAATTTGAATATTTTACTCCCATTTCCTCCCTTTCTTCTCTCATCCATTTCTTTTATAATTCTTCTCCTTCTACATTTTATTGGATTCTACATATGACAGAAAACATGCAATGCTTGACTTTCTAATTCCATCTCATTTTGCTTACATGATAGTCTCAATTCTATAATCTTCTTCGTGCAAATGACAGAATTTTAGTATTTTTGTAGCTGAATAATACTCCATTGTGTATATTCACCTACTGACAAACAATTAGGCTATTTCTATGAATTACTTTGATCATTTTACAATAAAGATGCATATGCAGATATCTCTACTGTATGCTGATTTTGATTCTTTCAAGAATATATGAAGTAATGATATAGCTCGATCTAGTGGTAGTTCTATGTTTTGCTTTGTGAGGAATTTCTACAGTTATTTCTATAGATGCTATAATAATTTACATTCTCAACAACAGTATAGAAGTGTCCCACTTATGCATAGCCTCACCAGCACTTATTGTTTTATGTGTTATGTTAAACCATTCTTAATGGGTGACATGGAATCTCAAGGCAATTTTTATTTGCATTTCCCTGGGAGTTAAAGATGTTAAACATTTTTTTCCACATATTTACTGGCTATGTATACTACTTCCTTTGAGAGGTATCTGCTCTATTCATTTGCCCCCTTATTGTTTTGGTTATTTATTTATTTATTTAGGTGTTGTTTTTTGAGTTCTTTATAAATTCAGGGTATTAATCCACACTGTCAGCAGAGTAGTTGGCAAAGGTTTTTCTTCTGTTCAGTAGGCTGTCTCTTCCTTCTATGCATCACTCAGCTTTCTTTTTATTTTTTTCCCATAATTTTATTGATAAACAAATAGCAATGAGACAGTTTCAAATCAAATTGGTAGGACAGTTTCAATAATTAACACATTGCATAC
>NW_004524608.1:10477834-10487860 GCF_000260255.1 Octodon degus
ATGTGGTGCTGGGGGATTGAACCGCGGTCCCTGATGCTTTTGCTAAGCTTGTTCTAAGTAGGTGCTTTAGACCACTGAGCCATCTCTCCAGCCCCCTAGCCACTTTGAATACACAGATACAAAATGGACATTCATCTGTATCCCCTTTTTTGGTTAAGTTCCATTATTTGAATATTATACGTGTGTAAACTCAGCAAAATATTCTAAAAGAGTCCAGTAGCCCATAATAGTATTGGGTCTTCCGCTTGACTGGCAATATCAGAAATTGTCATGACATGCCAGTTGCTGCTATGATGTCTCTCAGGTAGATGGTTGTTCAAAAAGAAGGGGGTGGTGAATGAAAGCAAGAGACAGGAAAAGGAATATTGTGGGACTGTCCTGCTTCGAGGTTGTATATGGTGATATTTTTGGACTTATGTGTAAACATAAGAAGTATATAATTCTTTATGCCTATTTTTAAGATATATTGTAATTTTCAGCTTTCTTTTTAAATTGAGAAAGAATGCCTATCACTCACAAAGTAAAGGAGGAGTGGTTTATTCTCTTTCCTAATTTCAAAGTTTTTTGAACCTGTCTCATTGCTATTTGTTTCTCAACAACATTATGAAAAAAAAAAAAAAAAAAAAAAAAGGTTTGAGTCTCTGGTGGGCTGGTTTCAAGGCAGAAATATGGGGGAAGGGACTGTGGAAGAAAGTTGTTCACTTCCCAGCAGCCTCTAAGCTGCACACAGCAGAAGAGCACTGGGAGAAACACTCCCTTCAAAGGCCCCAGGAACCCTCTGCCAACCAAGCCCTACCACTTAAGAGCAAAGTTAGCTGTGAACTTTGGAGGCCAGCCCACTAATTGTACAGTATCCCCATGATCCAATCACCTCTCCAGGAGTTTCTTAATCCAGTCAAATTAACAATTAAGCTTAGCTGCCACACTTATGTCCCTTAATGTGCAGAGGTTTTTAATTTAATGTGGTCGGCCTTGTTATGCTATTATTTGCTGTGTTTTCAAAATACTTCAGGAAGGCCTTACTTCTGCCTAAGAGTTCAAGTGTCTTTCTGTGTTATTTTCTAGCATTTTCCAAGTTTCAGCTTTTATCCCTAGGTATTTGATCCATTTTGAATTTATTTTTGTCCCTGGTGAGAAATGGTGATTTAGATTCAATCTTCTGCATATGGTTACCATTTTCTTACCACTGTTTGTTGAAAAGGCCATCTTTTCCCCCAAATACATTTTTGGCACTTTTGTCAAGATCCAAATGGTAGCTGTGTGAGTTGGTTGCTTTGTCCTCTTTCTATTGCATTGGTCTATATGCCTATTTTTGTGCCAGTACCAGGCTGTTTTAATACTAGACTTTGTAATTTATTTTGAAGTATGGTATTGTTATACTTCCAGCTTTGCTCTTGTTTGATCAGGATTTTTTTAGTTATTATTTAATCGTATCTTTTATGCTTTTCCGTGGATACTTTCTTATTCCTTTACATGTCATGTCCTTCACAGAATGATCTATAAATATGTAGAATATAGACTTTTGACAGTAGCTGTCTTTGGCATCATCCCTCTTTTAGTGTAACACAGGAAATATTAAGAAAATATCATTAAAACTCTGCTTACTTCTATAAAAAATTCATAATGAAATAGCTGTAGAATAATAATCATTTCTTTATTGTATATCATGATCTTAAAATAATAGTCAAAATGTTACTCATTGATATTACAAGTTATAGACAAAGACTCTTATCACATGATTTCTCTTATATGAGAAACTCAGTATAGAAATAGATGATAGATAAGATAGAAGATAGATTAGGTAGAAAGAAGATAGATAGATAATAGACAAATTAGGTAGATAGATGATTTTATATATATATATATATATATAGAGAGAGAGAGAGAGAGAGAGAGAGAGAGAGAGAAGAGAGAAGATAGATAAATTAGGTAGATAGATGATAGATTAGATAGAGAGACAGATGATAGATTAGGTAGATAGATGATAGATTAAGTAGACGGATAAGGTAGCTAAGATAGAAGATAGATATATTAATAGATTGATGAGAGAGAGAGAGAGCAAAATAGCTTGCATTCTTATTTCATGACTTTTTTCTGTCTTGCTATCTGAGTTACTTCTCTCCCTTCAAGCTACAAACATGTCTATGTTTCAATAATTGTGGGGCCTCACTCTGTATACAATGTGTATATAACAGGTCTCAAATCTATGAATATCGATTGTGCTTTCTGGACAAATTAATCCACTTTCCAAAACTTGAATCACAGCTTCTTCAGGATAAAGTCTACAGTGCCAAACGCTCTAGAGCCTCATCCCAGATTTTCAAACTACCTGAAAAAGCCTCATCCTATTGGCATCAGTGCCTCTGCCTGAAAGTGTCCTGGCCAGACCTGCCCTTCCCTTCCTGCTCAAGTGTTCTCTCTAGTCACCTGTGCATTTGAAAAACCTTTGCAAAAGCTTCCCTTATACACTGGTGTACTAAGGGTTCTTTCTCATGAATTCCATTTTCTTCATAAAGCAGTTCAATTTTTAAGCAAATGTAAAGGATATAGAGAGAAGAGCATATTGTAGTTTTCACAAGAAAGATAAAAAGACTGGATGCCAAAGCGAGTCCAGAGAGACTCTGATGGCAGCTGCAAGGTGGCTCCAAAAGCTTCCCCAAGCAGTGTGGCTTATGGGGTGTGAGTAAAATTCCAAGGCAAAGCTTCCCAGCACAACATTGGATTTCTTGGAAGGTAAAATTTATGTCTCTGAAAGAACTTGTCATTTTAATATTCATACAGTTCCTCTGCATTAATTTATAAATACAATAAGTGTTTAAGGTATTAACTAAACTATTTTTCTTTAATTCTGAAGCATAATATGATATAGGAAGTAGGTGTTTTTCATATAAGCATATAGTACACATACAAAACACTAAACCTGCTATTTAGGTAAGCCTGGACCTAAGTTATTCTGAGTTTTAACAAAGCATACAATCATCCATTCTGAATCTAATACACACACACTCACATGCCCACATGCATGTACACACATAGTCCAATGTCTATTTAAAAAAGAAACCTCACATAATCATTTAACTCTAGAATTCTAAAGTGATTCTACAACCCAATTTTAATGCTTTATGTAATTAGAAAGAGAATTCCTTTGTGACAGATTTGACTTACGATATAATTCTTTTGCATCTTTTAATTTGAATATCTCACAGTCATCAGTGGGCATGCCTGTTTCAATAATAATTACTTAGGTTTGGCAAGGATTCTTAAATCATATGCTGAAAAGCCTGAGGAAGCTAAACCTTTTCTGATGCTATATAATCTACCTGATTCATTCTGTTATTGAATATTCTTTATGATAGATAAAAATACAGCTGGTCTATTAGCTAAATGCAAGTTCCAAGTAAAAGATAAATATCAGATGAGTAGTCTCTACCAACACCTCAGCGTGGCGTTTAACAGCTGCCAAAAGTACCGTATAATCTTTTGAAAGGCTTAATCGTTGCCTAGTGCACTTTTCAAAAGAAAAGAGTAGTTATTAATCCTGGTGTTCACACAAAATTCTCACAGTAGATCCTCATTGAATAAGTGGTGCTGTTGCACATAAGATTTCGGTTTTATATAATGTATAACTGTCAGATGTTAAAGAAATAGCAATGTACTAGCTAGCAAAAGAAAAAAAACAGAAAATTTGTGTCTGGTAAAGAAAACCATGTTTCAGTCTGTATTAAACTGTATATTTAATTGAAGGTTTGAGAAAAGAAAAAAGAGAAATGTTTTTCTTGAGCTCATGGAATTTCCCTTTTTTATGCAATAAGGGCCTTTTCCATGTTTTTTTTCCTTATCTCTTAAAAGAAAATTCTTATATAGTTCATTAATCATATTTTATTTCTCTAAAGTATGCTATTTTCAAATGCGTGAGAAAAATTAGCTGCCCTAAGGAAATGCAAACACTGAGTAGTGTTGTTCTTTTTTTAATTTAGTATCACCCTGGTATAATTCTATTCACAATGAAACAATTTACTTATATTTCATTTCTAAAAACAATGGCTCCAAAATATTTTCATATATATATATATATAGATATATATATATATATATATATCCTACTCCCATGGGTATATGAGTTAACATTATGAAATACATTTCTGCATTTAGACCACTAAAAAGAAAATAAAACAATTAAAACAAGGTAAAAGGAAATATGAATAATCATTCTGTAATTCTAACTTCATAATTTTCTGCAAAAAAAAGGAAACTAAACTAATGAAACTTTGTTATTTCAAATAAAAAGATGAAAAATTTTAATACTATTAAGAATCAATTTTTGTCTACAGATAAATTCTAAAAGGACTCCGTAATACAAATATCTACATAAAATTACATTAAACAATGTAAACATTGAATTTAATGGCCATTTTGTATTCAACCCAGAATAACAGCCTCAGGATTTAATATGATACTGAAAAAATGTGTTTCAGTACGGGAACCAACCTGATGTGTCTCAAAACGTGGCTGTATTTCAATTTAACCTGGGGAGCCAATGCATACAAAGGAGAAAAAAGATTGCAATTACCATGTCCAACTATCTTCTTAAACATGATTTATCTTAGCTAAAACTTTGTGGGAAATTCAATATCAAACAAGTCAAAACTGGGC
Source organism: Octodon degus (assembly GCF_000260255.1). Lineage (NCBI taxonomy): Eukaryota > Metazoa > Chordata > Mammalia > Rodentia > Octodontidae > Octodon > Octodon degus. The sequence goes on from NW_004524608.1 coordinate 10,482,488, forward strand.
AATATGGGGATTATGTGTCACCTGGGTGGCTGAATGGAAACTTCTTACAGTGAGTTCCTGGGATGCTTGTAGACCTAATTCTCATTTTGCTATCAAGAAATTTCATACTCAAATGTCTTAGACGTTTCTGGCTGAGATTCCATAATTCCCTTTTGTTGTTTATTTATGAACATTTATTTATTTATTGTATTTTAGGGAAGGGTCTACAGATGTTCAGAGTTTCACTACTAGATTGCACTCATAGTGATCCGCCTGTTTACAGCCTCCCAAGAACTGGGGTAGCAGGCACACACCACAATGCCCAGTCTCAATTGCCATCTCAGCACGCCTCGGTGACGGGGCTGGCACAGCAGGCCTGGAGATCATATTTATGAACACTTAAATATATTGTAGGGGCCAGGGAGATGGCTCAGTAGAATAAACTCTTCCCTGGCAAGTTCAAGGGCCTGAGTTCAATTCCTGGTTCCGCCAAAAAAAAATTAAAAATAAAAGATAAAATATATTATAAAACAGGATAGCATTAATCCCCAATTCCAGTATAAATCAATATACATCGAACAATGTTACATAAAATCTGATCTTCTGTATCTGCACATTTTGAAAACCTCAAATATTATGTTTCATTTGTAATTATTTCACCTTATACTCCTAAAATGTAAGGGCTATTTTTTAAAAACATACCAAAGAAATCATTGCAGCTAAAAAACATAATTATCAGTTGATTTCTTCAATAGTTTCCTTCGAAAATCAACATACTGATTTCTTCCCTTACACATTCATGTCAGTCTTCTATCAAATGGTGAAGAATGTTCTACTTTTTGTGAATCTGGAATGGTCTAGTCTGATTGGCCATTAGATTGTAGAAGAAACTATAGTCATTTCATATCTGAACTTTAAGAGAATTAAAAATGTTTATTTCTCTTTTGAGTACTGTGTCTCCACATGTTGCTAAAGATTTCTGGCAAGTAAAATACATGGTAAATTTATAATCATTTAATATACATATAGCTATGCACACATTAAAAGATCTTGTACTTGAACATAGCAATTACTACCTATTCATCATTAAAACACACACTACTACAGAAACAAAACTACAATAAGGGCTGGGAAGATGGCTCAGTAGAATAAGCGCATCCCTGGCAAGTGCAAGGGCCTGAGTTCGATCTCTGGTTCCAGAGAATATTTGACTAACTAATTGCTTAATGTAGAAACCAATAAAGCCCCAAAGCTAAAATTAACTTCAAGCAAACACACCTCTTATATAGTTATCAACTAATACCATTTAAATTGACTCTGAAAGCATGGTAGAAGGTTTTGCCGTATGGATTATATTAGATTGCTCCATCATAGTAATTAAATATTTAATTTTTAACACTATTTTAAGTATTTCACAATAAGGTATTGAGATTTTTTCAGAAAACCTTCACATACTACATTAAACTATAAACAATAGCCAAATTTTAATTCTTTCTGACCAAGAGAGTTCTCAAATATTTAATTTGTGTGAATAGCTTGAATTGACTGGTTTCATAAATGTTGTATAATTTTCATTTTATCATTGTATTAGTCTTAAGGCTGCAGTAATTAAGTAACTAGTTGTCTTAACGCAATTGCTTTCTAGGGTTCAAAATCAAGGTGTTGTTAAGATTAGTTCTTCAGGAGATTCTGGGAAAAATCTGTTTTATTAAAGGATAGAATATGTTCTGGTAGCTGCAAGAAATTCTTGGCTTTCCCTTATGTCCAGTTGTTTCTGACTCTATTCATAGCTGGGATTCTGCCTCCATGTCTTTGTGTTTCTGTATCCAAATTTCTTTTCTTGTAAGGACATCTGCTATTGGATTATGGCCTATTCCAAAGTTCTGTGATCTCATTTTAATTACATCTGCAAGAATATTACTTTACAAGGAGATGAAATCCATAGGTACTGGAGATTAGGACTTCAACATTTTGGGAGTACACATTTTTACCCATAAAATTTATGTTGCGTGAAATAGGTATAAAATGTTTTAAATTAGTTTTATTTTTGAATATTACAACTAAGAATAAAATAAGCAATTATTAGGTTTTTGAAGTAGTTGCCTTTGTCTTCAAACAAAGTTCATATGCTATCCAAATATGAACAGCCTTAATCTAAAGCTTAAATTGAGGTCTCCATTGTGTTACATTAGACATCAGCAGCCTGGCCCTTCCCTCATTACTGCAGTCTTCCCCAACAATTGCCCTTCTATCTTTTTTTTGTGTGTGTATTTAGTACAGCATCTATAGGATCTCCTTAAACAGATCAGACTCTCGGTGATCCTCCTGATTTCAGCCTCCCAAGTGCTGGGATTACAGGCCCATGCCACCAAACCCAGTCTCAATCATTGTCTCAGCTGGCCCCAGGAGTGGGGCCAATGTCGGTGAGGCATGTGGTACCAGGGATCGAATGTATTCCCCTTTTAATAAAATAAATTTGTAGATTTGATTTTGAAAGATGTAAGCAGCTCACAATTTTAGTATTGTTTCATTAAATTACTCAGCACTCAGAGGAGTCTACTGGGAAGGAAGTTGGGGAGGTTTAACAAGTACATATTATGAAATGACTTTGAAAGACAAAATAAGGATTTAGATTTTATGTGCCAACTGAGCTGCCTCTGGTTTTTGAGAAAGGAAGGTTTCATTTCAGAAGGGTACTGAAGAAGTGACCCAACCACTCTTTCAGATGGAAATGTCACATGCTGGTTTCTGGTGCTAATCACAATGCGGCCTGAGAGTTCAGTGTAGAGATTAAGATGGATTTATTGAATGATGGTTAATTTAAACATCATCCCTACTTTAATTTTCAAGCTGCATACTTAAATACAGATTCCAAATTCTAAGATTTTTTAATATTTAATGAGTTATATACTGATTTTATTCTCCATATTTCTGTTTTGATAAAAATAAAATCTTGTCTTCATGTAATAGTTTAAGATAAAGCCCTATTCCCTCCAAAAACTGAGTGATCAGTTTTACCTGGAGTTTAATACACGATGAAGTCTGACTTTTTGTTTTCCAAACTTAAGTAAGTTTAACTGTTATCTGAAAGCAATTTTTTTTTATTGTAGACTAATTCTTTTTTTTTTTATCTTATGTATTTGGTACAGGGTCTACTACACAGCTCTGACTTGTAGTGACCCTCCTGTCTCAGTTTCCCCAGCACTGGGATTACCGGTGTGAGCCACCATCCCCGGTTTCGGTGGCTGGTTCAACATGCCCAGGTTTCCAGGGGCAGCACAGCATGTGGTACCAGGGATCAGACCCAGGTCTTTGTGCTTGCGAGGAAGACACTTAGACCATTGAGATATCTTCCCAGCCTTGTAAATGAATTCTTGGGTTAATTTGAAGTTACATTATGTACTATTAGAGATTAACATCTAAAATTGTTCTTAAAACAAGAATGGTAACTTGTATGGGGAGAAGGTATCAGATACAGCAATTTTAATAAGATTTAACCCTGAAGTTTTCCTGAGTTAATTCATTGTTATAGCCAATATTAAAATACAGTGGGTAGAAGTACTAAAAATACAGACTATTCTGACTGACCAACAGGAAATTATCTTGGCTTCACGCTGTTTAGAAGACTCTGGTCTAAACAATATATTTAGTGAAATTACTTTTGAAATAGAGCCATTGCATGTGTGGGGTTTTGCAAGAACAGGATAGTAACTCTTCGTCGCTTTAAAATGGTTTTTCTTATGCCATTTATATAGTGAGATAGCCTTTGTGTTTATCTTGTGTTTTTGAAACTTGATCTGAAAACACAAAACAATGGATTTATCCGTTTGGTAGGAACACAAGTTAAATTTAGCCTTCATTTCTTTCAGGTGAACAAAAGCTTTAAATGGTGAACTAGTTTAGCTTGCCCAATGCTTTATGAAGTAAAATATATCTTAAGGCTTATCTGCTCCTTGGTGGCTAAGAATCTTGGAACACTTTCAAATCAATTTTCTAAACATCTTCTTTCAGCATTTTTCTTTTAGAATTCTCCAAATTTCATGGAAGAGTTTGGGTGAAAGTATATTTGTCCTAGGATATTAAAATACCCCCTCATCATTTAGAGAAAAAAAAAACTCTTTTATTTTAATCTCATTTACTTCTCCCTAACTCCATGGTAAAAATAAATTACAAAGAGAAAAACTACTTCATTACATATTTGAATAAGTTATGTTTAATTTACAAAGTCTAAATTACATGATAAATACAAGCAAATCACACATGACCTTGGATCCAAGTGTACTTCTATTCTTTAGGCCAATACCTAGATTGAAAATTGAATTATTACTTGTATTTCAAAATGATTTTATGCTTTTCTAAAACTAATCTCACATTTTTATTTCTTTCAAGGTACTATGTTTCAAAGGAATAACTACTTGGTATCTGATGAATAATAGTTATTATTTTTCGATGAAAATCAGATTTTTTTAAGAATTACAATGATGTTTTCTTGAACCAAACATTTCACATAACAGGGGTTTATATGAATGTATTCAAATGTATGTGTGCTTTGCATGCATTCTTCAAGATTACATAAATCCTTTATAACAGCCTTTGCAATATAATTATCTTAATATTTTATAAGACTTTTAGCTTAAATAATGACAATTATACATACAGTATGCTTTTCTTCATGTTTAGGTTCTTTCTTTGGGAGCAGATGTCCTGCCAGAATATAAACTACAGACACCACGCATCAATAAATTTACAATATTGCACTACAGCCCCTTCAAGGCAGTCTGGGACTGGCTTATTCTGCTACTGGTCATATATACTGCAATATTCACGCCCTACTCCGCAGCCTTTCTCCTCAATGACAGAGAAGAACAGAAAAGACGAGAATGTGGCTATTCTTGTAGTCCTTTGAATGTAGTAGACTTGATTGTGGATATTATGTTTATCATAGATATTCTAATAAACTTCAGAACAACATATGTAAATCAGAATGAAGAAGTGGTAAGTGACCCTGCCAAAATAGCAATACACTACTTCAAAGGCTGGTTCCTGATTGACATGGTTGCAGCTATCCCTTTTGACTTGCTGATTTTTGGATCAGGTTCTGATGAGGTAAGAGCTGCTTAAGCATCTTATTTTCTGAAAGAAACTTCAAAAAAGTGGTTGATTTATAAACTTCCTTTATCTCACACATGAAATTCATTTTCACTTCACTTGGAAGCACTAGAATATAAGATGGAATTTTTTTCATGTAAATAATTTAAATTCCTTCTATTTTTACTAAGAGATGCAAAATATTCTCCATCTTTTAGCCAACAAATTAAACTGTCAAACAAGTGAGATAGATAGATAGATAGATAGATAGATAGATAGATAGATAGATATAGAGATAGAGAGAGA
>NW_004524608.1:10487960-10497444 GCF_000260255.1 Octodon degus
TAGAGATAGAGATATATCACATTTCCAAAATGTGAAATCCCTATATTTCAAGTTAATGAGTATAAAATTATCAAACATTAAAGCTTGTCTCTTCACTCATTTTTTAACGTATTTATTTATTGATTTGTATTTTAGGGAAGAGTCTACAGGGTGTTCAGGGTCTTACTACTAGATCAGACTCATAGTGATCCACCTATTTACAGCCTCTCAAGAGTTGGGATTACAGGTGCATGCCACCACGCCCAGTCTCAATTGCTGTCTCAGCACACCCCGGGGTGGGGCTTGTACGGCAATTCCAGGGATCCAACCACCTGGCTGTGGGCCTGCTTGCAGGTGCTTTAATCTGCTGGGAGGGATGGATGCTCCTGCTCTGAGCTAGACCTAAAGACCAAACAAATGCTAACCTCCATAAAGATTGGCATCCAGGGTTGATCATTACTCCGGAAGAATCATAAAGCAGGTGGAAACTGTGGAGAATGACTTAAGTGGGTGGCTAACTTGACTTTGGAAATCTAGGAAGACCACTGAGTAGATATCACTTGAGCTGAAATTTGAAAAGAAGGAAGTAGCCACAAGAAACTACAGTGCCAAGCATTTAAGACTTATGAAAATGGCCCAAGTGGTTGGCAGGCTCAGCATAGTAGCAGAACAGAAAGGGCAGTGGCAGCTAGGCAGAAATACAGTGAGTAGGAGGTGAGATGCTAGAATCTGACAATCCCCATACAAAGACCAAATCACATAGAGTATAGGATTTGCTTTTTGTGCCTGCAGTAAGATTCTTTGGAATGACAAGGCACAATCTCATCGACATTTTGAAAGATTATATGGGTGATTGCCTGAAAACTGGCTAATAAGATCAGGGAATCAGTTTAATGTCCATGCGATAATCCAGGAAAAACAAGACGATGGCTGGATTACCTAGTGACAACAGACTGGAAGAGAGGTAGATAACCTTGGGATACATTCCAGAGGTGAACCACCAGGGTTTGTTGGTGGACTAAATAATGCATGAAAGATTAAGAGGAAAAGCACAATGAGGGGTAGTTGAAAGGCACTTTGTTTATGTTGTTGAAAATAACTTGGGAGGAGCAAGAGGATTCCTTAAGTAACTTTTGTAAATGGCAATGTATTACCCAGATGGTGCAAACCTGGGGAGAAAAAGGTGTGCTGAGGAGGAGAAATTCTTGTTTTGGCCATCATACATTTAAGATGCTGCTATTTCTCATCCAAGTACAGATGGTTTATAAATAAATTGGGTACCATGCAAGGAACTAAAAAGATATGCTTAAAAGGATGACTTGGCATGTGTATTTTTACTAAAAAAAAAAAAACAAAAAAAACCATAATTTCTTGTCTTTTTCAAAACAATCTCTTAATTTTTTAATTTAAGTAAAAGAAAATCATCTACTATTAATAGGAAAATTGTCTATAATGTTGAAGCATTTTACAGAAAATGAATATGGGGCTTATCTATATCATTACTATCTTCCTGTTATTAATGTCACCCAGAAAATGAAAAGATGCAGAATCTCCTAATTCAGGTGTTATGTTCTTTTTAAGTTTTCCTTATTAAATGTTTTGAGCACTTGCTGGCTGCATTCACATGTGGAGTGCACATGTGTGCACCACACATCTCAATTCTTCTTATGTTCCTTGGCACATTTCTCAATTTCTGTAACGCCAAAATCATGCCACGTAGAGCAAGTTACTTTGAAATTAATAACACAAATGAACAATATTATCATGTTACACTCCAAAAAGTCAACTTTGATCAGCTGCCTAAAATTATCCAATATTGATCTTCTCTGTGGCAAATCTTAATTTCTGAGATATAAGCAGTTAGAACCCAAGGACTTCTGCTTATGTACATGTGACCTTATCTTCTTCCTGTCCTCCCTGAAAATTAGGAATTTTGTGGTCACTTGCTTTGCTGAGTTCTCTCCTTTCATGTCCTCTGTTACTTTACATGAACTCTGAAAACAAGCCAAAAAATTTAAAAAAGCTTTTGAAATTTAAATACCTACAAAACTCTTTGAGGGAAAATACCATTAGAAAAGAAAGAATTCTGTTCATGTTTATCAGCTTGATTCAGTCAGAATGAATTGTAGAATGACTTGAGAAAACAGTAAAGGCATGCAGAAAGGAATAGTGGCCATTTTGTCAGCTAATCCTTCTAAACTTGATCTTTACTATAGACACCACTTGCTTCTTAGAAATTGATGCCTAAAATGCTACACATTTATTTTAGTAAATCACATTTTGAAGACATGTACATGCATATATGTCTATATTAAAGTATCTGTATCTTTCATTAAGTAACCCTTGACTTATAATTGACAAAAGTTTCCGTTGGCTTGTACTTGGAAATTTGATTATGCCTGTAAAATATTGTAGCATGTCATAAGATCTACATTTAGAGAAATTATGTTGATTCAACTTGCTCATTTATTTATCGCTTATATATAAGCAATTAATTAAAATGATGTGAGATATAATTTTCTCCAAAGTTGAATTCCAATTTAAAACATATAGCACCAATAATTTATTAATGTATCATCTGTCATGGTTTAGAAAATGTGGTTTAGAACAATTGGTGACCAGTTTTCAATGTTACTGTAAAGAAAGTAAAAGTGATTTAGATAGAAACACAATAGAATTTTAATAATAAATCAAATGAAAGAAAATGTCTCAATAGAAAAAGTTACTCAATATTAGAAGAGTTTTTCCCAATGAGGTTGTAAAATCTCCTCCTTAAAAATAGCAATTTCTGTAAGTAATAATGATATTTGGTATGTATAAAGAAATGAAACTAGGTAATTTCTCAAGATTTCATATACTTTCAAAGTATAGCTATTTGATTGTATTAGTAAATGTGTTCTTGGAAATCTGAAATAACATTGGGCTGACTAAACACTATTTTTTCAAATTATTGAATTATATTGTATAAATAATTAGTAAAGGAATAGTTGTATTACTTACCTAAAAAAGAATTAGCTACAATGAAATTTGAAGCATAAAATGATTTTGTGTAACTCTCCAAATGATTTATCATGTTACTCTCCAAAAAGTCAATGTTGATCAACTGCCTAAAATTATCCAATATTCATCTTACCATTAACAATTCCTAATTTGTGAGATTATTACTTTCTATGTATTAGCATTTTTTTCCGTTTGCACCCAAATATCTTGACACACAGAATAAAATTATGGATTAAGTATAAATTACAATGATGATTTAGTCTATCAACTCTGTAAACAAAATCAAAGAACACATAGTTGTATTTCCTAATTTATAAAATAGTTATATCACTTACTAATAGGCAAAGGTTTCAAAGAGTAAGCCTCTAAAACAATGTACTTTAAGGTATTTGAAGTCTAACTATTGATAAGGCATACATCTAGTATGTGGGTTTGATCTTCATACTGGAAGACAAAAATGCTTTAAAGGTAACATTCTTGAAAATAATGACTAAAAGTAGAATCTTTTTAAAAATTCTTGAAATAGGACTTTTTAAATTTAATGTTAGCCAAATTTATTCCAGAATACTTACTTAATACTGATAACAAATTAGCTAGTGTCAGGCCTTCAAGAAGAATTCCATTAACATTAGTAGAGAATACTGCCTGAATTATTGTAGAATAAACAGTGGGAAGATTGGTATAGTCATATTAAGTACAGCCTACCACCTAATATATCTACAGAACTAAAACAGTATAGATAGTCGAGAAGGTCACAGACTTGATGAGGTAAACTGAATTCTACCTCAATAAAAAAGGAACCTACATTTTTTAAATAAATAATGGATATGGATGTTTTTCAAAACTTAAAATGAAGTGGTATTCATTGACTATCAATAAATTTGTATAATTAAATTTCTGAAAAAAGATTGTTTAAATTTAAATTTCAACAAAATACATTAAAGGCAAAAGTTTTAAATAGGGGAATTTTCTTTCCTGTGACATTCTGACTTGTAATTGGAAACACCGATCAACCATAAAAATGAGCTGAGATCTGAGATGGAACGGGTACATGTACAGAGTTCATATATTATGAGTTCATTATGGTTTTTAAAGTCCCTACCACATGGGCTGGGGATATAGCACAGCAACATAGGTGCCTGAATGGCAAGCACAAGGTCGTGAGTTCTATTCCCAGTGTCAAAAAACCAAATAATAATGTCTCTACCACAATTAATTACTAGCAGACAATATTTTTCTGATGCTCACAAAAGCTCAAAAAGTAACATCTATGAGAAAACATTTTCTTGCTACTGTTTTCAAATAGTTATGAATAGGATCGTGGACAGTTTGATTGATGGGTTCATGGACAGTTTGGTTTATTATATTTCCAAAAATTAAAAATCATAAAAATTATGTAAAAATCATAATACTTATACATTAAATGAAAGTAGATATGCTCCAAGATATACATGCATTCTGAAATTCTCTTCAGTCAAATTCTAATGTTAATGAAACTGTTATTAGTTGGTGGTGGTAGTTTTCACTTGCAGGTAATGCAAAGATAGAACAGTAAACTGAAAAAAATGAGGGTAAATCATGACCAACTCAGCAAGAGGATCTTGATAATTCTTTAGTCTATTGTGACCATTTTGTATTCTAGGGCAAGGTATTATATGTCTTTCAGACCCATTTAGTGGCCAGGGAGATAGCTCAGCAGTGTAAGTACCTGCATGGCAAGTGCAAGGTCCTGAGTTCAACCTCTGGTTGAAAAAATGCATTTAAAGAAGAAAAAGAAAATAATTATTATAATGCTAACCATTATCTGCAAGTAGTGCTGTCCACAACTGTCATGGACAAGAATAAGCAAATGTGTCAACAGTATCCTGATAGCAGTAGAAATGAGGCAAAGGCATTTGTTGTGTTGGTGAACCAACACAGCAAGCTATGCTTAAGTACATGTTACAAAACCACAAGGAAAGGACTTTGTTGCAAATAGTATCCATTTGCCCTTATCTTTTAACTGATATAACAAAGCCTTTGATTTCTCCCTCTTTTCTCTCCCTCTCTTTCCTTCCCTTTTCTTTTTATATATGAATTATGTCTATTATTTTGAGATTGCCCATCTATCCTATTTTCTTCTCATTTTTCTTCAGGGTGGAGGTCATTTGTGCTTTGTTGGATAAATTGTACTGATGTCACTGCTTGGGGACTTGCTATCATATAAACTATCTTTATTTTGATGTTAAACTAGAAAAAGTCAGACTGGGAAGAGGTGAAAGGAATGTGGCATGCACAACAGATTCATTATCTTTCCTTTTTAAATAACATCATTTTTACTCTATTATTTTATACCCAAAAGTACCCATACTGACAATGTTATCAAAATAATTCATTTGTTTTTCATTTTACTTCACTTTATTTGCCAACTACCTAGAGAATTTGTTTTATATTTCATTTGTTTTGAGAAATTGTATTTCAAAACAAATAATAATCTGAAGATTTGAGCAATGAGCTCAGATATTTGTGATTAATTATAAGTAAATCAAAATTAGGAGGAAAAAATATAAACTGTATAGAAATGGTGAAACATTGGCAATGGGAAGTCTCATTATAAGGGCTGAGCAGCCTATGATTCTAAAAAAAGTTCTTTTGAAGTTCATGTCATGTGCCTGGGTGGGCTGTCTGGCCTCTGAGGAAAAGCCTCAAATGAGATTTCGTATATCTAAATTATAGACTGAAAAGTCTGAAAGCTCCAGCAACTCATTGTACAACATAGTGTCCCCTCTTCTTAACAGATATCAAAATGTAAGATGTATTTAAATTAAAATATATAATCATTTGTTGTGGTTATGACCCTGTAAGGTAGACATTGTTATTTGCACTTATAAATAGATACTGAAGCTTGAGATTCCATGAAGTATTTGTCCAAGGTTACATATTGTATGGGAACAAAATTTTATTATAAGTTTATCTGTTCTAATGTACTAGCACATAATTGCTAAATTAAAATATTGATAATATAAATAGTGAAAAGTATGTTTAGGTTACCACCTAATACTATTTAAACTTGTTATCATTTTTTGAGAGGAGATATATTTTTGAAACCATGAATGAAAAAATTATGTTTATTGCATTCTGAAAAAAGTGAACATTAGAATACAAAAGATTCACTACACAACCTAAAATGAGTAAAGATCAAAGTCTGGTTATGATAATTCTGTCTCAACTATGCAGAATTTTGTGATTTTTGGGGAGGGTTTCACTCCACTGTCATAATAAAGACTTCAAGAAAGACCAAAGACCCTCTGTTTCCATGAAGCACAAGAAACAAATAAGCTAAACTAAAACACTATAATGTTTTAATGAAAACACTGCTCATGTCATTGGTGCTTTTTTTTACAAATACTAACTTACAAAGACATAATTATTCCATATATTTCAATTAAGATATAAGTGTACTCAACACGGTTGGATGTACTTTGTGAAATAAACACCAGCAATGAACAGATAAAATGACTCAATAATTGATTGGTAAACACCATGTTAACTATGGAATAATTATATGCCCTGTGAATTATATAGTACTTATAGTTGACATTATTTAGGAAACATAAGAAATGAACTTGTAATTTGTACTTACAAGATTTTGAGTCCAAACAACCAGTTAAGTATCCTGTTATTATACGAAAGTACTCTGTTATTAGCTACCTGGTCAGTAATAATCATGTAATTAGTTATACATATCATACTCCAAAGCAAAATACAATTATGTTATCATTGGTGTATACCAAGAAATGACTTATCAATTCAAAACATTTAGAAGACAACAAGAAGAAATGCATTTAGGTATAGAGCATAATTTATGGCTGTGATTATCCAATAAATGTTTCCATAGTTGAAGAAGCAGCCACTCACTGGCCCCTTCCCGTTACTCAGGCCTTTCTCTCTCAAATTTTGGCTCATCAGTGAGGTCTTTCTCGAGTTGCCTTTCTCAAGTTGGCTCTACCACAGGCCACATTCCCAAATGTCCTCTGTCCTAATATTCTGTTTAAGATCATCATCCTACTTTTGACTCTCAAATTGTGTTTTCCAAAAATATCAGTCCTACCCGATACGTAGAAGACCTGTTTCTTTTTATTAGAAAAGATTCATTGTCTATTAAGTAACTCTATTAGAAATTTCAGCATTTCTGTCTAATACTAAATACTGGAATGTAGTATTTCCGTATAGGCACATAGCAACATGCTGCAACACTGACTAACTAACAAATGAATGAATCACTAAGAGCACATTGTGTACCAAGCACTTGATTACAGCTTAAAATATGACAGATTCTCTGTTCCATATTTCCTGCATGTCAGAGTGCTGAATTAATATTTCATATACAATCAAAGTATTTTTGGAAGCATGTTTAATTTAAAAAGAACTAAACTTAATATTTAATCTAAATATAAGAATTAATAAATGTACAGTCATCTCAATGCGATGATATTGCTTTAGCCTGTTTCTAACCAACTCTTTTACAGGGCATATTCTGAATTGTTTCCCAACTGTTTCTGACCACGAACATTTATTTCAACAGACAACCACATTAATTGGTCTTTTGAAGACTGCTCGGCTCCTCCGTCTTGTGCGCGTGGCCAGGAAGCTGGATCGATACTCAGAATACGGTGCTGCTGTTCTCATGCTCTTAATGTGCATATTTGCTCTCATTGCGCACTGGCTGGCTTGCATCTGGTATGCAATTGGGAATGTAGAAAGGCCATACCTGACAGACAAAATTGGATGGTTGGATTCCTTAGGACAACAAATTGGGAAGCGTTACAATGACAGTGACTCCAGTTCTGGACCATCCATTAAAGACAAATACGTCACCGCACTTTATTTTACCTTCAGCAGTTTAACCAGTGTAGGATTTGGAAATGTGTCTCCTAACACCAATTCGGAGAAAATCTTTTCAATTTGTGTCATGTTGATTGGCTGTAAGTAGATTTCTCTTTTGCTATCTGTTAGGATAGAATGATCTCACAAATTGATTATTTTAGAAGATGGAGAGTAGAGCAATGAAGAGAAGAATGTGGCGCTAGTAAGATCACACAGATGGGTATTGTATTCTAGCGAATCTGACTCTCTGTGAAGATACAAAAAGTTGATTTTCAATCTCAGGAAATCATTGGTATAAAGTTGGTACATAAGTCTAGGGACTCAGAAATTGACACTCATAGTTCACTCAATGCTATGAAAATAGTTACAGTATTTTAATTTTTTACTAGTAGATCTTTTCTATTTTTAGCTGAGGCCAGGTTATAATAGGCAATATTAGCTTGCATGCAGTATGACAGAGATAGGAAGGCGAATAGCTAGATGATAGGCAGAAAGACATAAAAACACTACGATTGTGTTTTAAGCTAATTTTTCATATATATTATATATAATATTATATTTATTTTACAGATATTATATATATGAATGTATTTTTCTCCTGACAATGACCAGATTCTTCCTCCTGTGCCATTATGCCAAGATCTAAGCAACTGTTTTCTCTTTTAATAGCCTCATGTCAGAAATATTATTGATGGCTATATTACCTGGATAAAAATTGTATTTAAATGAAGATATTTTAATGTTAATATTTTTAAATTATCTTGTCAAACCACTTGATGTAACCTTGATAATACCAGGCAGTAATTGACAAAAATGATTGATTTTTGCAGTTTTGAAAAGAACATCTGCTTAGATTGCACGCAAAGTTGAAAATAGATCTTGATTATTGATTTTTAAATGTTAACCTATTGATTAGTGAAATATGCTTATATAAGATCTACTTATAAAACCTAGACTTACCCAGTTCATTGTCTTTTTATATGAAGTTAGCTTTTCGCATATGTGTGTGAGTGAGTGTGTATGCTTTAGTGTTTTTAAATAAATTTATAAAAGGAAATAGCATATTTAAAATTATTAAGATATTCTACAAATTTAATCCAAGTATTGGTTGCAAACACAGTTACACTGTACCCTGAAGGAAATGGAAGTATAGATTAGTAGAGAAATATAGACAGAAGTCAGAGAGATTGGATTTCACAGCATACTCAGTCTAATCATTTTGTGATTATATCTACTAGAATAAACTTTACACTGGTTATAAACTTTAGTGGCGTAGGTAGCAAACAAGAAAAAGACAGCAGTTCATTCTTCATTAAATAATTATATAGAAGTGAAGTTTTTAAGATATTATATTTCTTAAATAATGTTTAAGAAAACATAACTTGTATTTTTAAATTTAATACTTTCAAGAAAGTTTTTAAAATGCATTGAAGTTCATCCAGTCTCTATTTATTAATATTTACCATTGTTAGGATTAAGTGAAACACATAGTGCTGCTTATTATGTGAAGTATTTTAAATTGAAGAAAGCAAAGTTTTTTTACCTGGTCTATATCTAATCTCTATTCTTTAAATCAGGAAAATATTGGCCATTTGTTTCTTCTCTCTCTCTCTCTCTCTCTCTCTCTCTCTCTCTCTCT
>NW_004524608.1:10497544-10510290 GCF_000260255.1 Octodon degus
GAAAATATTGGCCATTTGTTTCTTCTCTCTCTCTGTCTGTCTGTCTCTCTCTCTCTCTCTCTCTCTCTCTCTCTCTCTCTCTCTGTTTCTTGCTGTGTTTTCTCCTCCCTCTCTTCCCCCACTTCTTTCCTTCCTTCTTCCTTCCTTCCTTTCTTCCTTCCTTCCTTCCTTCCTTCCTTCTTTCCATCCTTCCTTCCGTCCTTCCTTCCTTGCTTTTGAAAATATGACACTAGAGTATTTCTATTGGTTCTTTCAAAAGGAACCGTGTTTGCTACAGATGAATTTCATCTTTAAAAAGACAATATACTCAATCATGTTGGTTACAGGAAAATAAATTGACATTCTAAGTAACAATATTTGTTTGAATAAAAGACTTCATTATAGAAACCTTAAACACAGTGAGACTGTGTGAGGCTTTAGCTCACACAGGGGAAACACATTGTTTCTAAGAAAATTCTGTTATGACCTATGTGCCATAAATTAAGGATAATAGTAAAGTTAAGACAAGAAACTGAACAATAGCAGGGATGCCCATGTAGTTTGTTTACTATTTGATATTCAGCAGTTTATTTGAGTCTAATAATCCCAGATAGGTTTAATTATATTAGACAATAATACAGTTTTCTCTCTTTGCCATATTTAGACATTAGGCATGCAATCCTTACACCTATGAATGGCCTAATATTGATCTAAAATTTAAAAACAAAAATCAAAAATATAATGTAAAACATTGAATGTGTGCTAGGTATAAGTACACTGAGAATGAGGTTAAGTTGTCATTATTCTTGAGCTTTTAAATTTTAATCTGAAAAAAAGAGGCTGAAGCAAAATTGGACAAAAAGCTACTAGTTATCAATATTTTAGCAATATAACAAAAAACTATTAAAAATGTTAGAAACTATCTTCTAACTAAATTCAGGTAACTCAAATATATATTAACACATTTTTTTAAACCTGCTACTCAAAATGCATTCTTTAAAAACTTATTTATTTATTTCTTTATTTATTTATTTGGTACAGAGTCTGGCTATGCATCTCAGACTCATAGTAATCCTTCTATCTCAGCCTCTCCAGGCCTGGGATTACAGACATGCACCAAAAAGCCCAGTTTCGGTGGCTGGCACAGCATGCCCAGGTTCCAGGGCTGGCACTGCATGTGGGGCCAGGAATCAAATCAGGTCCTTGAGCTTGTAGGCAGGCATTTAGACCACTGAGCCATCTCCCCAGCCCCTCAAAATGTATATCTGATTTGTACAAAAGCAGTCATTAGATACTTCATTTAAAAATATACATAATTCAAAATGAAAACAAAGGAAAGGTTAACCAATCAATAAATAGGTATAAATATAAATTATTATTGTATTTTACACCCAGTTTTCTAATATGTAACAAAGTTTATATGACTACTATAAATATCATGTGTATATTCAGCTAAACACACACAAACACACGCACACACACACACACACACACACACACACGGTAGTACAAATAAAGGTAAATGTCTTTATCTCTGTCCTACTTGACAAATAAGTTGCAAGAATTTCCTCGTTCTTGAGGCATATAAAAAAAGTAATTGGTACTCTGCTTCTAACTATGATGAAGGAATTTGAACTTTATAAGCCTCCTATTAAACAAACAAAACAAAAGGCAAAGCAAAACAGAAAACTAAACAGAGTACATAAAGTAATTGTAATCTGTGCTGAAAATCAATATGGAATTGTGATGTCTAAGAGAAGGAAAAGAACAAGACAGCCCCCTGCGGTCCTGCCTCAAGGTATCTTCTGGACCATGGTAAACGTGAAGAAAAACAAAAAGGAAGTTGACCACAGCTATTGTGCTGAATTAAGCAAACAGGATCAGAGGTCACAGCAGTGCTACTCCCAAAATTTGCAATACAGACAGTAAGAGGCGCTATGACCAAGAAACAGTCAAACATCTTCTGGGCGTGCCCTTGAGTCTATTAATAAATATTAAGGTAAAAGAGCATGGGGTCAAAGTCCCCAAAGCCTGGCAGAAGTACCGCAAGTGCAATGAGCTGAAAGGGTTCTAGAGTTCACGTGAGTATGGGAAATATGCAGATTCAACCCAGCAGCACAGAAAGCTTCATATTGAACATCCAAAGTATGCAGTGGAATAGCAGGAAAATACTGCCATGTACTACAGTTAATCATGGCCTTATAAAAGCGTAAAAACTGAACATCAAAAACTGTAACTCAATATCCAAATGATCCCACTACTTGGAAGAACAATGTCCAATGTCTAAGGATTTTTGTATGGCAATATAAAAGCACAGGAAACAAAAGCAAAAAAAATGTTGTAATGTGATGTCATCAAATTAAAACTTCTTCTGTATAGCAAAGATTACAATCAACTAAGCACAAGAAACAAACTAAAGAATGAAAATATTTACAAATTATACTTTTAATTAAGAGTTAATACCCAAAATATATAAAGAAACAAAAACTCTCAATGCCAATAACAGCAATAAGAATCAATAGACAAGGAGGCATTTCTTGAAAGAAGACAGACAAATGGCTAACCAGGTATAAGACAAAGTGCTTAACAATAAGAATGACTATTGACAAAAAGATAAAAACAGATAAATGCTGGTAAGGATGTGGCAAAAAGAAAACCCTGTGCACTGTTGGTGGCAGGTAGAAATAAGCACAATATTACGAAAAATAGTGTAGGTATTCTTCAAGAAAGTAAAAATGAAACTACCATGTGATCTAGCAATACTATTACTAAACATGTATCCAGAAGAAATGAAATTAGCATGTCAAAAAGACATCAGCACCTCCTTGCTAATCGCAGCACTATTTACAGTAATGAAAAGGGAAAAAATGGAAATGAAAATCCCATTTCCATCCATCAATGACAAATAGAAAAAATATGACATATATATATGTGTGTGTGTGTGTATATATATATACATATATATACACACACACATATATATAATCCAGCCATATAAAAGAATAAAATTATGTTGTGACAATATAAATGGAATGAAGGATGAAATAAGCCAGGCACAGGACAAGTGCCATATAACATCACTTATATCTGGAATATAAAAAGTTAATTTCATTAAAATTGTTAATGGTATATTGCTTACAAGGCTAGAATAAGAAGTATGAAGGGGAGAGAAATGGGAAAAGATTGTAATGAAAGGTAATCTATGAATAAGAGTGAGAAGTTCTAGTGTGGTAGTGTATGATAAAGTGACTACTGTATACTATATTGTCCCAAAAAGCTAAAAGAAATGATTTTGAATTTTTTTCACCATAAAAATGTTACATGAGGAAATAATGATGCTTAACCTGATCTAAATGATGTAACGCTTACGCATCTCAAAACATCATATAGTGTCTTATAAATGTGTACAGATTTTACATTTTTATGTCAGCTAAAATAACTGTAAATTAAATTTTAGAAAGAACAATATGTATCATTTTTGAAAGAAAACAAAATGTAGCCTTGAACAATATTAATTTTACAATAACCAGCATCCTTTAGAAATCATGTGGTACATAAGCAGAGAAAAATCAAATAATAGGATACTGGGACAAACTAGAAAATGATGGGACTAAGACAATACTGTCCTTCAACAATTATATTTGTGGAGTCCCTCAAAATGGATGAAGTACTTGGAAAATACAGTAGTCAGAAAATAACAGCTGAAACTTTTCTAAAATTGATGAAATGCAAAAAATATAGATATAAAATCATGTCTTTATTAGAATTTTTAAAAACCATCAGCACAGAATTTCCTGGACTTGTATATAAATCTTTCATTCAAGTATTCAACTACATATGTAAAATCTAGATTTTCCTTCTTGACAGGAAGTGAGACATGCCTATTTGTAACCTAAGCTAATATCTTAATTTATTTTGACAGCAACATACAGATGAAACCATAGTATTTATTAAAGACTAAACAAGACCAATGTTTTCCTGATGTTTCTCCTTCATATAATGTGTTTTAGGTAAAATATCTTGTATCTAAATAATCAAGTATACCAAAAATATCTAGTGCTCTCAGAATCTATTTCCTGAGCACATGACAGGAATTCTTTAAAGATATAACAGCATACATAATAAATACTTTTAATATTACAGTTGGGATTAGTAAAATAGTGAATAAATATACTCATATAACTCACAGAAGTCAGTTTCTGGTGAATACTGTTTGGTTTTTTTTTTTTTAATTAAGTTGATTGGTCTAATTTAGATATGCACAATGATGACACTCCTGGTAGGGGATGTGCCCCTGTACATGCTATATCTTGGTTTCTCCTTTTATTTTGTATTCTTCTTCCCTCCTTTCAACCTCTCTTCCCCTCCTTTTTCACAAGGCTTTTTATCCATTTTTTTCGTCTTTTCTCAATTTCTCTTTTTCCCTCCTTTCTTTTCCTCCTCCCCTTCATGAGTTCCCCTTTCCTTTTGAACAATTTCTTCCTATTTTGCAGTATCTGTTATACATTTTGGTCCTTATTTATACTCAATATTATCTCTGGCAAATGTTGTTAATTCTCTTCTTAAGAAAGTGTTGATATACTCAGATTAGAAACAATTTAGACATGCTGCCTCTTCCTATGGAAGATAAAATTTAAACAGGTGATATGCCATATAGAAAATTAATTTCTGCTATGCATACCAATTCAACTTCAGGATAGGAGGCCCTGAACTAGTGTGGATTTCCAAAGAAGCAGAATCAATAGGACTTGGATGGATAGATAGATATAGATAGATAGATAGATAGATAGATAGATAGATAGACAGACAGACAGATAATAGGTAGCCAGATAAATATAGAGGTGCAATGATGTATTATAAGAAATTGGCTTAGACAGTGATGAAGAATTGATGGTATTATTTAAGTTCAAAGACAAGAGAACATTTAATCTCAGCTCAGACACTCAAGCAGAGAAGGAATTCCCCCTTACTCCTCCACTAAATAAATAAATAGAGTACTGGTTATTTCTCATGGACAGTCTCTTACCTGAGACATACAATGCAAAAAGACCATGATAATCAAGTTTAATAAGCAAAGGAAGTAACCTGGGTGGAAGAAGCTAACGCCTGGGAACACATGTCACTTTAACACAGCTGAAAGCTGGCCAAAATCTGTGTTTAGTAGGTGCTATTATTCATATAATGTATTTTAAGAAAAACATGTAAGTTGAACATAATTAAGTACTTCATGCTGTGTTGCTGTTGTTGTTGTTGTTGTTTTTGCTCCCCTCCCTGTTTGGTACATTGCTTTTTTAGCACCTGTAATATATATCACCTTACCTCTGTGTACCTGACGGTCATCCAAGGATCTATACACAGCCGATATGCCTTGTGATTTTCTGTATGGAATATACTGTCTCTTTTTTAGATTCATTAGAAACTGAACATAAATATAAAAAGGAAAAGAGAAAATATATAAAGAGTATATTTGAAATAATAAAAATTTAGCCTGGGAAACACGAATGAGGGTGTTCTAAGTAATAAATGGATAACAAAGGTTAGTGGCGGTCTTTCCCTGTAGATGAAAATAACAGGAATAGATTCTACGTTCCATCATAGAATGTGTACTGTATACACTGTCTAACCCAGAGCTGCTTTACATGCAACAAACTATGAAGATGATTTAGAACGAATCTTTGAATGTACACAAATAAATACACTAAGAAAATATATAATCCTTAAGAAAATTGGGTCTTCATTAAAAAAATTGAAGTATTCAAAATAAGCTTTAACTTTATAATAGGTATTTTACTTCCACAAAGTTAGATTTCAGGCTAAGAGGCAGAGATAAGTCACAATTTAAAAATTAATATTTTAACTTCATTTCCAAAAGTTGTTTTTAAAAATCCCAAAGAGATGCTTTATCTCATAATTATTTTTAAAGAAAAGTATTAATGGTGACCCATGACATACATGATTTCTTGCAAATAATAAGATGATTTTTCCAAATGAATTTCATCTCCAATTAATTCTCCTAGTCATAAACTAATACAAATAATCTGATTTCTTACTTTAATTTAGAATCAGTAATGAACTTGAATATCCCCTTCCCACTAGTATTTTCATTACAATTACAAAATTTAAAGTCTTAGTAAGTTAACTTCTTTTTTCTACTTGGCCCACATATTAGGAATAAAACAACCAAAATCTACATATTTGATATTCTAAGCAGATATGTTGTCCCTAAATGCGGTATTCTCCCATAACTTTGTTTTTTATCCAATCCAGCACTAATGTATGCAAGCATTTTTGGGAATGTTTCTGCAATTATCCAAAGACTGTACTCGGGAACTGCCAGGTACCACATGCAGATGCTGAGAGTCAAAGAGTTCATTCGCTTTCACCAAATCCCCAACCCTCTGCGGCAACGGCTTGAAGAATACTTCCAGCATGCATGGACGTACACTAATGGCATTGACATGAACATGGTATGTATTGTTTCCCAAAACAGAAGCACCACAGGCGTCATAGTATAGCCAAAGTGGAAAGGCCAGTGTCACCAGCTTTGAACCCCTTGCTTTTATTTTCTTCTCTCGGACATTTATTTTCTTCCCTGGAGAGAGTGTCTCATTCTCAATTCATGGCATTGCATGGTGCTATATCTAGTTATATTGTGTGGCAAAGGCATTATAACATGATGCAAACTGATATAGCTGTGCATAGTTGAGTTCCCACCTCCAGTCAGAGAGAACCGCTTTAGCTAGGACTGTCACTGTATGCTGTAGTAACCAGCATGCAAAAGCAGTAGCTGGACCCATGGGTAACTAGCATTTGGCAAGTGAAATGCAACAACTGTGATGTTCCCAAATAGAAATCCAAGGTTAATACATCTTAAAATATAGAAAATTTTGGAGAGGTTAGAGAACCTAAGTATGACATAACCATTTTCTGTTAGAAAGTTTCATGCTTCTTTTAACAATCGTTTTTCTGTACTTAAAACAATTAACTTTGTACCCTTTCAATGTACATGATTTAATGACTGTTTCCTTTCAAGAAAGAAATATGGATTCCTTCATACATTTTTTAAAAATATGACATCAACAATCACTTGACATATGCCCACCTCCTATGTCACTGCTCAAAAAACCCAACATGATTAACATTAATATGATCCGAGTTTTTAATCGTTTTATTATTATTCTTTTACCTTCCCTTTTGATTTTACAGATTAATTTCTACTGATAAGTTTTACAACAAGTATAAATGTTCAAATTCAATACAGATATAGAATATAGACCCATGGAATTAAACAAAAGACTAAAACATGAAACCTCACACCTGATCACTTCTCCTCTGAGAAAGAGCCATTTTTGAGAATTCTTTAGAAAATAAAATCCCTCAAATTTAATTAGATCAATTACATAATACAATGTTCGTGTAAGCAAACCTGTAAAATTTAGATTGTTCCCCCAAAAATATCTAACATAAATATAAAAAAATTAAAACCAAAAATTCAAAGTTAGCAGTAGTGGTACAAGAAAGATTACAAATATTATCTAACTCGAGAGACATGTCTGGTTTTTTTATAGCTGCATGTGATTCATTTGACTGAGAAATAAAGAAATATTATTATAAAACATTTTGTTGAAGAACTAGTGAAATTATTACATTTCAGACAAAATTGTAGATGAACTACATGAGTTATTACCGATAATCCCGAAGTACATCTTGGGAAAAAAAAATTCACCTAATAAACTGATTTCCCCAAGGGAAGTTTTTGATCTTATAAGAAAGAGCAACTACACATGGGCTACTTTTGTGTACTTCATCAGTATTCTTGTTTAACGAAAGTATCAGCATTAAAATCTATTGGGGAACCTCTACTGCTGGGTTGACTGAAGCAGTGTCAAGAATTTTTAATCAGAGAAATGTGTCATTCAGTTTTATTGCTGTATACTGCCAGATTATTTCAAAACCAGTACTGAAATGACATTTATTTTACTTCCCCTCTCCATAAACTCTAGTTTTACAACCATTTTTATGATATAAAGTCTATTTTGTGACAACTATTTACCTTTCATTGTTTGAGTCTATTACCTATGAATATGGTTTATATACCACTTGCCTATTTATAATGTACTTATGAAAGATTTATCTCTTTCCTGTCTGCTTCACACCTTAATACATGGAATCACAACACCCACCGGTAAGAACAGGAGGTATTTATATCCAATTTAATTCTGTGTAAATTGTGGAGAACACCCTTGTTATCTGTTAGGCTTAGAGCTTGTTAAGTGATTTCCAATGTTAGCTCTGATCTTTTGCATGACGTAGCAGAGGAAATAAAAATCAAGAAACTGGAAAGGATAGCATGGAAGAGGCCAAGTACAGAGGAGAAATTCTTAATATTAATGGAGACTTGACCTCTCACAATATTTATATGCAGTTTCCCATTTACCACAAAAAAAAAATCTATGTCTCTGCCCCAATTTCCACTCTGGTAAAGATTATGGGTATACGGTTTGCATTAGATAACTGTCATAAAGAAAATGTCATTTTCATTCCTCATCCTCTATTTTCACGATGTAGGTGCTTTTCTTTCCTCTCACCTGCATGCCAGTCTTCCACGATCCTGGAATGTGTGAACTCTGAGCCATGTGCTGCTGAACCTTGCATGTGGTTTGGAGACCTTGACTTGCACGATCCTGTATGTACATGTCTCCATTTCTCATTTTGTGACTGCAAAGTGAGTAAAAAAAATCAAAGTGCAAGATAACTCTGACAATTCAGCAAACAGAAGATGCGTACTTTTTAAACATGGTATGCAATACATAGTCGACTAGAGAAAAGCAACTGTACACTTAGGCTGTTGAGAGGTAAAAGAAAAAAATCAAAGTGGACTTTTTTTTTTACTTCCAAATCTGGATTGTTAACATTCTTGTCTCATTAATTTATTGTCCACTAAGTTGTAATTTAGTAGCAGCTGAAAAAAATTTAAATTTTTGTACCGTGAGACATAAAAGTACATCAAACTGTTGTATTGTGCATCAGCATTCCATGTTATTTCATTTAAATATAATCTTAAATATAATTTTTCATAAGACATTTCAGGTCATTTTTGCTGTTCAACCATGTTCAAATTAAGTACAGGGTTTCCACTCACATTGTATTAATGGGCCTAAAATTATTTTCATGAACTAAAACATTTGAGCGCTTGGTAATAACTAATAGGGAAGAAATGATCTAAAAATGTGACTATATTCCATATCTCTTCATCTTTTATTTTTTGTGGAAACTATAGCCAGAATATCCCAGAACCAAAAGTATTCTGGAAATCATTCTTAACTCCTTTTCAGTTGTACCAAAAATGTGTAGAGTACCAAAGGGCAAGAACCAAGGTAATGGAGTAATGAAAGGAACATGTTCTTCAAATTTTAATTTAGGGTTTAGGATTGTCAGTACACCCTCAAAGATGTGCACAGGTTAATTCTGGAAAACCCTTCTCTATCTACAGAAATTTGACAAAAACTGAGGATATCCTTTCTCACATTAGGGTTGTTGGCACACCAAGGAATTTCCCCAAATGAAAATGTTCATCTGACCCAGTTTGAAACTCTGAGGTTATCCAACATTGTTTTAGTTATAAAATTACTACAATAATGCAAGGCGCCTTTGATGCTAGAGTACAACTAGGTGTTGTCACATTGCACACAAGATCCTGGCTTGAGGGAAGAACAGCGTTGCTGCCCAATGCGCCCCTCTGAATAGAGGGAAGGTTGCCATTTCAGACAGGCACCCTTTATAGTGTAATATTAAATTGGCATGGAGGAAATGCCTTTAAGAACATTTGCTGAGGAATTTATTACTCACCCAAATGCACTGTTCTTTCACTCACCCAGATAATGCCTGAGTAAGAGGAAAAAAATATAGAATAGGGATTCGAAGTCCTATGCACAGTTCTCAATCTGCCACGACTCTTGGACAAGTCACTTAACCTCTGCAATTTCATGAAACTTTCCATTTACAAGTGTCATTGAAGCACCAGTGCTCAAATATGCTAACTGTAAATTACGAAAGCTTTGTGCCTGATGGAGACCCGACTCTATCTGCCACCTACCTCCTCCTCGGCCTGCAGTGCACATCTGAATCTCCCTTGTAGAACGCCTGTTTCTGTGCAGCAGTAGCCTCAAGATCACGACACTAGGTGGGCAGAAAATGCTGATGGCAGAGAACCAGAGAGATTTCAAGCAAAGCAAGGGCACAAGTTGAGGCACGTTACACAGTGCAGGACGGGACAGACTAAGGTCACCCAGAAACACTTTGTTTCATTTAAGACAAAATGGAGTAACTGAGTGTTGTTTACCCAAGATCATTCATGGAGGAAATTCTGGGAGACAGACATAGAAAGGATATGGAATAGGAACTTTGGAAGGGGAATGGTTCTTCAGCAGGGTGGAAAGAGAAGTTTTCCTAGAAGACAGGTAGGGAAAAAAAAGGAAGAAGGTGAGGGCGTTGGTTGTGATGGGTGCAAGAGGGAAGTTGACAGCACCTGCACTGCTCGTTCCAGTCTTCCAGGTAGGGCAGAGGCTAATTTCTGCAAAAGCAGAAGGTGTGCTGTCGACCCTGAGCTGAAAGGGGAGGGTTTTTGTAGACTCCAAGCAACAATGAGGGTCATGCTCTAAAAATACTTAGAATCATGTCATAAATTCAATGACATAGTCCTTTGTAATAGACCTGAGAAGCAACACCAATCAAACTGGCAAAGAGAATAATAAAGAAAACATTGCTTAATGAAAATCTTCATTTCTTGGAGCTGATATGATTTCTAAGGAGCATTTTGATGGCATTTGATTTCTTTTACTTTTACAACTCTTTTCTGGTCTTTCTGTCACTTGTCAGTGTGGCCCCCTCCACTGCTAACACTGCTAACTCTGACCTTATCTCTGCTTAAATTGTTTGTTTTTATTGTTTGTTTGTTTGTTGTTGTTGTTGTTTTTAGTTGAGGTTTATTTTTTGGTTTTGGTGATAAGGACTAAACCCAGGGCTCCTAGCTTATTAGGCTGACCTAAATCCCCAGCCCCTGACCTTATCTCTATATTTAGTCTTTCTCTGCTCCATCAAAAACTGTAACAACCATTCTTACATCAAATAACCTCATTTGTGCCAAAGCTTCATATTCAGATCAGGGTGCATTAGCATATCAGCATGAAATATAATCACCAAAGCTTACAGTTTTATTCACTTCAGCAACTCAGATAAAAACAATCCTTGTAACACTAAACCTCATCGTTAGTATAAAGGCACAACATCAAATAGCATTTTTTGCTTTCAAAACTATTGTTTCATCTATTTTACCTTTTTCTAAAGATCTACACTGGTCCATATAAATACAGTGAAAAAATGAACTTCAATTTATCATAGCACTAAACTAAAATTACTGACAAGGATGCATTCAGTAAATCAAAGTGTTGCATTCTTGTAATCTCAGCTACTTGGGAAGGGAAGGGAAGGGATTAGATTACTAGGCTGAGAGAAGAGGATAAGAAATTTAGGGCCAACCTATGCTAATAAACGAGAGCCTGTCTCAAAACTAAAAAGGGCTGGTGATGTAGCTCAGTAGGCCCCAAGTTCAATCACCTGCAATCTTCCTACCTGTCCCCCAAAGAGTGCCCTCAAATCTGACTAGGCCTCGACATACTAAAAAAGGGTCATGGATATTGGCAAACATGTACATTTAAATAATAATGACCCATAGGACTAGTGTTCATTTTGCTTTTCTGTAAATAAATACCCACTTACCATTTAAGAATTGAATTTTAGGCACAATGCACTTAAAAGGTTGTTTTCATCTTCACACTGATTAATTGACAGGACTTTCCTGAGTAGATGATAAAGTTTTGCATTATTAACACAAATATATCGTAAGTCTTGTTCACTTCCAGTAGGCAGCCTCTGAAAAAATATATATATGCTTAAGAAAAGGCAAAACTCACCCATCCTTGTTATTTTACATGGTATCATGACAACAATAAATGCCACCTGGAACTCTAAGAACACTGTCAACCTTAACACAGGCTTTGGTGTCTTTGGTTCACAAGTGGTACCTATTCAGTTACATTTCACAAGTGACAGTACAAACATCATCTTATTCTCCAATAATCATTGAGAAGAGAAGGCTTGTATACAGCTAGCATCTTACTGCCTTCATGCAAAGTAGGTTCCTCGAGGATGGAACGCAAGCTTTAGCCATTTCTGAGCAAAGAGAAATAAGGATAGCATGATCCACGCTTGATATACGAGGAGCAGGCGCTGCAGTCGCAGAGGCAGCAACCACACTTGTGCTTCAGTCACTCTACTTATCACCATTGTTCTCCCAGATGAAAATGGTGTCTGAAATTGTTTTTACAGCTCTGAAAATAATGGTCTTGTTTGAAAGACTTTGTTTGAAAAGTCCTTGTTCGAAAGACTGTACGGTACAGTTTCTTGTATTAAAGGATGGATAGGAATAAAGGAGTAAATCAAATTTAACTCCATTTCAGATCACTTTAATATGGGTTAAGCCAATAATAAAAAATCATCAAAGTACATTTATATCTTCTTTGGAAATATGATTTTAAATCTCTTTCAGTTCATGCTAGAGTTAACTCAGCTTGTCTCGAGCTTAATGGAATCAATCCATCCATAATGTCCCCGAAAGAAAAGTCCAGTATTTTATTCAGTAGAAGAAATCCCAGTGGACTAGGAATTCATATTTTTATGGATATACAAATGTTCTATCCAATAGGTCA
>NW_004524608.1:10511125-10514426 GCF_000260255.1 Octodon degus
AATAAAAGTCCCTACTACATCTTTGAATTATATAACTAGTTGCATAAAAAAATTGGCATATGACTAAAAATAAAACTTTTTAATCTGAAATCATTTTCTAATTGACTTTCTTTACATGAACAAAAGTTATTTCTAGCAGGATGTATTAGATAAAAGTTTTCATTTATTTCAAATATTAAGCTGTAGATTATATTATCAGACATAGTTGGGATATACATCCACATCACAAATCTACTTGTACATTTCTATTAAAATATATACAGTGATATCTTTGTTGTCAAACTCAGTTCATTCCAAATTTATGTTTAACACCAAAAAATATGAGAATTCAACTAACTTTTCCCATAAGAATAATAGAAAACTAAATAATTCTGAGAGCCCAAAATTACACGTATCAATTCATTTTTCCAGACTTTAATGAATATTATAATGATCTCTTAACTATGCATTGGCTTGCATGGTTTTTCTCGTAGCTTTACCACTGATATCACTTTTTTTGGAGCCACAGTTAAAATATTTTATGCAAATTGGATGAAAAAGGTGTAACAACAAACGCTCTGATGCAGTAACGCCCCACTCAGGGTCTCTGGCAAGAGGGGTGCTGAGGCGGCAGCACCGCCCCTTGTGTCCACAGGAGAAGCTCAGGGCTCGCTCTGGCTCCTTGTGTAGACTTTTTCCAATCAGATTTTTGGTTTGACTATTGAGCAAAGTTATGGACCTTAAGCAGATTTTTGTTTTTTAACTTTCATGTTCGAGTAGTAGAAAATTCAAGCTGCCACTGTGCATCATGTTTTAACACCTGATAAGATAAGCTCTAATCATACTTTTCCTTTCTCTTGGCTAGTTGAGCACATATATTCTTCTAAATGTAATGTATATCTGTTTTTATTCAACTTTAGTATAGTCCATTTTTGAGTAAACCTAAAGTGGGATTGGCACATCTAGACTAGAAAATCAGAAATCATAAGACCATATAAAGCTTTTCTAATAATTTTAAAGATATAGGAAATCATGAGACATATATAGAAAGCTTTCTTTTCCATGTGAGTGTGAGTTCTGGCTAAAATTTCACACAGTGAGTTAAAATGGATGTAAGAAATGATGTAGATATATCTTGAAGACTTTCTCTTGGATGGTCTAAGTATGCGATTATATTAGCACAAAAGAGAGAAGTTTATTCTCCTTTTGTAAAATACAAGCTGTTGTTTCAGTTTTCTGGACCCTCCAAAACAATTTTAATGAAAATGTCTCCACTGTGATGATCAATGCTTTTAAATTATCCTTGTATCCCAAAAATAACTCCTACTTGGTCATAGAAGTTTTTATGTTGTTGCTTCTACTCATTAATTGTCAAGTAGTTTGCACCTAACTTATGATAATATTGGTCAGTGGTATTATGGTCTTTAAATGGTAGAAAGAAATTAATTGCAAGGTCCTGGTTGCTTTAATAGTAAGTCTTTACTTACTATTTTTACTTTACTATGGTAATTATTTCTTTCTTTGTTCATATGTGTTATTTTTGTTTTGTCAAAAATTTATCCATTTGATTTTGATATTTAAAGTTGTCATGGACTATTGGCTGTTTTCTGTATCAATGCAACCATCTTCTATTTCACCCCTAACCTTGTATATTTGGTGCTCTCTCCTTTTCTTAAGCAATCATTTGACAGATTACCATGTTTTATTTTCAGAAAAATAACCCTTATTTTTATTTATCCTTGATACTATTCTTTTCATTTTTTGACATTTTGCATCCTTTTTTTTCATTTTACAATCACTTTGAGGAATGGTTACATATATAGTCCCTCATTTTTGTTATTTGTATTATTTCTGTTGTTCTGAACTTTTTATTAAAGACTTTTGCCTTTTAAGTTACTTTTTGTAATAATGAAGAAAACACTTTTTTTTTAAATGTAAAGACAAAATTTCCTATGTAGTCCAAGATAGTCTTGAACTTGCTATGTAATCCAGTCTGACCTCCAATGTGTAATCCCATTGTCTTCATCCTCCAGACTTCTGGAATTACATTTTTCTTTGAGTACAAATTTTTCTGTTGATTGGTTTTAGAAGTTTTGTTATGAAATATTCTCCTTTTCTCACTTTCTAAATGGGTATAAGTTTATAATATGACATTTATTTATTTATTTTTTATTTTAGGGAAGGGTTTACAGGGTGTTCAGGGTCTCAATATTAGATCAGACTCGTAGTGATCCACCTGTTTACAGCCTCCCAAGAGCTGGGATTACAGTCCTGTGCTACCACGCCCAGTCTCAGTCACTGTCTCAGGGTTTCCCCGGGGGCGGGGCTGGCACAGCAGCCTGGGGATTTTAATATTTATTTATTTATTTATTTATTTATTTATTTATTTATATAGAATGGAACTTAATAAGTACTTCTGATTTCAATGTTGTTGTTATTCGACTTTCTGAGTTGAATGCAGAACCTACACACTAGACTGTATCCCCAGCCCTATTTTTTTTTTTTAATTCTGAAACATGATCTTGCTAAATTGCCCATGCTGGGCTCAAACTTCTGAGTGTCCTACCTCAGCCCCCCAGAGTTCTAACATTACAGCTAAGTACTTCTGACTTTGTGATCTCTTTTGATTTATTTTACTTTTTTCATTTGGTTTATGTGCAGAGTTAAATAACTATAACATTTGTCCTACACTTAATCCAGTAATCTGTTTGCATTTGTAAAAATATGATCATCACTTAAAATTTGTCTAAAGAATTCAGCATGATTTTATAGTGGAGAAAGGAGGGGGTTTGCTTTCTCTGCTTTATTCTTTTATGTATTGTGTGATTAAATTCTGTAGTCCCACCACCAATTGCAGATTGGCGAAGTAGGTGTTAGAACTACACAGCAGATTGGCAATTCAATCTGTGGAAGTAGAATTGTGCAAAATACTCCCTGGAGAATATTGAGTGCCAGCTAATAGAGGAAAACTTTTACTGAATGGAGATCTGTTATACAGAGGAAGAAAACTTCTATATTTAAGGCTTCTAACATTTTGCCTAAGTTTGACAATTATTAATATAGCCATTTCTTTCACTAGAAAACAATTTTATTTTGGTCTAGCCTTACAATTTCTAAGGAGCAAAGCTGGACACAGTGGTGCATGCCTGTAATCCCAGCAATTAGCAGGCTAAAGCAGGAGGGCCGGGAAGATAGCTCAGTAGAACAAGCACTTGCCTGGCAAGCGCGGGGTCCTGAGTTCAATCCCTGGTACTGCAAAAATAAATAAATAAATGAATAAATGAGCAGAAGGATCACAAAGTTGAGGCCAGCTTGAGCTGCA
>NW_004524608.1:10515066-10541778 GCF_000260255.1 Octodon degus
AAGAAAAGAAAAGAAAAGAAAAGAAAAGAAAAGAAAAGAAAAAGAATGCTTGCCACTCTGTGCTCCCCACAAAATATTGATGATTCAAACATTTTTTCTAAAATGTAGTATAAGAGAAATGTTTCTGAAATTATAAGATTTGGTTCAAAGTAGAGATATTATTTTGCATGCAAGGTAATATTTTCAATCAGTTTTTCAACACCTTGCCTGACTGCATTTTTTTTCCCTTACTTTGTAAACAAGCTCAGGTCATCTACAGCCAACCCATGTAAAAAAATCATTTGCAGAGCACACAAAGAATATACTGTGGTTATAATTTGTTCATTCTTTCCACCACTTCCTCTCCATTAGGGTAAAGAGAGGAGACCCTAAAACGGTTCCTCAAATGCTGATCCTTCCTTTTGTACTTCATGGTTTCAAGGCTTCCAAGGCCTCATTTCAGAAATCCTAAGGCTTTCACTAAGTTAATCGAGGGGCTCCAGAGCCTAGGTAATGAGGACAGGCGTATAAAAACAATAAATTCCAGTCACCCCCACACCATCACCCGTATCCCACTCATCTTTCACCGTACCTTAATTTCAGTAAAGGTTTAAGTTTAAATTTCCTTCTAAGGAGACATGATCCAGTACAGCTGTTCACCAAAGTGAGAGAAGGAAGAATAGGTATAGAAAGGAAGGTTCTGGGTTGATTTTCAAAGGTTCCTTAAGTCTGTAAACTGATTCAGGATTGATGGATGTGCTGCTGGCAAGATATAACTCGGCGACATAACTTCCTGCCTGGCAAGCACAAGGTTATAAGTTCAAAACCTACTACAATGGGAAAAAAAAAAAAAGAATTTATGTATCTGTCACCCAAGCTGATGTATGACAGAGCTTTGTTTTGTCCAAATATATTATTCCTTAGTGATATAAATCATATGATAAGTATTGATAACTTAGATGCAATATATTAGTTGATTTTCCCAATGCTTACAAATATTTCCACAATCATAGTTTCTACAAAGCTCTGCTTTCCCAACAATATGGTAGGACATGATAGTCTTATGTAATAAAATAATTTCTTATCTTACCAGTTTTACAAAAGTTAAAAAAAAAAAGATGGTAAGTGACAAAGCAATATGAGCTTCAGTCTAGTAATGTGTATATGTAGGGTAAAAACTGCTGAAAGAGTACACCTGTGGCAATCAGTGGCTAAAATGTATTAAACACACAATTACCATTCCTTGTAAAGGTAATTACATGAAGGAACATGAAGTGTATTTGTCTCCTAAACATATTTTAATGCTTAACTATGGAAACAATATAATCTAGTATGATCTAGAAATTCCAGAAGCCACTATGTAAGGACATTAGACTCTAAAAACAATAAAAAACAAGGTCTATTATCTTACAAATAGTAAAGATTTAGCAAAAGTTGAATGCCCACATGGAAATGATAGTTTTACCATAGTCAAGAAGTGCTATAAAATGTTAAAGCTGTACTCTAGGGCAGAAACTTAAAATTTAATATATTACTTGCATAATCTATTTAATAGTCATGCTTGAGGTTTCAGCGCTTCATAGGGAGTGTTAATTTGTGTTTTGATTGATACTAATTTGTCAAGATTTAAGTATACTTAATGACCCAGAGAATTTCCTTAGAAAATTTCCTAATGACAGTTAACATAGCCACCAAAGTTGTCCATATGATTAATCTGCTGTTTAGGAAAACCATTTGCCACACTCTGTCTTTCTAAATGTGCCCTAGTCAGTCTGAGAATGTTCCCGCAAGCAGCTACACTAATTGTAACAAATAAAAAATATACCTCACAATATAGCTTAACACTCCCACTATCAGAATATGAAGCAGAACTTAGACTATGAATTTAGATTTATTTGTAAAGCAAATACAGAAGTTTAAAGCAGTGTAACACAAATTAGAAGTTTTTCAAAAATTCAATATGCTACATTTCCAAACAGAAAAAATAAAAAATGTAGTCACCACAAGAGGTTTTTTATTTTGTAATCAGTACTAAGAACAGCAAACATTGAGTATCATGTCTTAAATTTGAATAAAGTAAGCTTATTGCCAATATAAATGTGTATTTCTTTACTTAGAAATTATTTTGTATCAGCAACCAGTTAAATTTTGATTAAAGCAATAAATACCTGTTCTTGAAATATGATAGAATGATGTCATGTCCAAAAAAAGAGAAGAAAACTCATTAATCTAGCTATTTCTCTGCTCAGATACTAATGACTGTAAGCTGGGACATAAATGCTCATTTATAACCTGTCACAGACCTGGATCAAACTTGTTCTCCATTTATGCCCCAATATATAAAAGATAGCATCATTATTTAATTGGCATAAATTTGCATTTAAGAATTAATTTGTTAAAAACAATTGTGCACATCATTTTGAGTAGTACACGTACCTAATCAGCTATTTAAGGCTTATCTTAATTTATATTAACTTTAACAGCCATTCATTACTATTATAGAGAAAATGTGAATACTACATACTACATAATTATTAATATTGGCTGGAGATATAGCTCAGCAGCATAAGCACCTGCCTAGCAAGCACAAGGTCCTGAGTTCAGTCCCTGGTACAAATAATAATTATTATTATTATTATGATTATTATTATAAATATTAACAATATCATAATTTATGTGATAGCATATACACAATGTGATTTAAAAAGTACAAATATATGGTGAATGTTCATAAAAAGATTAGAAACTCCAATTACATTAAAAGAGACAGCCATGAAACCCCTTCAAAATGCTACCCTCCATTCAAACCCATTTATTTGACTATTCTTGCCTTTTTTGGCAGTTCTGGGAGTCCTGCTAAGTGAATGTCTTACCGAAAGTATAGTGAATGAGCTGCTGACAGTCACTAAACCAAAAGGCATAACAAGATGGCTCTTGTGCGTCTGCTTTATTCACCTGGTCTGTCTCTGCAGCTTCTGGGTCTTCTGCAAAGTCAGTCTCTGTAGAGAGTCCACATCTCACATCAGTTCAGGCAGTCACTACAGCACAACCACAACAAAAAAGAAGACCTCAGGAACTGCCTCAGAAAGTGAAAAGACAGATCGGATAAATCAGTGTGTTCAAAGGAAGAAGAATGACCTATTTTGAAGGGATTAATGGCAATGTCTCCTTTAGTTTAGTAACATTTTTAAAAAATTAACATTCACTACTTCTTATCTCATATTGCATATCTCTTAGGAAAGTTTGAAATAAAATTTAATATATGCTTCTCAATTAATAATTGATTGTATTTGGCATATGTTTATTATGTAACCATTTTTTCTTTCATCATCTTCTGTGATTTCTTGAATTAGTTTCACTTGGTTTATAATGTTATCTTGTGTTGTTTGTGTCCAAATGCCTGAATTTTGAATCTTCCAATACTAAACTTTGAAATTTATTTCTTCTAACAATCAGAGATAACATTTCATACAACTTAAATGAAAAACTTTCAATGTGCAAGTCATAATTTGACTGTAAACACTCTAAAGCTCCTTATTCACATAAATTCAAGTAAATGGAAATTAATCTTCTATTTACAAATTCTTCTGGTGACCATTTATCAAAATAGAAATATGGGATTTCTATAAACCTTGAAAAAAGTTTCCTGGAACTTGATAAAGCTTCTTTTTTTAATCTGCCCAATGCCACCCAGGTTTAGAAAAATAAAATCAGAGCTTCATTTTTAATTAACTATTTCTTGAAAGTTCATTTGACCAGCCATTAGTATTATAAATATCCAAGTTTGACATGAGGAAGTGTGACAAATTCTGTTAACTTTGTAAAAGACTGTGTCAGCCTGGCATTTTTAAGAAAGTTTTGAGGCCCACGTGTATGTTCAGAAC
Organism: Octodon degus; assembly: GCF_000260255.1. NCBI lineage: Eukaryota > Metazoa > Chordata > Mammalia > Rodentia > Octodontidae > Octodon > Octodon degus. The sequence goes on from NW_004524608.1 coordinate 10,518,930, forward strand.
ACATTTTATTCATAGTGATAGCCTATAGCCTAGTATTAGACATACAGTAAAAATTTCACAAATATTATATTTGTCAAATGAATCAGAACTTGCTTTCCAAACTATAAACTATATGACTGATTCTAGGTGTTGCATTTTGGTCTTTAATTGGTCTTTGCTGGAAATTTCTTGGTTTTTCTTGGTCTTTAGATTCTCTCAATAATGCAGCCACATATGCATAGTGAGGAAGGTTGCACGTACCTTTGCCACTTTAGGTTTTAGCTATAAAAAGACTTTGCAGAGTGTACTTAAAGCAAATGTAACAATCACCATCCAGCTTGCGTCCTGATCTGTATGCACGTATTTAGCATAGCAGCATTCCTTAGCCAGATCTGCTAAGCCTGATACAACATAAATAGTTGACTGTAAATGAAAATTTTTAAATCATGGAGTTTAGCAGAAGACCAAAATGAACAAAACAAATGCATAATTGCAAAGCAAAGAAGAGTATCAATTTTTCTCCTGGATATATATCTATTTAAAACTATCTCTTCCCATTTTGTACAAAGTACTTCTATATCTATTCCATTGCATCTCTCTTTTAACCATCCATAGTACCTTTACTGACCAATAATTTAGAATATAATGCTGACAATTTATTTGAGATTTCAAAAACATTGGAGAAGTATAAGATTTAACAACTGAGTTTCAAATCTCATTGAGTTTTATTTGAGTAACTGATGTAACTAAAGAGAAGAGCTAACACCACACAGGAATTCCGTAGTCTAGGCAAGTTTATGCTAAGCTCTCTGAAACCTTCTCCTCTGTAAACAAAAGCTGTATGGCGTCTCAACTTCCATCTTTCTCAACAGATGTTACTTCTAATAGAATGAACGTTACAGACAAGGGAAATTTAACAAGGAGAAAACTTTGCAAGTGCCCTTAAAGTTTTGTGAGTGATTCCAAGATTATGGGAATTCTAAAAACACACTTATATATTTATTTTAGTAACTGCCTACCTTCGAAATGGATTGAAGCCCATAACAATGAAATGCTCAACTCAAGGAAATCAGAACACTTAAGAAGCCAGAAATAGGAAAAAAGAATACTGAGATATTTAAGAAAAAGAGTTCATAAACTTATGATACATGAAACATAAAACATTTTAGACTTTGGTGAAATAATAAACACAAAAAACAGATGGAAATTTTCCTATAAGGCACCCCAAGGAAAACCATAGTAACTTGGATGTCTATGAATTTCCAGCAAAGGAAGAATACCATTTCTGCAGAAATAACCTTTATGTGTGACACAAATAGGAAGCCAGAGATAAATTGCTTATTAAATTTTCTACTATGCATGAGATGGTTTATATACATTCATATATAATCAAAGTTACAACTCTGTGAAGTTGATATTATTAATTTAATTTTAAAAAGATAAAATTGAATCTTAAACAATTTGAACAAAGTCACACTTAGGAAGTTCCTTCAGTAGAACTTTAACTTATAGCTGTCTAAATTCATAGTTCATGGGACACATTCAAAGCCATGGGAACCCATATTTCTGTCTCATCTCTGCCTTCCAATTCAAAGAATACACACACACACACACACACACACACACACACACACACACTTTTTTCGGTTCTGTTAACAGACTACAGTCAGAGAGAGACTTCAGAGATAATGCTGAAATTAAAGTTACAAGTTCAGCATTCTCATTCCACTTTTATAGTCACAAGTATAGCACTCACTTACGTGAAATATAAGATGCTTTCTCATATCTTATACCATTCACCAATTTTGTTTTAGACAAGGTCTTGGTGTGTAGTTCAGGCTGTCCTTGAACTTACGAGGTAGCCCAGGTTGGCCTCAAACCATAGTGGTTCTGAAGCCTCAGCCTCTTGAGTGTTGGGATTACAGGTATGCCTCACTATGCCTGGTAACCTGCATCTTAACAGAAAGATGCACGTGCCTAATTTGTTATGTTGTGATGTTCTACTTATCTTTACCTATATGGGATCATTTATGAGTTATGCTGAGACTATAAGAGCTTGCTCCAGAGAGAAGTAAGTCATGAAAAGAGAAAAAGGGTGAGATAATTTTGTCCTATATTAATTTTATCCTATATAAATCTTACATAAAGTGCTTACCATTTCAGAAAACAGGACCTGTACTCAGACTTCAGTCTGGCATCACTTGGCAAGGAATCTACAGTGATTGTTTAGATAGTAGAAGGGATCAGTGGCCCAGAGAATTGGTTCTTAGAGTGAAGTTGAGTTGATATAGGAGACTATTAAGATGGGGGAGAAAATCCCCACTTCAACAATAAAACTAGAGATGAGATAAATTGTGTTAGAGAGCTTTTTCATTAATACAGCAAATTGGGCAGGAGTGTGGTCATGTAAGCCACACCTGAAAGCCACAGGTAAGGGTAGACTTTGCTGACAAGTGCTCAGGGACTCTTACTGGAGAAAGCTTCCTTTTGGATAGGGGCCTCTACAGGCTAAATCTGTGAGCAGCATAGAGTGGGGTGAACAATGTCTGACAGAGGGCACCGTGTGTATTGTAATTCATGGTTGACTCCACTATTGTGAAGGCTTTTACTTTGCAATAGAGAAACACAGAGGAATAAAGTGACTTGCACAAGTGTCACCTGTGGCAAACTCATGACCAGAATTCAGTTCTATGGATTTTCTCCTAATGTACCCTCAACCCATTTCTATACAATGAGGAAGATAAGAGCACAGAATCATGGCTGCTGAGATTGGTATCTCATATTGATCCTTTCATAACATATCACAGCCTGACCACTTCCATCTCATGGTGGTCCAGTTAAAGAAGTATCATTATAGATGTTTTAATATTAAAGTACTAGTAATTGTAAGTACACGAAAATAGGATTGAATGTGAAGATCCTCTCTGTGCTAAGTATATCTGAATTGCCTTCCAAACAATTCATAATTATTTTAGTTATATTGAATGGTTCACCAAGGTTGAGTTGAAAAAAGAGAACTTCAAAACTGAATTATTGCGCTATAAGTTACACTGCATGATGGCCCATCTGAAAGCATATTATTTATACAGTCAGTAAAAGTCAGAGGTCAAAGTAAAACCTACCTGTGACACAGGAAGTAGCAAGATACAGAGACCCATGACTTGTATTTGATCCATTGTAGCCCGGGAATTTATAAATGCATGAAATATATTTAGCTCACATTGAATAGCACATGTCATAGACTATTGTTTAATCTATTTCACTACTTTTAAAGTAACCTCTGAATAGGTTGTCAAAACAGTAGCACTTTAGATGCTTGTGTATGCACTGTAAGTTCTGGCCCAATTTCTATTTTTGAAAATTGAAGTGTACTTTTAAAGTATGTTTACTGTTCTCCTTTCCTTTCTCTGTTTTCAGGCTTATCAAAATATTTAGCTTTCATAATTCATATAGAGAAACATAAATAGTTCAAGTATTGTTTGCTAAGAGCAGTCCCTGATATGTGACATTTACAAATTCCATGAGTACTTCAAGATCAACACTTTTACTAATTATAACTAAGATATATACTAGAGATGACAATCTAAATTGACTTGAAATTCTATCACAAGGTTATCTTTCTAGTTGTACTGCCTTTGATTAATTATGTCATATTAATTGTCACATTTCATTATATCTGTGCACAGTATGATTTTACATAACATGATGCAGGGAAAACAGAAGCATTGTGAAAAGTTGCAGGCATAGCATTTTAATGCAACAGCACTCATGCTGAGTCTGACTACCTGCAGTTAATTCAGAGAACAAGTATTTGAGTTAAAATTTTTGACATGTTTAGAAAACCAAGTATTCATTAAAGTAGGCAAGGTAGAAACACTGGAAGAACTCCTGGTGACAACTGCTACACCTGCAGGTCCTTGAGCAAGAAGTAGACTTTATATCAGGTTGAAGTACACAGTGCTCTGGTAGTATGAAACTCTTTCTCTTTCTCCTTCAGGTACTAAAGGGTTTTCCAGAATGCTTACAAGCTGACATTTGTCTACATCTCAACCAAACCCTGCTGCAAAACTGCAAAGCTTTTCGTGGTGCAAGTAAAGGCTGCCTTCGAGCTCTGGCAATGAAGTTCAAGACCACTCATGCACCTCCAGGAGACACCCTCGTTCACTGTGGTGATGTCCTGACAGCACTCTACTTCTTATCCCGAGGCTCCATCGAAATCCTCAAAGATGATATTGTGGTAGCTATTCTGGGTGAGTGTTTTAAAACTGGCTGGTGACAGATTCAGTCATTAGCTATAGCTATTAGTACATATAGCAGCACATAATATAAAATGATAGGCAAAAGGTCAACTTTAATATCAATCTGTAATTCAAAACCTGCATTTAAAATTCAATTCAAAACAAATTAACCTTGATGGAAATATGTTTTATTGACCATCTCAGTTTTTCTCCAGTGTATAAATGCTTCTGTGATTCTCTTCAGTTCTTGGCAGCTGTATAGACATTTGAGGCCAAATAGATGGAAGTAGTCAGTGTTTTTGTCTCATTTTAGACAATCTGGGCTTCATGCTTTATCCATTAACATCTTAAAATAAAATATAAATTTTGTAGATACATAGGACAGCATGTCCCATTGGCCATTATGATCTGCGTTTATGTTCTGTGGATTTCATGTGTTCACTTTATACCATACAAATGGAATTATGAGTTTATATCTAAGTAATATGAAGCTATGAACGTAACACCAAGCATAAAGGTGGCAAAATTAAAATTAGTCATAAACTTGTGAGAGTGTAAAAGAAAATCTATATTTAATCTGTTTTATCTCTTTTAAAATAAACATATACTCCATGAATTTATGGAGTTTCCTGAGACTAGTAGGACAGAGGGACACAACAGAGGACCAAAGCAAGCCAGGTTTGTTTCCTCTCCTGTCACCTATCAAGGAGGCTTGAGACCCACTGTTCCCTATTGACACCTACTGCCAGTCTCCACGAAACTTCCCAGTCTTCTCCAGCTCCATTTAAATAATGAGCATGGAATACAGCAATTTCCTCTCTCCTCACTCTTCATGTTCATGCATGACAGTTTGCTCAGGACTTCCAGGGATGGTGTCCGTTTCCTGCGCTGTTGGACACAACCAGAGTATGGCATAGCAGAGGCCCTTAGACACAGATGAAGGTAGTGGAGGAGTTCGCTATACAGTCTGACAATTTTATTATGATTACAGTTTTTAAATCTTTCATAAAATTGGTAAGATAGGCAATTTGGTTCTCGATCTAATAAGAGAGCAAAGTTATTCCGAGGCTACACAATAAAGTAGTTTCCACAAGATTTGGCTTTGACAGCTTATCCTGGGATGGATCCAGGAGAAGCATGCTCCCCTGCATTTCTGATCTTCAGTGCCTGTTTTTCTATGTAGTTAAGTGTATGATATTTTACTTCCTTCCTATTAATTCTATTTAAATAAGAATGTTATGGCAAGTTTTACTTATTAGGATCCCATTGTTTAAAAGACTTTAATAGTTCTCACAGTGGGTAGTTCTCACAGATGTATGAGATGGTCTCACAAAATCTAAAGTAGCATAAACAAGGAAATGTTTTCCTAAATCTCAAAAGAAGCTTCATAATAGGTATAAGAAAATACCAGTTTACAGTCATTGATGATCTTTATAAATAATATTATCAACTAACCTATCAGAATTAATTAAGTCCATATGTCACATAAGTTTCTTGATATTCATCAATAGAAAGGGGGCCCAGATTTTAAGGGAAAATATCAAAACAAGGTTGAACAGATTGCATATACGAGAACACTGACTATAGAATCGCAGTGCATGAGGTTTAGTGCTGGCTACACTCTCCCCCCCTCCACTTCACCCAACTAAGAAGGTGACCTTGGGCTAATCAGTTTACCTCTTTAATCCTCTTTCAGTATTTATAATATTTGGATAATAATTAGTAATTTCTTCATGAAGTCATTTGGAGGATAAAAATGAAATTATATGAAACAATGCACCTAAGTATTTGACACAATGCCTGTCACCTACTTAGTCTTCAAAAAAAATTATTATCATAGATGTCATTCTTACCCTTATTAATCAGCCAGCATGAAAGTCAGGTGGCATGCTTTGGCAGAGGAGAGAGGGGAGACAGTTGCTGAGCAGAAGCCAGATGCTGAAATAACTATGGGTTTTACAGAAACCAAGGAGGTCAAAGTTTCAAAGCAAAGGCCACTTGACAAAAGACTTGTCTACATCTGTTGGAGCAATATAATTAGATATTTTAAACAATTGTGCAATTTTATTAAAGGCAAATATAAACATGGTTAAGAGAAACAAGGTGTGTTCAAATTTTTGCTCCAGTCTTCTAAATTTTAAAAGAGCTCGCGAGAGCCCTTTCTTGGTACTACTTCTGGAGATTATCCTGAAAGCGAACTTAAATCTGACACAGTGTGGTCTTTCTCATATTACTGGATTAACAAAATCAGAGCATATCTATCTGTAAGTATCTTTAAAATATTTTATGACAAGGGATTTTGCTAGCAGTGGGGGGTGTGCTAGAATGAAAACTTACTTGTTGCGTTCTAGATACTCAGCGATTGACTCACAGCCAACACGGAAAGCCAGAGTCAACATTCCATTCAGCAAATACACACTGGGGCCGTTGGCCCAGACCCTACAACTTTGCTGCCCAAATGCCTATTAACCATAATGCCTTATATTTGAAATCTTTAGTTCAGGGACTTGCCAGTTGGCCAGTGGCTTCTTCCTGCTTTTAGAAAAATATTTTGATTCTGTTTCTTTCGATTTTCTTTTCTTTAGGAAAAAATGACATATTTGGAGAAATGGTTCACCTCTATGCCAAACCTGGCAAGTCTAATGCAGACGTAAGAGCACTCACCTACTGTGACTTGCATAAGATTCAGCGAGAAGACTTGCTAGAGGTGTTGGATATGTATCCAGAGTTTTCAGATCACTTTCTAACAAATCTCGAGTTGACTTTCAACCTAAGGCATGAGAGTGCAAAGGTATATGCTTGCTTTTTTTTCCATTCCTGCTATTTTTATTTTGTTCTTGAATTGCGCAAATATTTCTGAAAAATTAAACAAAATATTTGAACAAAATTTAATAAATTCCAAATACAGAGGAGGAAAGGTCTGCAGGATACTGAAATTTAAACTATGGAGAAGAAATTCAAACTACTTACCTTTAAATATGTTGAATACTTTTAAGCATGTTGATTAAGTTTAGCCTTAGGAACCATTAGGTGAAATATATAGGTTAAAATACTTTGGTTTTGATTGTGTCAATTATTTGTAAGTAATAGAGAATTTTAGACTATTAAAAGTTAATCTTAATGAAGTTTGTCTTACACAAAAGATAAAATATCATCTCAGCTTTATATATTTATATCACATGTGTTACCAATGACTTTTAAATAATAGTGAAAAAAATAATCTCAAAATTAATATTGTAGAATGAATAGCACATGGCCTAATAGCAATAGTATTTTTAAATAACTCTACACATTACTTAACTTAGAATGAATTTGAGAGTGTAGTTCTCATGTCCCTAACACCTGCACTGTGATAATGTGTCTTTGTGAACCATTACTATACTATGGACATAGGAATTACATATATCCACAATTAATACGTTATTCCTCCTGTGTTCCTTTCTCCCTAGAGCTTCTAGGCCCCTCTCCAGTCTTAAATTCTTTTTTAATAATAAATCAAGGGGCCCAGGAGATAGATCAGCAGCATAAGCATCTGCTGGGCAAGCACAGAGTGCCAATTTCTACCCCTAGTACCATAAAAAATAATAAATCAAGTACTAGGCACTTGATACTTCCCAGGGTAATCACAGACTAGCTAATGCATTATCCGGAAAAGGATCTTTAAGTCCACATCCAGGTAAAATGTAGCTTTAATTCCTCTTAGAGCTAGTTATTCTCAGTCATTCTGAGCAACTTAAAGAGAAAAAGCAACTTTCAAGGTACCATTCAATATCCAGATGTACCAGCTCAGATAAGTACCTATTTCCAAATATTGAAAAGCTAAAAATTATTTAGATGATAAAAGCTTATTAAGAGCATATATTTTCAAAGTTGTTTTAATTCAGTACTTTCTCAAAATCCTAATCAAATGTCATCAACTTCATTCTAATTTTTAACTTGAAAACTGAAAAGTATCTATCTCAGGTCCTTTATTTAACAATTCAGGCAGCACAAGAATACAATAGGAGTTTCCATTCTAATTTAAAAGATGAATGTTGTTCAGAGCGAGCCAGAGGGGGAGAAGAAGGTGACAACAAATATAATAGAGGGCTCTGAACATAATGTTCATTGAAGTCAACAACTTTATACTTAGTGCTATGGGATTTAGCCATGCAATCATTACCATGTAATTTAGACATCATAGTTAATTATAATCAGCTTATACATTTTTCTGTGCTGAGATAGATTCTGTAATGTTTTAAAAACTGTTATTATTTTTTTCTAGCTTTACCAATTGACATAAAACACAATTGCCAAAAGGTATATTTTGTTTCTAAATCATGACATTCTCTATAAATTTTCAAATAAATGACTTCTTCAACTAAGACTTCCCCATCAGTTGGCTTAAGCTACTAGAATTATTTCATCAGTCCACGCTATAATTTCAAAGCAAACATTAGGCAAATATTGCAGCTATTTGTGTGTGATCTTTTAATTAACATTCAGTGATTGAGGTGATATAAAATAGTAAAGATTGCTAATAATTCATTACAGCTTAGTTGGGTAATCTTCCATTTTATCTTCATGATCCATTAACAAAGGCTGATCTCTTCCTATAATCACAGTCCATGAATGATTCTGAAGGAGAAAACTGTAAGCTCCGGAGGCGAAGACTGTCCTTTGAAAGTGAAGGAGACAAAGGTAATCTATCCTGTGTCTATGCTTTAAGTACAGTGCATGTGGTTTTCAGACATTCTTACTAAAATTCTCATTATAGTTCTTATTTCAAGAGTACATTTTAGGGGCCAGGGAGATAGCTCAGTAAAATAAGCACTTGCCTGGCAAGTGCAGGGTGCTGGGTTCAATCCCCGGTACCACAAAAAAAAAAAAAAAAAAAAGAATACATTTCATTTAGGCTTAAGAAAGTAAATTCTTTGTTTTGTAAAAGAACTAATCATTTTCTGGTATTTGATTGATAGTAGTCAACAATATCCTTCAACAAAATTGTATGATATTTACAAAGACTTCTCAGGTATAGAAATAAAGTAATCTGGTTAAAAAATGCAGGGCATTTAAGAATAGCTGCATAACTGTGTAAAGTTCTAAGCAGAATGTTACGGAAAGAGGACCTCCCTCTGTCCTGCGCCAGGAACACAAGCATGTACACAAGCCCCACTTGCACATAAGACCTGCATGAAAAGGCAGTGCAGCCCTTCAGTTGTGGTTTCTCTGACAGGGACAAGTACACATCAGTGGTACCTGGATGGGAATATGCTTACGTGTGTCTGGCCAGATAAGAGAAGGCTTTCATCATTAGACCTCCATCCTTGCCTCAGACTGATCTCACACTCTTGTTACACTCTGTACTTGGCCTTAAAGCAATAGCCGATGCTATGAATCAGTTCCCATCTTTTTTCTTGAATATTCTTTTCCTGGCATCTGCACCACCCAGTCCTGCTTTCCTTATCCTTTCCAAGCTCCAGTTCTTGCTGCACAGCAGGTACTCCACAAACATCTGTTGAAAAAGCAAATGAAATAGATCTGAGAAACTTTCTTTTGACTGTTTTCCTCTTTCGGCCTTCTTAATTTCAGTGCTTTTCTTGCTTCTCTTCTTTCTTCGGGAATCATTTCCCTAGGAGAAATCATATACCGGCCATCGCTTACACCACATATCAAGGGAACTAAAGTGCCCTCTTGTCCATGTGCATTGCTTCTATATTTTCACTATATCATTCCTTTGATTGGATTTAGCCTCTGTTCTCAAACACACAAGCTGTGTCACACACTAAATTTTTTTTAATCAAAGTTGATCCCCAAGGATCACCTGTTTCTTGATTTTCTTGAATTTTTCAGAAGTTTTAAAAATTTTAAAGGTACTTTCCTACTATGACTTTGTCCAAGACTGCCCTGTACAGTGTCACAATTGCTCTAAGAATTTTGAAAAATATTTGTTCAGTAGAAATAACAGTACAATTCTTTGGCCAATTGCAAAGCAATAAACCACTTATAGGTGATTTTTTTTTCTACAATGACTTTTTATCTCCCACTGACTTATTCTAAAATCAGAACCATCACTGTCAAGCTGTTTTTCCATAAAATTAAGCTAAGTCCCTTATCACAAATTTAATCTCTTATTGTATCTCACTGGAAAGGAAGACCAAACTGGCAAAACTGCATATATAATAAAGTTACCTATGCTTTTGAAGATTTATTAAATCTTCTCTCAATCTTGTTCAGTATTGTCATTCTAAGTAATTAGTGTACTGTTTTCATTTCCTAATAAGGCACTGAAACCAGGTCACAACTGATAACTGTATTTACACAGTCGGACGTTTCTTTTGACTTCGAAAACATTCTCTTTACTCACACCACCTTGTCTCTGAAGCCCATTTTGTACATACAGTGTAAGTAGCAAACATTTGACTATCTATAGTTCTTCGAAGTCTCCTGCTGTGTCAGTGAGTTACTATGAGTTGGGCAATGTAAAGACACAATTAACTCCAGTCGTCCAGAGTTTAAGAAACTGCTGCAAGTTACTTAAGGTTCCAGGGTGTTATAGGCAAGCATGAAATTTTGAAAAGAAACTTAGTCCCCAGGCAGGGAGGCGGTTCTGTAGTCTAAGTGCCGTCTAAGTGCCTGCCTAGAAAACACAAGGACTTGGGTTCAATCCCTGGTACCGCATGCTACACTGGCCCCAGAACTCTGGGTGCTCCTTGCTGGAGACTGAAACCAGGCATGGTGGTACACACCTGTAACCCTAGTGCAGGGGAGACTGAGACAGGAAGATCGCTACCAGTCTGAGCTGCATAGCAAGACTTTGTACCATATATATATATATATATATATTCCCTATCCTCTCAACATAAGACTCTATGGAAGGTCACCCATTCATACAAGCATACAGAGCAGAGAACTTTCAGAGGATTTACTAACGCTGATTAGAATGTAGTTTCTTAAACCAAAAGTATCCTATCAAATACCCTGATTAGTTAGTTTAGTGTTATTTTGCTATCCACATGAAACACAACCTCCAAGGCAGAATCCAAAGAGTGATGAAGACTGTGAAATCAATTAGTAGAGGTGTCAGGAACCTGAGAGAAGACCGTGGAGATCACAGAGCATGTGGCAGACAGAGGTTGAGCTGTGCATTGTCCCTCGCAACCTTCTCTGCAGGGGACTGTAACTCTTGTAGCTTCACCCACACACACCTCCAGTTTTGGCTAGCACATGTGCTAAGGAGCTCATGCTAAAAAAGGTGAATATTAAAAGGAGAAGTGTGTAGAACTTCTGGCATAATGAATTTGTTGATCAAGGTGGTTTGTCCTTAAGAAATTGTCTTTACTTCTTCTAAGGAAAGAAGCTCACTTTGCTAAAAAAAGAAAGTTGTCAGTGCAAGTACAAAGATGAGAACTCAATATCCTCAAGTGGTTTTCTGTCCTTTTTAACATTCTGACATGAAAGCACCCAGGATTTCCCCTCTATGACTAGGGGCATTGTAGGAACAGTTACTACAGTGTCTAGGAAGGAAGTAAAATGTTATTGTTACAGGAAGTAAAGAACAAACATGATGTTTTAGTGACATAATCAGTGGTCAAGAAAATTTTTTAAATGTTTGGACAGAAAAGAAAGACGAAAAAACTCAAAAGTTGCCTATTTTAATAGCCTTCAGAGTTCTGAGTCATTAAAATGATTCATTATATCATGGGAAGATTTTTTATTTTCAAATTATATATTGGTTTACTGCATAATATGCAATACAACTACTACAATAGAATGTATTATATCTATATCCATGTCTATCTATAAAATATATAAATGTGTGTCTGTGCATATGTATATGTATATGTAAAATATGCCATGATGTACTGATGTATATACACTTATTTTAATGGTAGGATTCATGCAACCAAATATTTGAAGTATTAGGCCCAACTCTGTCTACAGATACAAAATACGGTATTAAAGTATTACTAATGCCTGATTAGGATACCAGTGGCTGTATGGCAAAGAATAATCTAATGATGGCAGCAATGTAACAGGCCCATTTGTTTGGCAAGTAAGCATTGATTGCACTCCGAGTGTTCTTATATATGTGCATCTTTTTTCTCTTTCTGTTTCACTTGTTTCTATTTTTCCCATTTTAAAAAATTGTCTCTACATCTCACAGATTTCTCATTCGAAACTATATTGTTTATATGCTTGCTTTTTAAACTTTTTATTAAGTCTTCTAGATAACTTAGAAGGAAAAAAAGATGTACACAGACTTTTGAAGGATTTATCTTTACTTTTTATGTCAAATATTGTATTGAAAAGAAGTGAATTTCGAAGAATTAACTTTTTAACTGGTTTTAGTGCTTGGAAATTCCACTAACATTATTTTAAACTCATGATATGCAATTCCTGCTGCTATTTTAAATTTTAAGAGAAATCCCACTGCTAAAGTTGTTTAAACTGAAGCGTGCAAGTGACTTTCAGTTCTTATCATAGGGAACTCATGGGAAAGGGAGTACAGTATTTCCCAAACAAATGTTTTTTATTGTTTTTAGTACAGGGTCTACAGAGTCTCATTGCATAGACTGGACTTGTAGTGATCCTCGTGTTTTTCAGCCTCCCAAACGGTGGGATTACATGTGTGCACCACCATACCCAGTCTTAATCGCCCCAGGGGCCAGGCTGGATCAAACTCCAGTCCCTGTGTCTGCCTAAGCAGGCACTTTAATTGGCTGAGTCACCTGGTTCATATCTTTGCCTCAGATTCCCCATCAGATCTTTGTAATTATCTAACCCCTCTTCCAAACATCTTTCCCACTTTCTTTCTTAAAAACATAATATTGAAGACTAAGGCAGATAATTAGCCTCAATTAGTCTCACTTGTAAAATGTATAAGATCAAAAAGAAAACACATGTCCTAGCAAAATGTATAGACGTTGGCCTACAGAGTTAAAGAATGCTAAGCTTGTCTTTACTAATCAAGACATTTTTTACACTTTCAATTTTTAAGACCCTAGAAAACAGGTCTTAGAGCTCGTAAGAGTCTTATCATTCCTGCTAATAAGTTACCACAGGAAATGTCATTGTAAAAAAAATGAAGAAACTGCAAACAATTAAAAAAGAATAAACTTATTGAGTAAACACAAGAAAAATTAAAAGGGTGTGGAAGAGGTGCTTGTGCCAACAAAATGAGAGGGAACCAAAAGGGAAGTATACTCAGCCTGCTCTACCCACTGGGCTTAGATGGGTCCACACAAAGAAATATTTGTATTCTAAGAGTAGGAGAGACTGACATGTTTTCATTAGAAGACCAATGTTGCAGAAATCAGCCTACAGTGTCTTGATCTTATTCCGTATTTCCTCTCAAAGGACAGAAATCGTGTGTGTCTGATGGTGTCACGTTGACATCCAAAGCAAGTTTTTAAGCTGTTTCTCCAATCTAAAATAATTTTGTGAAAGTGATTTAAGGGGCAAATATATACACTGACAAATTTATTTATAAAAGTAAGAGTTCTAATTTTATTGAGTTAATTCTTTAAATATAAATACTTTGGTGTTTCTTTGGGTTATCGTCACCTATACGAATGAGCAGCTAATTACTTACCTCAGTGGTGTGTAAGCTCATCTTTTTCTAGCTTTATGATGGTTTTGTTGATAAAAGCTATATGTTTGTACGGCGTCTAATGTGACTTTTTGATATACATGTATATTTTTTGAAATAATGACACAATCAAGCTAATTGACATACCCACCACCCCATAGTTATCTTTTCTGTTTGTGTGAAGAAAATAATGAATATCATGTCTAGCAATTTTCAACAATGCCGTATGTTAACCATAACCTACCTACTATCCAACAATCCCTAGAACTCATTCATCAGAACTGAAACTTGTACCAATAGTGCTTTGATCAACATCTCCCCAAATGTATCAGTTCTTTCATTTTTAAAGATAAATTTAATCATATATTTATACATAAAATGACTGTTTAGTCTTCTTTCAACATCACCTGAAGTTACAGACAGCTTACTGTACTTCATCCCAAATGAAAACATTTATTTCAGCCTCCGAGCTTCCAGTGAAATATTTTTGTAAGGTAGTAGACTGGAACCGAGCATCTTATCTCAAAAGTCCCACCAGTGGGAAATATAAAACTCAAATGCCAAGAAATCACACTAAATGCTTTTCTCTGACCAAAAGTTATGTCTCCCTGTTGGGCCTGAAAAATAAAAATCACAATTAGTTTGAGAGGGAAACTGCATAAACAATGGAGAGAGTACCACTGTTAGTTATCAGGGGTTTTTTTAATGTAAATATTTTGTATTATCATTTCTAAAATATATGGGTCAACCACCCCATTGGGACACTTTTATTCTATGATCTGAATTCACTCTGAACCTAGAAAAACAACCATAAATTCTTTAGCATAATGTCCTCTGCGAAAACTGGAGGAAATAAATTGTCAGCCTACAGAAACAAGGGGAAAAAAAAAACAAGGTTTTCTGTCATTTGAATCAGTAAATTCAGGGCTTAACTAAACAGGTGGAAATCATTCTTTGTAAAATAATGACAACAGAAATGATTACACAACCTTATTACTGGAAAAAGGAGGAATTTTAAAAGTCCCTCAGGTTTATGTTCTCAGAATACTTCTCTTTCTACACAGAGAATGAAGGACATGAAGGAAAAAAGCAGTGCCTAATGCTATTTCATGTCTATGAAATAGTTCAGTTTAACTAGAAAGTGGTAGAAATGAAACATTCCATCAAACTCCAGAAGTAGCTGGAGGCTAATTATAATGTATTTCAGCTGCCCGATTTCAGGTACTACATCTGCCAACATCCACACGAAGCCTGAGCAATTTTCATTTTTAATGCATAAATAGATTGTCATTTCAGCCTTCATTTTATATGACAGAAAGTGAAACTTTAATTTATTTAGTATGTAATTTAAAAAAAACATTGTCTCACAAAGGTTACACCAGAGCAATTGTTCATATAACTAATGACCTCATCTAGTGGAGCACAGAAACAAATGTGGGTTTTTCTCAGAACAAATTCGAAATATTCAAGAAATTCAAACTTCTTGTTATTTTATGATTGTACTTTTAGTGTGAGTTTTTCCTAAAGTAGTTAGGTCCCATACATATGCAGTGACTGGATTTATTTTACTGTATGATGAAGTATTAGTAAGTCCTCAGTCAATAAATTTTTTGAGTATTTGCCCTGATTTAAAGCAAGCAAGATATAATTCAACCTAGCAATGTGTGCTAACTGATGAATTTTGTTCCTAAATACCCCAAATCCAGTCATCATTTTGTTAACTCATACTGAAGCCAAGGTAGTAAATGAGACAGAACATTCTGCCATATTTAAAGATTTCAAAATTTACAGAGAACTCCCAGGAATGTTCTCTCAGGAGAACTAGAAATAGAATATTAATTTTTGTATGGAGTCAGTACAAATATTGATGTTGCTATTACTCATAGCTACCTAGATTAGAGTCATATGAATTCATGGTTTATTCAGTTTATATTTAATTCTGCTGAGAAAAATGCAAAAAAAAAAAAAGTTCAAAATAAAGCATTAAGAATGATGAAAACTCTGAGCTGACTCTAATCCCACTCAAAGTCTATGTTCAAGCCATAGACTTCAAAAAGCTTTACTCAACAGCTGCAAAAAAAAAAAAAAAATGCAACTCACTAGCAGATATGAAGATAATTTGGAATAGTAAGCTCTTCATTTTTTCACATTTACAGGCGTAAAACCAGTACATATTGCTTTTTGAGGAATAAAATGCTATGTTTAAAAGTGGAGAATGTTAAGCAAAATTTCTGAGGGCTTTGGAGGAGGACAGAAGTTAAAGACAAAGAAAATATGAAGTTAGATAACGAGAAGGAAGTGTACTAGCTTTAGGGGGGCTTTAGTACAGTGCCACTGGAAACCATGACTCTTTCAAGGAGAACTGATCTGAATGCTTACCGCTGATAAGCTTAGTGGTTGATGGGAAGATGTCACAACAGTAAGTAATCAAGGATGACACTAATACTTGAAAATGAAAAGGTCTATGATTTTCTTGATAGTGATGAAATCACTGGCCAAGTAGGAAATCTTAAAAGAAAATAAGTTAAACAATTTTCACTTACTAAATTTCACTTTAATTGACAGAATCTAAATTCCTTAATAATAATTTCAGATAAAGCTCATTTTTAAACTCTGCACATTTTTACCTCAGGCTTCTCAAGAAAATTTTAATTTATGATTTAAACAATAAAGGAAAAAGGCTTTGTTTAAATTTCTATGCCATATGGGAATTTTAGGAAACAGCTTTCCAGAGCAGACTTAAATCAGTGCATTTGGCCTTCTATAAATAACAAAGTAAGGACACCCAGGCTTAGAGTAGATGGGGACACTGTCTTCACCATTTCTCTAGAAAATGATATACTCTTCAGTGCTTTGTTGTTAGTTATTAGCAGGAACCATATGGAGAATTATACTGTCTCCCCGGGACACTAATAGAAACAAGTTCTGAGATTTGTCTCTGAGCTTTTCCTGCTAAAATATATTCTAACACAACCTTCAGGGCTGAAATTATCCTGACATTTCAATATAAAACATCCAGTATGCACTAGTGACTTTAATGTAATTAGGTAAAACTTACCTCAATTACTGTATTTAAGCTTTATATTCTTTGCAATATGCTACTAAACCAAATTTCCTGGAATGTCAAGGCCATTATATGCATTGAACTAAGGTTAAAACTCAGTCGTGCAGTCTGTACCACAAGGAGACTTCCAATTTTGACCTTTGCAATGTGTGAATGACTTCCACAAATAGGGGTGTGAAGGTTAAAAACAAAAAACAGGCTTCACAGTGGTGATATTTTCGAACTGGTACATTATTTTTGCTTTCCTTCTTTTACCACCCTAAAGAAAAAGTGCACCAGATTTTCAGAATTCAAGTGACAGTTGAGCGTGTATAAATAAATTTGTAAGTTATCCTATAGTTTTCTCTGAAATCTAACCTTTAGCATGCAAATTCTGTTTTAGATTAATAACTCATTTCATGAAAATATAACTTAATTTAAAAAGTAAATCTTTTAATTACCACAAGAAAAGGTTTTCTACAACATTCATAGTCTCACATTTGATTATCTGCTGTCAAATAACCTTCCTGTTACAGATTTTGGCAAAGAAAACAGTACAAATGATCCTGAAGATTCTGCAGACACCATAAGACATTATCAGAGTTCCAAGAAACACTTTGAAGAGAAAAAGAGTAGATCGTCCTCTTTCATCTCCTCCATTGATGATGAGCAAAAGCCGCTCTTCTCAGGAACAATAGATTCTACTCCAAGATTAGGGAAAGCAACTGGGCTTCATTTTGAAGAAACAATGCCTGCCCCGGGAAGAATGCGCACGGATAAAAGGAGTCACTCTTGCAGAGGTAATGGGGACTCAGGTATCAGTGGTTAATGTTAAACCTAAAGTGGTGAAGTTTTACAAGGTAAGAATCGCACTGACACATCAATTTAATCTTTTCAAATTCATGAAATGTTTGCATAACCATTCAAAATTTAAATCTTATACAGCATGTTTTCATAATTCTGGAATTAAGTAGCAATTAATTCCAACTAATATTAGCATAAGAAGTATTTGTGGCCAACCAGATTTAATATCAAATTGTGGCAAACCAATTGAAGCAAATGATTCCAATTAAGAGAAGATCAATGAGTATTTTAAGAGAGCTTACCAGTTGGTTCTTCTCCTTCTATGTGCTTTCTGTACACACTTCTTACCCCAACCTTGTAGTTTTATAGTATGGAAGGTCAGTGCTCTAACACTATAATGCACACCAAGAAGAATTTCATTTTGATGTAAGTTTTTAAAAAGAGAAGAGAAATACCGGAACATGAAGTATATTCGCGATAAAATTTTTAACATTCTTACTAAAAGAACACAAAATTATAGGTTTTGTTGTACAAGTAAAGAGTAATAATGCCTAACTAATATGTCTAGCTTTCATGCTAAGGGATGGAAAACTCAAGACAACTTTAAAAACTGTTACATAGAAAATATTAACTTAGCATAACAAGAGCTTGATTTAGTCATTAAATGGTACCCGTAAGAGATATGCCCTGACCTCTGCTCCTCATATAACTTTGGATAAGTGATTTGACACATCCTACTAAGATTTTGCACATTTTAAAAATGACAGTAACCTTACCTAAAGGACTACTTGGTTATGATTATTAAGTAAATCATGTTACTTTCTTTGAAATAAAATCTCCAGCTGTAGTATTTTCTCACAGATTTTTATTTTCAAACACTTTTATCATTTAATGTGTCCCTAGATGGTAACGAAAAGTCTAAAGATTTAAAAGGCAGAGCAAACCATCCAAAAAATAATAAAAATGAAGGAAAAATATAATGTTTTTGTCTAACAGAAAGAAAAATTATCGCACAATGTATTTCAATAGATCATATCTGAACACAAAGGTTTAATGAAATCTAGAATGTTTGGACTTTATATTTTTCCTGAGTTCTTTCCTATTATGTTATCAAGTTTTGCCAGAGCTACACATAGAAGTAAGCTAAGAATATATGCTAATGTCCTCTGGACAATCTTAAAATCTTGATGAAGTGAATGAAAATAGTACTTCATTTATCACAGCGGAAGAATGGAATATTAGATGTGATTACCAAATGTCCCATTTTAGTTATTTATGAAAATGGATTCTGAGAAGTTCTAAAAATAGAAGCCGGCTGTATTGTGGAAGTCAGAGGTTCTGATGAGCTTGCTGAACCACGTCTGCTGTACCCAAAAGGAGCATGGGCTGGGCTTCCCTTTTTCTTAAAAAAAAAAAAAAAGTACTTTTTTTTTTGTTTTTGTGAGGAATTTTAGACTGCCAAGTGACAAGTTATTAAAGATATATTTTTAGGATTTTATTTGACTTTATAATGATTCTCCTTGGCAGCAAATTCTAGTGTCCTTCATCTTATATTTTTATTTGCTATCTCTTCCGATTTTTAATTAGCTATCTCAGATGCCAATAAAAATAGCATCTTCACAAAAAAATTTATATCTCTATTTTTTCTTTCAAAAATGTATATATTAATTCATATTCAAGTAAGAAATATTTTGCAAATGCATAGCTAAACTTGCATGTAATTGAAAGAAACATAATTGGTACTGTATAGTCCAGAGTGGTGGATAGCATGATTAGTTAATATTATAAACTAATACAGTATTTTAAATTTTGATTTACTGAAAATTTTATTCCTGAATGATTTTTAAGGTGAAAGACTATGTAATGGTCACAAACTTTAGTAATATGTAAGGTGTGGCAGTAACTACTACAGCGTGAATTTCTAAGTCCTCACAAATTTTAGTTTCCCCATCAATGTGAAATTTTATTCCCCCTTCATTTTCTTCGTATCTGTCATTCTGAATCCGATAGAAGAACACATTTAGGCAAAACTCTTTAAACTTCATTCTACGATGTGAAGGTCAAAAGTTGACTATAGGAAAATTGTATATCCAAAGTAAAACAAATGGACTCTTATCCTATTTATGTGGGAGTCAAGGGTTGGCTTCAGGAAAACTGTGTACCCAGAGCAAAAGTTTACTTTCTGTTCATCCACTTACAACTATAGCCTTGCAACTATAGCAACATTTTCCAAGGCAACCAGGCACTGATTCTGTCTGAACTATACTTAGAAAGCGCCTACAAGGATGTTCATTTGATTAAGATCACTAACCAAGATTTGCCCCTCTGACTCCTCATTTTTTACTTTGCTGTTAAAAGAAGCTAATCGTGTATCTCTACTTTTAATATACATAAATTATAATATAGGAAGCATCTTCTCACAGAACATTTTATTCATTTTTACTAAAATAATGATTTTTACTTGAGCACAAAGGAAGAAGTAGTATTCTCCATAATTTATTGCATATGATTCACTGTTGTCATTTAAAATTCAATTTATAATATGTGATTTAAAAATGAGAGAGCTGTTGAGCAGAGGCAGCTTTCTCTAAACTTTCTTGATACAAAACTTATTTATGAGCACAATATATAACTTCAATCCCATCACTTCCTAGCTTCTCTAAAGAAACGTCCGTAAGTGAACATGCTGTTAAATGATTAGACAAAACCATTTATGTGTTCTGAATGCTTATTTGGCATCACTAACCCGAAGTTAAAAACCTAGTGTACTAGCGTATTATATGATTGTTTTGCATTTCAAATGTGTTCAAATATCTGTGAATGATAAATCATACTTCTCAGTGAAAGTCTCTGATAAATTACTTAAAACTACCATTTTCCCATGTCCATTTACACTTTTTCATTTTTGGTAAAATATCAAATTATATTGTAAACTGTCACTTAAAAGGCATTCTAACCGTTGAGATCCAGTAAGGTAAAGAAGTCAATCAGAAGCCTTTCTGGATTTCACAGGAAAGCTCCAAGGTCTGTAAACCAACTCCAAAGAACAAGGGGTCCCCTTGTTCTTCTCTTGCTATCTTTCAATATCCCTCTTCCTTTGCTATATTAGCTTTCTCTACTGAAGCAGAAATTTTAGGTACTTCATAATAGAAATTTCTGTATACTCAGTGACTAAAGACTGTAAGAAAAACAATAAAATAAAGAAATGTTCTACTTAGAGAAAAATATGCATTTCATCTCCCTAAATATACTTTTTGAGAAACTATAGAAAGGAACTTGTACAATTCTGTTCTCTGCTTCTAGATTCAGTTAATTCTGTCCAAGTTAGGTACTTATTATTCATTTTTTAAATAGCTGAGGATGGCCTGCAAGCAAGTGCAGGGGCCGGGGTTTCGATCCCGAAGCCTGCCATGCCAGCCCTAGTCCCAGGGCGTGCTGAGCTGGTGACTGAGACTGGGCGTGGTGGCATGCGCCTGTAATCCCAGCACTTGGGAGGCTGTAAACAGGCAGATGTCTACGAGTCTGATCTAGTAATGAGACCCTGAACACCCTGTAGACCCTTCCCTAAAATACAAAATAAATAGCTGAGAATATAAGTTCCATAACTTCATATAATAACTTTTCCCAGTGTTCAATCACAGCTACCTAAGATTTTTAAGTCTTTATATTGAAATCACTTTCTGTAATTCAAATTTATTTCCACATCAAAGCTAAATACCCTTTGAAGTGGTCTTTTTGTCTTGTTAGCTCTCTTGTGAGGAAAAAAAGTCTCATCTTTTACATTTCTGCTCCAGTAGCACATTTTCATAGGTTTTATTTTTCAAAACTTTAATTATTTTGTGCTATACTATGAACGGATAGCAATAGCACCAAAAGTATATGACAAAAATGAGGGAGAAAATAGGGTATATTTATCCACAAGTAATGACATCTTGGAAATATAGATTCTAAGAGAAACAATAAAAGAGGTTTGGAAAATGAATCTCTTCGTTTAAAAAAATGATCACCACTTTGTTAGACTGAATCCTACAAGCCCATGGCTTTGTCTAATTTGTCTTTAATTCCTCCACACTTAGTAGAGTTTGTGGCACATAATAAACACTCCAGAATATTGCACAAGTAGGCTTGAACAGAAAAGTAACTTATTTTAAAACAAATTTAAAGATCCTCAAGGAACTAACAGTAGAGAGTAACGTCATTATAAAACACTTTAAATTTCAGCATGTCCTTCAAAACTTTATCATCGGGCCCACTCTGAGTCACAAAAAAAAAAAAAAAAAAAAAAAAAAAAAAACAGCCCCCATGAGAAGGAGCTCCCAACATTCTATATCCTGGATAAAGCACTGCGAATAAAATGTATTTCTTCCCAAATTTAGAATCTCAAAAGCATTACTTTCTAATCCATTTGGGTTCAGCCTTCCATATCTTCTCATAGCAGGAAGCAGAAAGATGGCAAGATGACAAGCCTCTCCGTCTGCTGGAGTCATGAATGCTAGGAAGGTCGTGCAGAGTAAGGCCTGCCTGCAGTATGCAGGGGCTCTGCCACAGAGGGTCACGGCCCTCATCCTGTCTCTAGGCCATCCTGCGCTGTCTCTCACATTACGCCCTGAGCCCCTTTCCAGCTTGAGCACCCGAGGAAGGCTGACCTCCTCTTGTTTTTTACACAGATATCACTGATATGCAGAGTTGGGAAGAGCACGCCAGAGCCCAGCCTGAAGAATGCAGTCCACCCGCGCTTCAGCGACCTGCCTGGGGGACTTCAGAAACCGAGAGCGACTTCACTTACGGGGAGGTGGAGCAAAGACTGGATTTGCTCCAAGAACAGCTTAACAGGTTTGAGCACTAGCGGGCCAAGGAGAACTTTTCCTATCCTTTAGGCCTGTCTAGCTTGGCTCTTTGTAAGCCGCAAATTCTTTTTGCCATGATTTATGTTATTATACACACTTATTTGAAATGATAGTAGAAGGTGACAGAATTATTATTTTATATGGCAGGGAATATTTGTTTAGAATAGTTCATACTTTCATTAGTATGTAGCCTGTTTTTTCTTTATGAATCATCCAATTAGTATATCATTGGTACTCACTGCTTTAGAAAACTACTGCTATTCTGTCCTCAAAATAATTCCTATTGGGCCGGGGAGATGGCTCAGTGGAGTAAGTGCTTCCCTGGCAAGCGCAAGGGCCTGAGTTCAATCCCCGGTTCTGCAAAAAA
>NW_004524608.1:10541878-10567388 GCF_000260255.1 Octodon degus
ATTAACTTGGTAACTAACACCTTTCTTCTTTTAAACTTTTTATATCTTTCCGTTGCCCTTGGTAATCTCATTATGTATTATAGCATCTAAAAGTAACAAAAAAGTGACTTACGCAACTAGTCACATTGTCTAAAATGTGGATGAATTAAAAATTCTGCAAGCTAAAGACCATAGTATTTCCATTTTCCTCTTAATTTTGATTCAGACTGTTTACCATGAGCAATAAACTTTAATTTTGCAGAGGAGATAATGTTTTCATCCAAGTCTTGTTAAAATTAAAAGAGTTAAAAAGATTCAGGGGAAAACTATGACTCTTTTATAGATACTTTGATTATGTTTCTTTTGAGGAGGTGCCTTAGTCAAAGGGTAGTCTTCCAGTACACCCCAGTGGAGGAAACCCTCCATGGATTAAACTAAAATGCTCAAATCATAGGATGTTTTAAATCAATTTAAAGCACACAGTGAGAGATAAGGAGACCCAGATGGGGTAATTAGTACATTTCAAATAAGTGCAAGGACAGTGAATGAATCACACTACTTGAATCCTAATTTACAGCATGTCCCATATCTGTTTCATCAGCCTTCCTTGCCAGTAGCCTGGTCATAAGGAGCAGACTTGAAGTCTCCCCACAGGAGTTCAGGGACAAAAACAAAATCTGTGCCAATGTCGTACGCTGGAGCCATCACAGAAACATGGCCTGGTCCACATGGACACAGCTGTGACTTTTCGCCTATTCAACAGCTATCTACCTTACTGACCTTTTTTGGTAGACTTCCTGCAAGTCTTAACAAGTGGTCAAATTGGGGGGCAGGAGTTGTCTTCCCAGAAGTGACATAAAAATAATTTGTTCCTTCCATCTCCTTCTATCGCAAACACCATTCTTGTTTGTTGCACATTTTCACCCTGACTTTGGTGTGTCTTACTAGTCACCAGCATATGTATGTGTCTGTATTTATCTTATTAATTCTGCCCATGTGTATAACTTATACCTTATCTCTTAGATATTTTTCAAATGGATACAATCTGTCAGAAAGAGATTGTGTTTTTCAGAGATTACACTGTTTAACAAAGATCTGACAGGATTCAAAAATCATCATAATTTTTAACTCTGTTGGATCCTGGATTCTAATTGTTATTGGAGTCTTTGTTCTAGTACCTACCTCTAAAGCCTTTTATATTTAATGATTTGTCTCAGTAATAAGGGTAATAAGGTAGTACCTATCATATAAGCTATCCATTACTGAATGCTATGAATAATGAGATAAATTTATGCAAAAATACTTAGAATGAGGCTTCAGTGTAGAATTTTCTTTGGAAGCTCAGAGCAAGAAAATACAGTAATTTTGTCTGAAATAAAGGAAGATGTGGGGGCACAGACAAAATTTGAGTTTGATCTTGAAGAATAAAAAGAAAAATTGATGAATCTGTATTTGGTTTAGTCCATGCCATAAATACTGGATGTTATTTAAAAAGTAGGTGAACAAACCAACTGATAACTTTTTTACCCTTTTGGTGTGTGGTGCTGGAAAAGACAAGGTGTATCAGGTAAAAGGTATAGTTTGTTTTTTTGTTGTTGTTGTTTAGAAGACACTGAAGTGTCTAGTATGTTACTAGTTATAGAAAACTTTAAGGATATATTTCTATGATGTTCAAAAGAAAGATTGGGAGTGCTTATAATTAGAAGAAATAGAAAAATTACCTTTTTCATATTTTCCATGTTTCTTTGGCTTCCTTTCAAGTCAAAGTCTAATTTACTTCTTTTGAAGTTTCACAGATAAAGAATGTGCTTAATTGAACAAAATTACTTCTCAGGTTTTTTTTTCATTGTTGTTGCACATTTTCATTCAGACACAAAATAGCACAAACAAGTAACAATTTGGGAGAATTTTCCAAAGATGGACATGATACAACTTTTCTGTCCTTTCACCGACGAAATCCCCTCTGTCTGTAATGTTAACAAAGGCAGCAAAGGGAAATCAACCAAATATGTTATGCCACCTTTCCTTTAATTTTATTTTTTAATCATTTTATTGAGAAACAAATAGCAATGAGACAGTTTCAAAACCGATTAGTAGGACAGTTTCAATACTTAATACATTGCATATTGTTGTCTTAGTGGTTATTCATTGTACAAGATGCAGACATATCCTGTTCACAAACACTATTAGAAAAAATCTTTCTATTCATTGAATTAAGAGAATGTAGTTGTATATCTACCATAACTATTTTGAATATACAGATACAAAATGGTTGTTCATTTGTATCCCCTTTTTTTGTTTAGTTTTGTCAGAGAAGAGTATTCCATTGTCATTTAAATATTATAGGTGCGTGAATTAAGCAAAATAATCCAATATAGTCCAGTAGTTCATAATAGTAATGGGTTTTCCATAAGACTGGCAGGTCAGAAGTTGTTCACTTGAGCCTTTTACGTCTCATCATCTTAATATGGCTTTACTTTTTATAATTCATTTTTATACTTTTCTGCTGGATAGTTAAGACCAAGATAAAGCAAGACCTATATAACAGGAAATGTAGCTTTTGTATCTGATAAGGTCAGTCAAATCCCCTCAGGATTTAGCCTGAAACCCTGTACCACAGTTTGTAGATCCTTTGCCAGTGTCAGCCTTGTGGATGAGTCACAGTCATTGCTTGACCAATTTGCTCTCTGTGAAAGCCTGAGAGAATATTTTCCCTTCATGGGACTCTCCTTAGGCACACTCTACATCATTGATCACTTTCTTCTGTGGCTCCATACTCTTCTTGATCAGAAAATTTGGGACACAGCTGAGTTACATGATGTTACAGTATAGGATCTCCTACGCCCTGAGTCTTCATTGACCTTGAAAGGCTAGGGCCAAAATGTTGGCTGTCCTTGCAGCTCTTCTTTTTCTCTAATTTTTGGTCTGCAAACTTAGGTTGTTAACCCTCCAGAAGAGAAGCTTATTGTTGTTAGCCTACAACATAGGCAGTTGAGCTTACTCTCACTATCGGGCTGAATATCAAACATCTTAGGCATAACATGGAACAGGTATTTTCCATCATGTATTGATATGTTAACCCTTAAGTTCCTA
Organism: Octodon degus; assembly: GCF_000260255.1. Taxonomy (NCBI): domain Eukaryota; kingdom Metazoa; phylum Chordata; class Mammalia; order Rodentia; family Octodontidae; genus Octodon; species Octodon degus. The sequence goes on from NW_004524608.1 coordinate 10,544,951, forward strand.
CAGAATATGAAGAAAAAAAATTTTAAAAATAAAAAATATTTAAATAAAATAGGAATAAACAATTACATACTTTTACGTTGACATTTAGAAATCTAACCATATATAGCATTGTAGCAGGACAGTCATGTGACATTTTTTTCTTGTCTCTTGTTTTAATTTATTACCCTTTTCTTTCCTGGAATTTTAATGTCAAGTAATGATCATAATTTCAAGTGATAATCATATGAGCAATTCACCTGGATATTTGTGAACATTGGAAGAAACAAAGGTCACAATAGTATTTGCAAGTCACCTAGGTCATAGAAACATATGAACTTTAGAGGTTAGTTTGCTTCTTAAATCCCAAAGCTCTGTTCTGCATATGGGAAAATAAGCATTTTACAATATTTAACATTAAAGAGAAAGTACAATGAACAATATATTTTTGCTTTGAACAGGAGAAATATATAATAAAATAATGTAAATATAAATTTGAAACACGTAAGAAATTGTCCTGAGATTCTATAACTATAAATGAAATGCAATACCATTTTCTCCTTTAAGGAGCAAATGTTCAGAACTACAAAGTCTAATAAATAGTCAAAGATAATTACTGATTAAAATAAATTAGCATGTTTTATGTGCTGAATTCAATAGAGGTTAGTAAAGGTGCAGCGCACTCCTTTCAACTGTTGTGCTGCTAAATCTCAGTACATAGGCAGGATAGTAATGGTCTCCACCAGATCCTTAGTGAGCAGGGAGTGAGATCAGCTGGGAAAGACTCTCTGTGCTCCCTTTCCTGCCGTTTTTGTTTAAAGCAGGGCCATCGTCCTGCTTGCTGGAAGTACTGAAGTTTTTTCAGGTGCTCTTGCCATGCTGGCTGTGTTAGAACTGCTTTTCCTTCTCCTGTCTGTCCTGCAGACTTGAATCCCAGGTGACAGCAGACATCCAGACCATTCTACAGCTGCTGCAGAAACAAACCCCGGTGGTCCCCCCAGCCTACAGCATGGTAACTGCAGGAGCAGAGTATCAGAGACCCCTCCTCCGTCTGATGAGAACCAGTCATCCCGCAGCCTCCATTAAGACAGACCGGAGCTTCAGCCCCTCCTCCCAAGTGAGTGTAGATATTGCACTGCAGAGAGCATATCTCAGCATGTCCAGAGACCACATAAGACCTCCTGGAATGCTGTGGAAAATACAGACTTCTACGTCAACTTGTATTTCTACTCAATTACAGTTTCTGATAATGAGCCCTTTGATCTGCATTATGCTCCTTTGAATTTTGAGGATAATGGACCTAGAAGAATAATTTTAAATACTAGTAAGCATTTTTTAAAATATTTCTTTCAAGAATCATCCTGTGGGCCAGGGAGATGGCTCAGTGGAATAAGTGCTTCCCTGGCAAGCGCAAAAGCCTGAGTTCAATCCCCGGTTCTGCCAGGAAAAAAAAAAAAAAGAAGAAGAAGAAGGTACTTTGGGGCTGGGGAGATGGCTCAGTGGAATTAGAGCTTCCCTGGCAAGCGCAAGGGCCCGAGTTCAACCCCGGTTCTGCCAAAAAAAAAAAAAGAAAGAAAAGATAAAAGAATCATCCTGTGTAAATTTATGTGCTTCAGAGATTTGAAAGTTAGGAGTACTCCTAAACCCAAAAACTGCATGAGAAAAAAATCTGCAATTTAATCCAATGGAGAGAGACAGGGCGGATAGGTTTCTGGAAGGAAAGAGAAGTAAAAGTGGGCCAGATTACACCTGAGGCTCAGACATAATCAGATTAGTAACTTCTCCATGCTCTGCTCATTACCAGAGATTTCTAATTTCTTTGAACTTGAATGATAGGCATGGTAGAAAGAACAATGCAAAGTACCCTTTATCTTGTTTTTCTTGGAAAATGTCTCTTTGAATTAGGTTAGCCGGAAAGGTCTAACTGCCTAGGAATTCTATTTTTGGAATTTGTTTTAATGAATTAAATAGCATAGCCAAATGCAACCAAAGAATGATGATCTCACTAAGGATGAAGTAGCCAGGCATGGTGACACATGCCCGTTATTCCAGAACTCAGGATTCGGAGGCAGGAGGACCAGCAAGAGATCAAAACGTGTAAAACCAGGCATGTTGTTGTTTGTTTTCAATGGACTTAAATATGTTATCCAATGAGATTGGCAAATTTACTTTTTTCTTTCTATTTGTCTTTCTCATGTACAACTAATCAAGTAACCCCATCTCCTGCCTCAGCTTTTGTCATGAATGTTGAATTAAAACTCATTTAGATGGAATGGGGCATGGTGCACTCTGGAGGTTGAGATAGGAGGAGCACTGTGAGTTCAAGATTGGCCTGGGGGCTACTCAGTGAGCTCAAGGTCAACCCAAACTGCACAGTAAGACTTTGTCTGGAAAAAAAAATCATTTAGAAAACTCAAAGTAAAACAATATCTTTCAAATCTTCATCTTAATCTGACTTTAGAGTAAAATTAAAATTCCTGGAATTGTAGGATTGTGTAAACTAATAATTGAGCCTCCAGTGTTTTAAGCATTTTAGGAAAATGTTGGTTATTAATACTAATCAAATAAGGTTAAATAAGAAAAAACATCTGGATTTCATGACAGTGATTTTAGCTGACTGTTGCTGTGAATTACAAGAAGTGTTTTCTTTTCTTCTTTCTGTCAGTGCCCTGAATTTCTAGACCTTGAGAAATCTAAACTGAAATCCAAAGAATCCCTCTCAAGTGGGGTACACCTGAACACAGCTTCAGAAGACAACTTGACTTCACTTTTAAAACAAGACAGTGATGTCTCTTTAGAGCTTCACCTGCGACAAAGAAAAACTTACTTTCATCCGATTAGGCATCCCTCCTTGCCAGATTCCTCCCTGAGTACCACAGGAATCTTGAGTCTTCATAGGCATGTTTCTGATCCTGGTCTTCCAGGGAAATAATCATTTTGTACTATTTATTCCACATACAATGTAAGTGCTTTTAATGGCTGTTTTTCCTTTTTGTATTTAAATTCTCTCTACTCGACTCAGGGGCTCACAAGTTACCATTATATGCAAAAGTACTGTATATTTTCCTAAATTGAAGCTTGTAAGGTAAACTTGAGCAGTTAGGATGTAAATATATATAAGAATTTTGGTTCCAAATGTTAAAACTGCCAGCATCTCTAGGCACCTTTTTTTGTTTGTTTGTTTTGTTTTTCTTTTCTAAGTCACGTGCATGTCAGGAAGCTCCAATTTCTCTTGCATGGAGAGTCCTATTCATTGCTTTTACTGAACAAGTACATTGCTATGAAGATGCCTTCCAAGCAAATAGGAGCCAAGGGATGAAACTATCCATAAATACAATAAAATGATCCTCAGTTTGTGGAAGTTCAACGAGGCTGACGGGAACTTGCTCTTGAGAACAGATATTCTCTGTATTGAACTCTTTATAGTCAGTTACATTATCTCCCCACAGTGAGAAAAGTGCAGTTTGAGATTTATCTCAGATAGTAGAGGAAACCATCTCCAAATATACTGAAGGAAATACAAGTTTTCTTTGATCCTTAAAATCTGTACAGGGAAAACCTCTCAACAAGACCAAGTGAAATACAATCATCTTGTTAATGAGCGCAGTGCACTGTGACAAGTTCAGTGCCACAGTAACTCGAGGCAGTGGCTTGGTATCTCAGCTTATGTAACTTTCAACAATGAGCAGTACATTTTGAAAAGTGACAGGACAAAGAAGAAAGCAGTCCAGGCTTCCAAATGTGGGAGAACTGTGGGTAGGCATAAGGTCTGCTCCCAGATTTCTCTAGGCCTGCAGCATCTCATCTGAAAAACAATCTGTTGCAAAGGAAAATTTACATCCTGTCTTTAGGCAGGAAAGTGGGAGGAATACAGAAAAACCTTTTGTCTTTGTGAATCTTTGTCCTGCATTTAGGAAAACAGTCTGAGAAGGCTAGAAGCCTCACCGCATTTTTATTGTCAGCTCAACAATCCTTCATATATTTGGGAGAAATATTTTGGTTTCCTTGAACAAGAATACAGGCCAACATTAACAAAAGTAAAAAATGTCGTTAAAATTTTGTCACTAATTGTGTTCACAAATCATCTAAAATTTTTACACAGGCACATTTCTTCAAAGGTTAAAGCACAATATTTTCTAAGGTTTTGCGTGTGTGAAGGGAATTCTAAAGAATTACTAAAATGTAAGACACAAACTCCTATTCATAGCTTCCTTCCTAGCCATATTTTAGAGCAATCTTAAAATTTGATTAAAATAGAGACATAGTTTTCAATGAATGTGTAATTTTGGTGGATTTGCAGGGCAAAACCATATTTAATTAAGCATATGTTGTGCTCTAACTCCCTAATCCCAGGTGTGGAAAGGTAATGTGTATTTACCAGCCTAGGAAGAAGAAAAAGAAAGGAATACATATATGCCAGGAATAAAATTTTGATTTTATATATTCATCCATTTTTATTGATTGAAAATTAAGTCAGATTCCATGACACATGGACCAGACTGGATATACATTGGCTCTATAATATTAGAATATATTTTAATATCTTCAACTATTTGGTTTTGGGGGAAAAATTAGTGTATGGAAAAATATTAAAAATTAAATATTTGGATGAGTCAAGTTGTACTTAAGAAATTTTATTTTTAAGTCTAGTTTTAAAATTTTTACAGATTCAATATATCATTTCTGATCAAAATTTTTGAATGTCATTGATATCTTAATTCTTTGCTAATTCTCTCACCTACAGCTTTAAAGAAATACTACACCTCCACATTATCACATAGGTTAATTTCCATCTCTACATGATAGAAATACAATCTATTGATTTAACACTATCAGTGACATGAATGTATTGCCACCAAATATAATCAATTTATTTAAATTTACAAAAATATTGCACTGCTTAAAATGTGATTACAGTGACCTTAAATTACTCTAAGTGTATTTTTAAATGGTCATTGAAATCGTTAACTTATATAGGAGCCAAACTATAGGCATGAGCATGTATTTATATAATTTTTTTTAAAGTCATCAAATATGGAGGATTAGTGCATTTAGTGAAACTATAATAATAAAACCAGCTTCCCTAACCATTTGGTATTACGCATATATAAACTGAGGAAGTAACTGACCCCCCCCTCATTTACCAATGTAGGCCAGAAGTGAAGGGAGTCACATAAATGGCCAACTTTGAATCTGAGGTCCATGAGAGACTTTATTTTCATATTGGGGCACATTTTTGCAGCTGCAACAAATTTCATAAGGATGGTCCGCCTAAGCTCCAAGTGCATTCAGAATGAATTCACCAGAGAATGTTCATTTGTAGGGAAAGAGAATTTGGCAGGTGAGGAATTAAGATCTGATTGTTTGATAAGTGAATGCTTCAGCTGCAACATTTGGTATGACATGCATAAAACTCAGCCTTCCCCATAAAACCTCTATTTATAAAAACAGCACGTAGGAAGGGGAAGATGGGGAATAGTACATAAGTCTCCGACTTATTGAAATTCTAGCATAACACAACCCTTTTGTTATTGTTCTTCCTTGACATAAAATGATTGCTTGATTTTAAAATCTTTAGTCTCAGAGAGCTGGACAGGATTATGAAGGTCCTTTCCTATAGACTATTAGCTTTAAAAGATCCTGAGAAAGATAGATGTGGTTAGTCTGGCATAAATGTCAGCAGATTCAGTGGCTCTACTGACTTATAGAAGGCCAAAGCAATTATCTTCTTGTACAAAATACACCCCCTTGCTCAGCCAAAGATCTGATACCGAAAACCTCCATCACCCTTTCCATCAGTTAAAGAAAGCAGTCTGACACCTCCTTTGTGGGCTGGGCTGAAGGCCATGCCCCGCTGTGGCAGCCACTGGAAGGAGCAGCACAGCTACTACTTTCCTTCTTGGTAGACAGCAGCACTAATGTAACGCCCTTTCCTTTCCACCTAAAAACAGCATTGTCTGGTCCCCTACCCTAAATAAAATGTGATTTAGAACTTAGAATTTGTATAGTTTAGAGGCTTTCCTGCTATTAATTGCCAAGCAGAGAGCTGAGATTTAGACTGATTATGTTACCCCAGAGGTAGTCCAACACTTCAGTTGATAAGAAAATGAGGAATATGAAAATGCTGAAGCAGTGTTCCACAGGGGTTTTTACTTAATAATCACTAATTCAACAAATGTAGGAAAGGAGGAGGCAGATTTAGGACGCATAATTTGTTAAATCCATTTTTTTATGAGCAGAATACATTTATTGGGGGAAAGAAAGCACTTAACCAAGAGACAGACAGGAGAGGGGGCCTGAGTAGGTTATCCCCAGGAAGCTTTTTCTTCCAGGGACTTTTATAGAGTAAAACCATATGCTGAGGCGGGTCTAAGGTAGTGGAGAACATGGGAACTCACTTAGGTGGGCATGAGGTGGGACAAAGTTACGGTCAACCAATGAGATTACAAGCACCATGCTCAGGTAAAATTGATTAAATAGAGTAGCAAATAGGGAAATGAGTCATGTAGCAATAGGGGACAGATTCTCTTCCTGTTGGGGGTTGGACTAGTGACTCATTTGGGTTCTTTCAAGGTGATTGATATTTATTTAGAATATCAATCCCTGATGCCCATCCCTAGGGAAGTATGTTAAATCCGTTTTCATGGGTTGGTCTTCAGAGCTGAACTTTCCTACTCTCCTTGTCAGGAGGTATGGAGACTAAGTCAGAATATAATACCATTAGGTGTCAGGATTTTAATTTATTATTTTCTGTAGTTTCATTTCAGGCGTGGACTCTATCCTGACTCACCATCTCTAGGTAGAATCAGGTTTAGTGTGTGTATCTGAATAGTTTGTAATGTCCTTATGGAGGTTGATCTTCAGTAACTTTCAAAACTCCTAGAAGAAAAGTGCTCTTACACAAATGTCATTTTCAAAACCCCATGGAACAGTATTATCCCACTATAAAATGTATCCTATCTCAGCATATTTAAAATAACTATTACTAAAACTAGTATCTGAAAGTTTTATAGTATCTGAAACTTTCCCTCTGAACGTTTTTTTTTTTTTCATGATTTAAGAAAAGGAATTCAGTGGATTGATCAGTTATTAGAGATGATTTATATAACAGTAATTTATAATTTAACATAGTGGAGTCTATCGAAATCCAAAAGTAGATCAATATATGTTAATTTCTTACAAATCAAAGATTAAGTCATAAAATGAAGGATTACAAATCACTTTTACTTTATAATAAAACATAAAGGTCCACAGTGTGAGGTCTAAACAGCATTTGTAAGACAAGATAATGTAGGACATTCAATCTAAAAGTGTAGTTCTCAAATTAACAGTGTTAGTATCACCTGGGAATTATTCTAAACACATTCTTAGCCAACACCCTGGATCTGTTGTATCAGAAATTTCAGAGGTGGGACCCAGCAAACATCTTTCAACAAGCTCTCTCACACGATCCTTCTACACATTAAAATCTTGACATCAGTAGGTGGAAGGGCAGAGTGGCTCTGCAGTCAGACCAACTTTACCCCACTAAAGCTGTTTTCAAGACTAAAGTTTCTGAATCAGAAAAAATAAGTATAGGTATTCTTATCTCTATGTATTAAAATTTGCACTACAGTAAGCTCCAGCATTATGAACATTTGAGTTGCAAACTTTCACAAATACAAATGGACTTCGAATTCATTCATAGATGTGAACCAATTGTGAAAATTGCTGTCATGTCTGCTGGCCATTGTCACAGTCGTGTTGCTGTGTGCTCACTGTATAGTGCAATAGTATATGGTAGAGTGGTACAGACTTACTGAAGTTTTGTGTTTTTTGGTTTTTAAGTCATCTAAGGAGTATACCTTTTTTTTTTTTTTTTTTTGGTGGAACCAGGGAGTGAACTCAGGTCCTTGCGCTTGCCAGGCAAGCACTTATTCTACTGAGCTATCTCTTGGTTCCCCTTTTTTTGTTTTATATTGTGTATTTGTGTCAAAGTTCAACTTACCAATGGAAATGATTCTTAAATCAGGGACTTACTGTATTAGCTTTATGGCTTTAAAGTGATTAAACATAGAATTATAATGACAGAAGAGATCTCATTGTTAAAATGAAATCTGAGTTGAAGTTACACAAAAGTGATGTCAATACTATTAGAATATATTTCTTAAACACTAGCACACTGTGGAAGTTTCTTTTTTCACATGACAGAGTTCACAAAGGGATATTTGAAGATATATTTGCAATATACAGTTTTGAAAGTAAACGCACTATTTTCATTCACGCACGCACACACACACGCACACACGAATTTCACAGCTGCACTGGCTCTTCTCAGGCACCTACACCCATTCTGTCACTGCACAGATTCATTTTACAGATTTCCAACTGCCAAAGCTCTCATGTAGAATGGTGGAAATGGCAAATGAGGTCATGTGGCAAGCCTGAGTTAAAACACGACCTTCTCCACTTACTCTTGCAACAAATCATCACTTCAGTACCCCAAACAGTAAAATCGGAGGTCTTGTCTAACAAATCTTGAAGGGACATGCGGAGGATCCTCTCAGACATAAATACAGAAGCTCCATGTGCAGCATGGAGCACAGTAACGCTCACCTAATGCCTGGTAGCCCCACAGCACAACTCAAGACCTAAGAAACCCCCACTGTTGGTTCTTCTAGCCAATGCCCTTTCTTAAACTCTGGAATGAAAACCTTAACATGAGTCACACTCACCTTGCAGAACTCTAGATGCTCTGAATAAGAGAATGTCAGTGGTAGGGAACCTTTCTCTGCTTGTCCATCTTCACCTTTGTCAAATATTGCCTTTGTCCAGCATTCACTAAATTACACATTCACAATGCAATTGTTTTCTAGGTGTCCAATAGTGTCTTCCTTTCTCCTTATACAAGGCTATTTCCATGTCATCCTACTTATAATGAAGTGATATTAACCATTAAAAGCTAAAAGGTTCATATTTTAAATGCTTTATAAATTATTATATGTTATGATTGGTAAGTGGCCAAGGTTAGAATAATGTGTTTCATTCTATTCTGGTACAAATATACTTTTTTTAAATGTCCAATACAAAAAGAAAACTCACGGAGGACATGAATAAATAAGTGATAGCATGAAAAGAAATTATTATAACTTATTTATATAGAATATTAAGTGGAGGTTCAGATAACCATAAGTTACTTAAAGCTAATACTTTATTACTATGAATATAAGAATTAAATGTCGATAGAAGTGCAATATACATGGAATCATGTAATCAATTGACCAATTTTATTACTCTATCAATCATAATCAAACTTATAAATAGCAAGACTATAGAAATGTTCAATAAGGTTTTACCATGAAAAGTGGCAATATTAATATTGTTATTCTTGAAAAGCTAATGTCTAAATTGAGATGGATTTCTAAATTGTACTCATGTTATCTGTGGCTTGCATTTATATTTTGAAAACTGTGAAATGATGTGACATGCCTGTGATTCTAAAGCCCAAGTTTGACCTACATTCTTTGTATATCCTTTGTGTATATTTTTGATGTTTTTTAATGGAAAATAGTCACAACTGTGAGCATTTTACTGTACTTTTTCCATACTTACACACACTGTGAGTAGGAAAAGCCCACACCATTTGCACCATCCACGTTTAGAAGTAAACCTCAGGATCAGTTATCTTAGAACTAACTGCTCCTTGGACTCCTCGCATAATTATAAAGCTCTGAAATGATATGGCGCCATTCTTCCAAATGTCAAAGAAACGAGGTAAAAATATGGGGCAGTCCTGTATTGCCTGGGCATCTACTGGTTTTAATTAAAGACACATTACCTCTTCTTAGTTGAAAGATTCATTTTATAATTTTGATGAGAAAATGTATTATATCAGAATGTTTGCCAGTTAAAGAATAATGTATTTCCAAAAGGAATGTGTGTGCTTGCTTGAAAATGTCAGTCACCTGATATAAAGAAGCTCACTCACATCTGGTTAAGTAGTATTTTGGAATGCTTTAAGCTAAATGAAACAATCTACCAAAACACACGCTACTTTGTACTCTTTATGCACATAATGTAGCATGAAATCATGATGCTTTTAAAATATTCTGTGCAGAAATATTTATTTTTTAGCAAATATTTTCTTCAAAGATTGTTATGTGGTATTGACAGTGTAATCTACTTGCACAACTAGTTTTGCAATAACATACAAATACCTGTAAATAAGTAAAATGTAAATATTTCATGTACAAATGGTTGCAAATTTTTGGTAGCTAAAAGTGTACAAGTTGTATTGAAAATATAGTATATGTACAAAATTTAAGAATGAATCATATACTTTATGATCTATTTATACATGAAAAAATTCAAGAATTTGTAACAGAAATTATTTTGGGGAAAAAGAAAGTAAATCTCATTAGTAAGCTAGGATTCTTTTACTAAAGAAACCAACTATTTCCAACATCTTACCAGGCACAGTGCAAGACCTAGGCATGGTGGTGCTGATGAACTTTACAAAATCATGTTACTTGTAACAGTGCTACAATCTTGCTGAGCTCCATTAGGACACTAGTAAGCTAGGTTGTGTGGTGCGAAGTGTCTAATCCAAAATGAGAGAACTATAACAGCACTTCAGCTACTGCCCCTCAAGACCACAGGAGTAACTGGCTAACATATTTATCATTATGTAAAATTTTGACCCTAAACAGGCCTTATCTTACGTATAAAATAACTTTTTCATAGTCAGGATGAATGTATGCAAATAATATTTTTTAGATTTCATATGTTCTTAATTTCTTCCTCAGTTGCTTCTCTATCATTTGAGGAAAAAAAATCGAATAATCTTAAAAAAAAAAAAACCTTTTAAATGGGTTGGTGTTTATGAAGCATAGCATATATTAAGCTAAAGACTGTTTAACTTGTTTAGAAATTAAAAATTATCCACATTTTATTTTTTAATACTTAAAAAAGCCGGCGAGATAGCTCAGCAGTCTAAAGTGCCTGCTTAGGCAAGTGCAGGGACCGTGGTTCAATTCCCGGCACTGCATGCCATACCAGCACCGACTACAGGGTGGATTGAGCCAGCCACAAGGAAAATAAATAAATAAATAAAAACAAAATAAATGCCACCACAGAACATTTCCCTATACGATAAATGAGAACAAAAAGAAACTAAATACAGATAACATAAAATATTCCATCAGCTTTTATAAGTGAGCTTCATGAGGAAATGAGAATCTAAGCATAAAAACGTTAAATATTTTTAAACTACTCAGCAAATAAACTATTTCCTGGAATGAAATTAATTTGAGGATTCTGCATTTAGATAGTTGGGAGAAAAAATAAATATGCTCTTAAAAGCTTAGCAAATCCTACAATCATTTTCAAGTGACCTACAGTTTTGAAAAGAATATGCTTTAGATGTGTTTCCGAAACATTCATACTAGCACTATCCAGAATATCCTTTGAAATTTCCGTAATCGTGACAATCATGAGTAGGTCATCGCCAACCAGAATCGAGCGTCCGTGTGCCTGTACCTGGGCGTATTCATATTCTGAAGGGTAAAGCTGAAGTCTGCCCAACAGTGTATCGGGATCAAAAGCTGAACACTCATGGAAGGCACATCTCAGAAAAGTAGTTTATTAAGTGCCTAGCCCAGTTCTTCTTCACACCCATAATCTTTCCAAAGCGTCACCTTCTCTTGATGTCACAGAGTGGACACACCCGAAAACATACCTAGCACATAAAAAGCCCTTATTCACTTTGCAACCGCATGAAAATTCACAGTGAGTTCCGATGTCTCCTGATCTTACACTCCGAGACACAGAGGCAAAGGTGAACTTTGAACACTTGCAAGATAAAAACACAAAACAGCATATTACCAAGCTACCTGGGAAAAAGGAATATTAAATATACGAGGCCCTTTCTTTATATAACAAAATGTTGAAAAACAAGTTGAAAGAGACACGGCAGGAAACAAAAGCACAGACTGTCTAGCATTTAGATAATGAACTGACAGTGAAACAGAAATTGTTCCTAAGTTTTTCAGTGTTCTGCTGGAAAACAGTTTTATGCTAAGTATTCTAAATTACAAGAAATCTTAAATTTTATATTTGCATGTGATGTTTTAATGTTACTCTATCACAAAGCATCTAAAAATATTAATTTAATATCTTTTCTACATTCATCACTAACAGGAGTTCTAGAAATTTTTATTTATATCATCTAATATTACATATAAACCTAGGTATGCTTATAGATGATACATGAGCATTAGACACTGATTTTTGAAAGTTATTCATTCACTATTCAGTGATTAAAGTGGAGACAAAATAAGATTTTTTAAATGAAAGTTTCCAAATAGTAAAACAACCATAGTTGTATTCTAAAATTAAGGAAAGAATATAAAAAAAGTCTTGCATTTTAATCAACAGACTTAAGTTACCAGAATTTAATAAATTAATTCCTATCAATTTCCCTAGAAAAGTTAGAAAGAAATATGAAAAACATGTCACTTATGAATTTTTCAAACATGAAAGCACAAAGAAAAGCACATTTTAAGCAAAAACTATTTATTTTGATTGGGCAGTTTAGTACTGTCATAAGGCTTCAAGTGAACTTGGTTTGTGTAATTAAAGAAACAATCTCAAATTGAGTTTTCTGTTATTTTTTTAAATTGCAGAGTTTCACGCAGGAAAAAACTCTACTTTCTTCCAGGGTAAATTTTTCTTCTGGAAATAAATATATAACATCACTACTTTCTTTTGTACTTTCTTTTTGTCCTGGATGTGTGCTTACATGGATCAAAGAAGCACAGTTCTTGAAATTACATTTAAAGTGGGCCAAATTAATATTCTCGTAACAGTGACTTCCCCTTGATGTAACTTAAAATATGTACTCTGCCACTCAAAACAGAAGTGCAGTACAGTGACAATCAGTTCTTTGGCAGTCTTCCAGGAGGTGAATCAATGCACTACTGTTGGACCTGAAGCAGCTCATAATATCATATATGTAATGAATTTTGTACTATGTAAAACTTTACAGCAAGCTATTGAATGTTTATTTAAAATTCTCAAAATGACATGGAAACATGTTTACTATATAAATAAAAGCACTTATACATTGAGAGTGTACATTATTAATAATTTACATCATTAAAAAATTGGGATGTGAGTTAACAAGTAGAAACTACCAACCATATCCATGTTGCAGCCATGTTCATCATAAAACTATTTAATCTTCACCTTAATAAGTTATCTGCCTATGTTAATCATTTTAAAAACATCAAAAAATAAACTGCATTTTAGTATAAAAGCCTGGTAAAATATTCTCAATGCCTAATGTGTTTATAAAACTATTCACTTAATTCAAGTGCACAACAATGTTGGCCATGAAATTCAGTGAATTCAGAACAGCCTGCTAGAAAAAAGACTTCTATGACCAAAAAGTTTGGAATAAACTTGGGCAAATACAATGAGACAAGACTGTACTTAGGCTTCACAAGCTAACATGCTACAAAGCTCCGTGCGAGAGATGAGACTTTCCAACTATGTTTGGCCATGGAAGCTTCTTCACAGAGCTCTTGACATCAAAGCTCAAAAGAAAACATTTAAGAAATAATAAATTTGGGATTATGTAAAGATTTCCAACACAAAGGGTCACTTGGTAGACACTTTTATGAATACCATCATATTTAGTTTTACTTCAACTACGATCATTCAAATAAAGAAGGTTATCACAACTGACCTCACAATATTACAGTAAGTTGGAAATCTATCAGCTGTTAAGCACATCGATTGTATCGACATTACTTAACACAAAGGTTATGTAGTGTATTCTCATTACGTAGTTGCTTTTTCCTTATTTCTACTTTTAATTCTATATTTTAGATGGCTCAGTTAATGTCTTCTCACATGTCCATGAAAACACACTAAGAAGGGGACAGAGAGATGAACTGTTTATCGGCTCATTCATATAAAATTCACCAAGTGAAATTGGTAGCACAATATAAATTATTAAAACAAAATCAGTGTCAGAATGATTATACCCTATTTCCTTTCCAAGATTTTAAAAAATAAGTAAAAGCTGACGTAAAATATTTTATGTTCAGAGGAGTTCTTTTTTCTGAAAATAACATGAATGTGCCATCTTTTAAGACAGAGTTTTAAAAAATTGATATATCCTTCTGCTTACCAGCCAGATTAAAATTACATCAATTTATATTTTCATTCAGGCTGGATGTTACTCAGTTCAAGAGTAAGAATAGGGGGCCAGGGAGATAGCTCAGTAGAATAAGTGCTTGCCTGGCAAGTGCAAGGTCCTGAGTTCAATCCCTGGTACTGCCAAAAAAAAAAAAGAGTAACAATAAAACATAGTTTATTAAATATTCATCAAAGGAAAATAGGGTGTTGGGGCTGGGGAGATGGCTCAGTAGAATAAGCACTTGCCTGACAAGCGCAAGGGTCTGAGTTCAATCCCCGGTTCTGCAAAAATAAATAAATAAATAAAAATAAAAATAAAAACAAAATAGGGTGTTGTTTGCCCAAAACAAACTAGATAAGAACAAATTACATAGAGGCTTGGCACCTCTTTCTCCCTCATGATTCCTGTAGTCAATCTACGCAGACATGTTGCCTGGAGCCTGTAGAGCTAAACTGTCTGTTTTACACAATTGAATCAAAACATGGATCAGTTTACAAATATAAAACACCTAACTGATATAGTTAAGTAAGCCAAATTTGTCATTTCTGAACATTTAAATAGAATGGTATATTATTTGCATTTTTAAAATGTTATATAAACCTGATTAAACAGAACAGGTAGATGTTGACACTTAACTAAAAATATGTATCATTTCCTTAAACAAAATCTATATTTAGAGAAAGATGCCATTTCAGGTTATCTGTATCTTCACTAATAGAGTACAGAGAAAACAGCTATGTCTAAAATCTTTTTTTCTCAGAAAACAATCAAATATATTGAAGAGAAATATGCACTGCAAAAACCAGTAAAGCAAAAGCAGTAATTCCTATACTCTTACTTCAATACTAATTCAAATTCAGGTAGGTTTTTACAATTTGCTTATTCACAAAGACTCACAAGGCTACAGCCTCTAACTATGTGATCAAAGAACAATGCCTGATACAAAGCTGGCACACAACCCACACTTTCCTTTCTAGCTCAGCTTCAAATATCCACAGGACAAACAAAATTCAAAATTATAGTATGTAATTTTGAGATAAGTATAAATAAGTTTTATCTAGACTTTTATCTTTTTGGCTTCGTATACAATCTATCCTGTTAGCCTATTTGTCTTAGTCTAGGCTTTTATTGTTAAAACTTAAACCTGAGAAGTATTTACCTAATTGAATTCTACATCAGTATTTTACAACAGTATTAAGATATTGATAGTTATAATTTTTCCAAAAGCAGTAATATCACAAATGGGAAAACATAACACTTACTGCTTTGAATTGTGTGTTAAAATAAAAACACACAGAAAAGAGTTAGAATTTATTAGCCAGAAACATTATAAGAGTTACACTTTAAGGTGGTCCCGTTCATTTCTTTCAAGCAAAAGATTCACAGTATTTCTTTCTTCACCTTTCAAACACTCAGCAATCATATTGTCATAGTGCCCTGTAAAAACTAAAACATAAACAAAGTTATCATCTGGCAATAATAAGATGTTCTGTAATTGTGGCTGATTATATTCCATTTGAGCTTTTTGTCATAAAAAGAAAACTTCAAGTGACTTAGGGTTTGTAATTTATTTGTCAGCTACTTCTGATTCTAACTATCATCAATAAAAACAACAGGGCCGGGGAGATGGCTCAGTAGAATAAGTGCCTCCCTGGCAAGCTCATGGGCCTGAGTTCAATCCCCGGTTCCGCAAAAATCAATCAATCAATCAAACAAACAAACAAATAAAAACAAATTAAGAACCCTGAAACTTTAAAACAGATATAAAATATTACTTCCCATAGTATCAATTAAAAAGAAAACTGGGACCATGTTACTAGTAACCATTTGAAATGAGAAGTTAACATTTTCTCTAATTTGTTACACATTAAAATACCTTGCTAGGAAATACAGATCACTGTAAGTAAGCTACTCTGTATAAAAATAATGGTAACTTTTGTCCTTTAAAATGACTTGGAAGGCAAACTCCAAAATATCATAGAATATAAGAGGCTTTTTTATATAAAACAAAGTAAAATTGGTATTTAGACTGATTTTCAATCTTAAATTAGAGTTCAGCTGAAAACACAGAGAAAAGAATATGATCTATAAAATAACTCATTTCTTCCAAAGTTTCTGCCTATAACCTTAGTATTCTAGCATGCTGCAGTAGGAAGATTATAAATTCAAACCCAGCTTGGGAAACCATACTAATTAAGTACCCAGACTCAAAATAAAAAATTTAAAAAGGGCTAGATCTTGTAGTGCATTGTGACAGTCTTGGCTATAGCATATATAAACACACACATACATACATATATACATACCATATGCCGTATCACTGAACTTTCTGATACCTAGGCACAGCTCATTTTCAGAACACATGTGAATATTAAAATGTTGAATAAGATACTCACATCTTCATACATGAAATTCACGCATCCTTGTTGCAAGTGGTCTCTTCTCCTAAAGAATTCTTTCAACCAAGAAATAACATTTTAAAGCTAGGATTTGTAATTTATAAATTCAAATACTTAGTTTCTCCAAATACAGAATCTGAAGACATTCATATTCAATTAAATATTAAGAGATTTTCAAAGAGAAAAAAATAGCAAGAAAGCAGTTTCAAAGCAGGCTAGGAGACTTACAATAATTAGTACATTGTGCAGTGTTCTCTTCATAGTAGTTATTCAGAGTACAAGATACCCAAGCAATCTTAGCACAAACGGTTCTTTTCAATGAACTAGGGCAAACTAGCAGTATGAATGTCTTAATTATCTTGTATATAAATATATTTGTATTTTTCTCTCCCTTCCTTTCCTTCATCTCAGTTTGCCCTTTCTTTTGAACAACTTCTTTCCAATTCACAAAACCTACTGTACACTTTGAGGATCACATTTACTCTTTCCGTTTCTTACACAAGGGAGACAATACAATGCTTTCACAGGTGGGTCTTATTTATTTCATTTTGAGTATGGTCTCTAGTTGGTCCATTTACCTATAAAGTAATTTGTCTCTAATTTGTCCTTCTTTATGGGTGAGTAGTACGCCACTATATTTTCTAAAAAGTATATCTCTTTTTATCTTTTCCTCAGTTGATGGGCATGTGGGTTGTTTTTGAGATTTAGGTATTACAAATTGTGCTCACATAAACATGAGTACTGTGTAAGATGTCTTTATTGCTGTGTAATATTGCTGTGTAAGATGTCTTCAATTCATCTGGAGAGATACCCAGAAGGAGAATAGTTGGGTTGAATAGGGCCTCTAATTTAAGGAATCTCTATACTGAGAATTTGACATACCAATAAATGAAGTATAGAGAACCCCAAATAGCTATGCCTAAAATAAAGCTACATCAAGGCATACAAAAATCAAGATTCTAGAAATTCAGCACAAAAACAAAATAATAAAAGTGACTTAAGAAAAGAAACATAATCTATAAAGAAAACCCCATCAGAATCACAGCGGACTTCTCAACACAAGCCCTCAACTCAAGGACAGAGTTGAGTGAGGTACCTTAAGCCCTAAAGGAAAACAGTCTTCAATCCAGACTGATAGACTTTACAAAACCATCTTTCAAAACTGATGGAATATTAAGGCATTTAATGTCTAGGCACCTGGGTTATGATGAAAAACCTCTACCACTCGTATATCACAATTTTCCCTCTATTCTTAAATTTTAAAGCCTTAAAGCTAACTATGTTTAATAATGAATAAAAGGAACAATACATTATGATATATTTTCTACAGGAAACAAGAGACAGTATAAACAGGTGTATCATGCTAAACTCATTTTAGAAGTCAGTACCTGTCAGTGCTCGAAGCTTCACACAACAAGCAACATAATCATCAAAGAAAATCCTGCCATTCTTGCTGTAACGTTTAACAATAGCATTTAATGTCTGAGGACTCAATCTATAACCTAAGGAAAAAAAATTCATAAAATAAATCTTCTAATCAAAATACCATAAAAATATTGCAAGTTAACTTTTCAAGTAGTGAGGTCAATAAATAAGTTAACTTCCAAAATTCATCCCACAAAAATATACTTTAGAGATAAAGTACATTGACTTATCAAATTAAACTTTCATTATTAATCATTTCATCAATAACACAATTCTAGCTTCGTAATAAAGTCAAGTGAGGAAAAGAAATACCTTATATTGCAATGGGTGTTTCAAATATTATTTTGTTTTTTTTTTTTAAATCTTTTATTTATTTATTTATTTGGTACGGGGTTTACTATGCAGCTCAGACTCATAAGGATCCTCCTGTCTCAGCCTCCCCAGTGCTGGGATTACAAGCAGGCACCTCCACGCCCAATATCGGTGGCAGACGTGGCGCCTGGGGCCCAGGGCCAGCATGGCATGGTGGTACTGGGGATCAAACCTGTGTCCTTGTGCTTGCCAGACAAGCACTTAGACCACGGAGCTATCTTAACAGTTGACTTCTAAAATCTTTTGATTGTAAACTCCTACCTTCAACATGTTTCTGATCAAGGATTTCTAGTTGTGCATTTAAGTTAGGCTTAAATTCTATGCATACATTACTGCTTGAAAACTTATGTTTTAAAATAGACATAAAAATAGAAATTTGAAAAGAATAAGATACATACAAATGGAAATAAGAATTAATGCATCCTACTTGTTACATTTATAGGATGTACTTAGTAAGATGTGCATATTGCTAAGTGTTATAAAGTGCTACACAGGAAAATTGCTAAAAGTGAAGTATAACTATAAACTGAGCTAAGTAAAAATATATAATATCTCAAAATGCATTTTCAGTTTCCTATTAGAGCTACAATCTAGACATGGTAATAAAAACATGCCTAAAATTTTCCTGCAGTACCCTCAGCAAAATAATTTTAATAATTTAATTTAATAACAATTTTAATACTATATCTGAAGATGACAATTTTTTTTTGGCAGAGCTAGGGATTGAACTCAGGCCCCTGCACTTGTCAGACAAGTGCTTATTCCACTGAGCTATCTCCCCTGCCCAACAAATTTTTAAAAATTTAGAATACTTCCCTAACTTCTTTTTTTTCCCTAACTTCTTATGTGATTTTTTTAGATTTCTTTCTTCTAAAGACTATATTAATTTCCCAACATTATGCTGAATTAAAGATTAAGTATAGACCATTAAATATTAAGGTACTAAAATTGAACTATACATATTTGTATGGCCAGGACAACCTCCAGATACTAAATTCAAATATATGCTTATGAAATGAAAGAAAACAATCTTTAGCTTGAGTATTTCAAGTAGTAATTTGAGATAATTCTATATGCAATAAGTTCAATTTTAGTTTCTAAAACAATTTCATACTCATGTTTTGTTTACAAATAAGAATAAACTTGCAAGGTCAAAAATAATTAATGAGGCTTTTAAAATCTACATTAACTGTAAGCAACTAACACATTACTGTAACTATCATTTTAGATATTAGACTAAGAAGGTTAACTTATCAAATATACAGTGAAAATAAATTCAAATTATTTTAAAATATTCAAAAATGCAATATCCTCGTACTTAGTGTGTGTACTATATAACAAAATAAAGGCAGTAAAGCCAATACTTTATACTACCAATTACATGCTAGCAGCTAATATAGAGGTTTGTAATTGATGGACATAAGCCACATTTAATATAAATTAAAATATGCTTAAGAAGAAATTCAGAATAGAGACACACATTCATCTTTTTAAAAGTAATTCTGTAAAGGTCTTTATTCAGAATCTACCTATACACTTGAACCTAAACTAAAGAAAGTGCTGGTAAAAATAATAATATATATAACCTTTACTACTTAGAAAACTGAAGCAATGAAACTATTAGAAATGACTCTAATAGTTTGGGTTTTTTTTTTTTTTTTTTGGCAGAACCAGGGATTGACCTCAGGCCCTTGCACTTGTCAGGGAAGCACTTATTCCACAGAGCCATCTCCCCAGCCCCTGACTATGATAGATGTTTCTGAGGTGTGTAAAGCACTTGGCTTTGCCTGGAGCCCAAAAGGAAGGAGGTCTTCAGTGTTTACAGCCCAAATTGACAGGTGACATCTAAGGACATCTAAGGAGCAGTTTGACACTGACCACAGAACAAAGGTGACCCATGGAGAGCCTGTAAAAATGTAGATTTCTTACCCATAGTAGCAATGGCTTGACTCAATTCATGATGCTCTACTGAACCACTTCGGTCTTGATCAACAGTCAGGAAGTTGTGCTTCCAGGCATTAATGGCTGCCCAAAGCTCCTTGAATTCACTAAATCCCATTTTTCCTGTATAATCCTTCTGATAATTTTATTAAAAAAAATAAGTTCAGGTACCTTAGAGGATTTACCTGACCCCAAACTCCAAATTAATGACTGAAAAATGTGCTTCTGCAGAACAGCTTATTTCACCAGATGAATATATTTCCATGTAAAATGTAAGCATGGAGACTTCAAACAGGATTTTACATGGTATTTCTCAACTTTTTACTTATTAATTTATAATCACTTATAACTAGCAACTGGCTCAACATTTGGAGTACTAACTCTACATCCTAGCATCTATTTTTATTCAAGGATACATCCAACATGGCGATCATAATTCTGCATGTTTCCAAGCTGAATGCTGAAAAACATAGTCAATATTTAAATCAGTCTTCTAAATATTATTTATGTAAAATTATGATAATCCTTATTTCTAAAACAAAACATTTAACATCTGTCAAAATTCACAACCACTATAATCAACAAACTTTCATAAATGTTAAGTATTTACAGTAAGAAGAAAAAAAAGAACCCCCAAATACTGCTTTCAAACCACTCATATGTAGTGAGGAGATTAAAGTAATTAAGAAGCAAGCATAAAATAACTTGAAATGACTCTAATAGTTTGGGCTTTTTTTTTTGGCAGAACCAGGGATTGACCTCAGGCCCTTGCACTTGCCAGGGAAGCACTTATTCCACGGAGCCATCTCCCCAGCCCCTGATTATGATAGATGTTTCTGAGGTGTGTAAAGCACTTGGCTTTGCCTGGAGCCCAAAAGGAAGGAGGTCTTCAGTGTTCACAGCCCAAATTGACAGGTGACATCTAAGGAGCAGTTTGACACGTAATCAGATAATCTTGAAGGAGTCAGCACAGCAGTGAAGCACTGTTGTTATATCAGGACACCAAGAAGACAAATGAAAACCGGATTAGGAAACTCTTTCATACCACCAGAAAGAGCTCAGAGCACTAGAGCACATGTAGGCAAACTGTTAGCAGTTTACTGTAACCGACCAAATTTAAAAAGATGTGTCTCTGATCTGGAACAACTGTTTTCCTTGAAGGTGGGGAAGACGAAGGAAAAATTGATCAACACCATCCTAACCATCCTAAAGTCAAGGGTTATGAAAAGAGATAGCAATACATTTATACAAACAGTAATACAATGAGTCAACTAGAAAATATTCAATTTTTCTAGCCATGCCACAATTACATCCAACTAGCATGCCAATTTATCTCAAGATAAATTATATCTAAAGGAGATATTCAGCAGAAAAGTATAACCACAAGGTATAGAAAGTAATGCCATATTAATATGCTGAGCCTTAGAAGGCTGAGCTGTAAAAGGCTCAAGTCAACAGCTTTGGACATTTGCCAGTTCTGCTGACAACCCACTACTGTGATGGACTATTGTGCTATATTGGGCTATTTTGCTGAATTCAAGTACCTACAATAGTTGAACTGGCAAGAATGAAAAGGTCCTTTAAAGAGTTCTCCAAATACAGCTTCTCTAACACCAACGGAACACCCATCTCTGACAAAACAAAACAAAAATGGGGGACATAAATGAAGGACCATTTTGTAGTGAAAAAAGTACATATGCATATATACAAAATGGTTAGGATAGATAAACAGCTACCTTCTATTAGTTCAATGAGAAGAAAGGTCTGTACTAATATTGTCTAGACAAGATGTCATGTCTGCATCTTGTCCTCTGAATAACTACTACAAAGACAAAATATGCAATGTATTAATTATTGTAACTGTCCTACTAACTTCTTTTGAAACTGTTTTATTCTTATTTTTTCTCATTAAAATTAATAAAAAATTAATAAAAAAAGAAAAAAAAAGCAAATTGGTAGGACAGTTTCAATAATTAACACATTGCATACATTCTTCCTAATGGTTATTTGCTATACAAGGTGCAGACATGATATCCTATTTACAAACACTATTACAACAAATCCCTCTATTCATTAAGAGAATGTAACTATATATCTATCCTAACCATTTTGAATAGACAGATACAAAATGGACATTCATCTG
>NW_004524608.1:10567488-10571697 GCF_000260255.1 Octodon degus
AAAAGAAAAAAGAAAAGATATTATATTCATATAGGTCAGTCAGGCTTGCAAAGTTCTTATTAGTAAGATGACTGAATGAATACATAAATAAATTTTAAATTATGTCATTTATTTCATGCTATTGATAATGCATGTGAAATTTCTAAAATAAATTCTTTCAGCTAAATTTTAGACCCACTGGGCTGGGGAGAAGCTCAGCTGCATAAGCGCCTACCTAGCAAGTGCAAGTCTCAACTTTGATCTCCAGTACCACATGTATGCCAGCCCAAAACCAAGTGTGGTGGCTCATGCCTGTAATCCCAGCACTAGGTAGGCCAAGACAGGAGGCTCACTAGTGAGATAGTGAGACCTTGCACCAAAAAATAAAAAATAATAAAATAAATCAACCATTAAAAAAGTAAAAAAATTTTGGACCCATTAGTGAAAATTATAAAATAGTCTACAAAATAAAATAACTGATTTTCTTTAAATATTTAATACAATGCTGGTGTAGGACTGCTGGGTGTACAGCACAATTTTGAGACTTAAAATACAACACGGAATTTGCTGACTATTTAGCAAGTCCAGCAGTGTGTGTTCTATGAGCATAATCTTGTCAGATGAATGATGCCCCTAATTTTACAAATTAAGAAATAGTGACCTAGCAAGATAGTCTCCCAAGTTCATACAACTAATAAAAGAGAACATGAGGGCTGGGACTCAACATAACTTTCAAACAAAAGCTTTCGGTGGACTAGTGTTACCTGAGAAATTTATGGAATGTCATTCCACCTTTTCACAAAATAAATGATCTGTTGTACTTTAAAAATAATTCAGCACACAGTCATGAAATGGTAAGCTCTAAATGGATTATCATAAGTGGAAAAATAAAATGATAAGAATATCTTCAATTTCAGAGTAGGATAGGATATATGAAAAAGAAATATTGACAAAGAGACAGTAAAGTTGACAGATTTTCACAGCCTTTCCAGCCAACCCACCTGAACGAACAACTTATTATACAACAAAGCGTAAACCTTTAGAGAAAAAGAAAATTTACAAAGAAATAAAAGTAAAAGTTACAAAGTCAACAGATGTGAGCTAACTAATATTTGCTTATAATGAGAAAAGCTGAAAAGAAACCTAGTTAGCTTGGATGAAGCTCCAAATGTCTAAGAATTAACAGTACTTCTGAAATGTGTGTGAAGGTGGAGATAAAAACAGAGCTGCATGATGTCTATTTAGGGAGCATCTAATGGCCCTCGAGCCTCCAGTCCTCTGCTCAGCTAGCAGTCCCACTTGCTCTCGCCCAAGCACAAGTCTGCAGCTTTATTATTAGGAGCCGTCTCTGGACTGCAGGATGCTGGGCACAGTTGCTTGAGCTATATGTTAAAATAAGGCAACCAGTACTGAACAACCCACTGTCCACACAGAGCAACGAAAGAAACAACCCAGGAGAAAATCCCTAAGGGTGTACCCCACATTCTGTAATAAAACTGCTCAGCCAAACAAGCACACCCTGAATTAGTAGAGCCACAGTGAGCTCTCCACCCGAGGGGCAGTGATGGGCCCTGTAGGCAGTGTGTAGTAAGATACACCAACAAAATATCATCAGATACTTCAGAAAAGGCATGAAAGATAAAACAGACTGGAAAGATAAAAACAATTTTGAAGAAGGAAATGTTATGTAGAAAAAATAAGTGTATCAAATATTTCATAGAGATAAATAGAAGCTATCTCATTCAGGGAGAAAACACACAGAAAAACATCATTCTTAAAAAGCTAAAAGCAGGGCCTAGTAGTTCAGCAGCAGAAGTGCCTGCCTGGCAAGCACAAGGTCCTGAGTGCAATACCTGTTACAAAAGAAAAAAAAAAAAAATCTAAAAGAGTAAATGAAAACTCAAGAAAATTTTAAGAAGTAGAGAATAAGATATTTTCCAAAAATTATAGCAAGAAATAAAGAAAAAAAAAAGGTAGAAACCCCAGTCCAGTTCAAATGACAGATATTTAAAAAAGAAAGTAGAGAATATCATTGAAAAAATATTTCCAAGAACATTAAGTTCTCAAACTGAGCATACTCTGCATCCCCTTAAGACAATGAGGTGCATCACGTGAACTTTCAGAGTGCTTGCGGCAAAGTGAGGGTATTGCAAGTTTCCTGGGTGGAAAGTAAATAACACATGGGAAGGAAACAGGGAAAGCCACCCCTGGAAGCTAAAAGCAAGAGTGATTCTTTCAAGAGCCTCTGAAAACGATTTGCAACCTGAAACTCTTAAACCTGCTCAAACAATTCTGAAGATAGAATGAAAGCAATCCCAGATACAACAGGGCTCAAAATCTGCCTGTCATGCACTCTTTTATTGAGAAGCTTTTAAAAGACATAATATTTGATTGAAGTAAGAGACTGAATTTTTGTTGTTGTTGTTGTTTATCTGTTCTTTGTGGCCATCTCAGCCTGCCCTGGGGGTAGGGGTGACACCTATCTCCATGACTTCAGATTAAATGTTTTTAAAAGAAAAAAGCCAATAGCTAGTGAGTGGTGGGGCCCATAAACCAGCAGCTGAGGGAGACTGAGGAAAGAGGATCAGAAGTTTGAGTCCTCCTTGGGCAATTTGGTAAGACCCTGTCTCAAATAAAAAGATGTGGGGAGCAGTGTGTCTCTGGGCCTGATCCCCAATAGCAAAAAAAAACAAAAAAAAGCAGATGAAGTAAAGGAGACATCAACTTAAGATAAAGGGAAAAGACAGCTCCACAGAGAGGAAAGAAAATTCCAGAATGATGGTGAAGAATGCCAGTTTGACAAATGTGTACAGAAAACAGCACCACAGAAAGCCTGATATTGATGGGAAGGACAGAATTCCCCACAGCTACTCATCTCATGGAAAGTGAAAAGTTATCTAAAAAGGAAAAGTATTCATACCTTGTAACAAGACGCTGCTAAGAACAGCATGTAGATGGTAAAAATAAGGTAAGTGTTGATTATTGGCCTAATACTGTCATTATATAACTGCACCAGAAGGATGGGAAGATGCAAAGACTTGTGTGGATTTCAAGGACAAGATGACTTTAAGGTTGAGTTTAGTCCTCGTTCATACGAACTGATGATCATTAAACTGAAAGTATGTAGTATTAAAGGCCCAGTATCGTGAGATCTGGAAGAAAATTTCAAAAAAGTCAGCAAAAAAGGAACTCTTTTTATGACAGGTTAGTGTTGTGAAGCAAGGAATGTGCAATGAAGTTACGTGCATAATAAGTTCTATAAGACTGACACAGATTACAGAAGGCTCTAATTCCCCGCCACGGTTATGTTCTGCTACATAAGTGGTCTTGGGAAGATGGCTCCACCACTGTCCAGGTTCAGGAGCTTTGGATTCCTTCTCCAAGCTTCCCCTCACCTTGGCAGGCTCAGTATTCTTGAACCTGACCAGCATGCTCAATCTGCCATTTGGGTGGCCAAGTGAGCACTTCCCCTACCTTCTGCTAACCGACCATACATGGAGCCAAAGCACTCAAGCACATCTCCACTTCAAGGGCAAACCCAGGTGCTGTGAGTGCAGAGCTAAAAGACACACTCAGAAGCCCTGTGCAACCGCTGACTGTGCACCTGCACAAGTTCATCAGCTTGCCCATTCAAGCTTTACTCCGTCCATCCTTAGAAAGCCAAAATAGGCCCCACTCTGTGTACTGCCTGTCTTACACTCAAGCACAGCCTCAACAGAACCTTGGTTAGAGCGTATTGCTTGCCTCTTCATGCTTCCTATCTCAAATTGAGCAAAAGAATCCAAAGTTGAGCTGGTCACACTAAGAGGTAGCAACTGCAAGCTGTTAATACCAAGAGCGGGCAACTGAACTATTTGAATCTTTGAATTATGTCACATGAAATTCTTTTAAAAAAAATTTAAGTATAGAGAAAAATTAAAAAATGAATTTCTTATTTTAGTTCTATACGAGAGGGAAATAAAAGATCTCACGAGAATAAGTTTCAGTAATTCCAGACTGTGTCAAACATCTCTGCAGCTCCTCAGCGTCCACTTCACCATCCTGTCAAGAAATGAAGAGAACATGATTGCACGTGTAGTTGTGTAAAATCACACTAAGATGCTAATTGACTGCTTAATCTAATCAAGAAATAGGCAATTCTAAAAACATTATTAACAACTACACAGTCTCATGGGTAATTATTGACAGCCAAGAAACATTACGGAACATGCTGTGATGAATGATTATCTT
>NW_004524608.1:10571952-10578302 GCF_000260255.1 Octodon degus
TGTCCAAACATTCTTGTTTGAATTTATTGGAAATACATTCAATTTATGGGAAAAATTAACTACATTTTTGTGAGTGTGGTGCTTATGCCTATAATTCCAGCACTTGTGAGGTTGGTACCAGAGGATTGCTGTGAGTTCAAGACAAGTCTGAACTACATAGTGAGACCTTGTCTCAGAAAAACCAAAACAATAAAAAAAAATTAACTATGTTTTAGACTGTTAGAACAGAAATATTTTCTTCAAACTGAACTTTACAAGGACATTTTAGCATCTTTAAGCAGCATCATCTGCCTTCATATTTAAGTACTACAGCTACTTTTACAAACCTTTATTATATTTCAAGACTCTTTTAAAGATATAAATACATGGCTATACTCTAAAGAGGAAAGCACTCTATTAATTATGACAGCAGCCGCCATTAATACCAGCTCAGGTAATGATGAACATAAACATGAGTTGTCAATTTTTTGCATGCTCATTGGTAAAAGACTCTTACAAACTACTAAAATAGAGGCAAAGGTAGTAAGTGACTTTCTTCTTTTTTTGAATTTAAAAACTCTTCTAGTACACTGAAGATAATGGTTATTACTTTCCTTATTAAATTCTTGCCAAGTGAGAAAATGCTATTCTACTTAAGAAAATTAATGAGAACCATTAAGCTTCTTTTGTTTTTCCCCACGGAAAGTTCTGTAAAGACAATATAAATCATTTAAATAAAGCATCGATTAAACAAACTTAAAATTTTCAGGAAAAATTTGAATTTCTGAAAATCTAGACATTCCAATTAAAATGAAGAAAACTAAACTTTTCATGATCTCCTGATACTTTCTGTTCAAGTATCAGCCTGTTCTGTAACATAAAGTTCTACCAAGCCTGAACAGCCTACTCCTCTGAATTCTAATTTCCAGACAGAGAAGAAGGAAACTTCAAAGGTATCATGATTCTTTCAGAGCAAAATAATAAAGAAAGAAAAAAAAATTTTGAAAAAAGTGCTAGTTGGAAAGACTCAAGAAAATGTTATGCCAAATATATGTTGAAAAACATAAAGATCATTTTAAGGGTCTTATCTCTTTCCAACTGTAACAGAAACTAAGAAACATGTCTGGTTCCTGTCCCAGAAAATAAAGCAGAGCTCTCAACTCCGTGTCACTTTTCCACCTGTTCACTTGTTTGCAGTGGTGCATGCATGCCTCACCTACTGCTCTAAAAAGATGCAAGACCCGAGAGAGTTGGAAAGTGCATTCTTCTCATGAAAAAATAAGTCTATGATTTTGACAGAGAATTAAATGCTAGAAGACTCAGGAAACTTTCCATTGAATTCCTTTAAAAGTTCTGAAGCACTTAAAGTTCTAACTATTATTGATCAACTGATTGATAGATTGACAGCAGGGTCTCATTACATTGTCCGGGTGGGTCTCCAACTCAGAAGTTCAACTGTTCCTCCCACCTCAGCTTCCTGAATAGCTGGGATTAGAGATGCGTGTCACCATGGCAACACAGCTGGCTGATCTGTTATACTCATCTTAGCAACTTTTATGATGACCAAGTGGAATCATTCAATATAAAATACTCTCCCTCCACATACATGGTGCTACTAAATATTTGGGGTTTTCTCTGAAAACCAATCAGACTAAAGCATGACAAATAAACTGGTTCTTAGTTTAGTAGCTTGCAAATGTAAAATCCTCAGAGAGACAGAACAGGCTTCTAGGCTGAGGGCCACCACCGAGGTGAGGCTGAAGGTGAATGGCGCAGGTGTGCGGTCAGGTCATGAGTGTATTTACAAGTAGAGAACAAAATAGCTGCGTTGTTCACTACTGGATTTTTTAAATTAATTTTGATCTTTTAAAAGTCATATATAGTACTGATTTGTTATGATTACTGAGTTAAAAAAAAGAAAACACAAATTCTGCATCTGAAGTAAGTCACTCTTAAGCCTTAGCCCAGCCTAACCCTAAAGTCCTGAGCAACACAAAAGCACTTACAGGTTATAGCAAGACTTCCTGGTGGGGGACTTGCTATAGCAACTAAGGAGAAATGTAACTGAGAAAAGACATTTATTATCTAAATATACCTGAAGTTCATAGTGCTTCAATGGAATGGTTTCTTTTTTGTAAAAGTATGTGAAACTGATGTATGAGATATATGATACATATCTATAATAATTATATATATATATATATATATATATATATATACATATATATATGAAATTCCAACTCTAAGTTGTGTTTGGGCACATTATAAAGACATAAAACTAGGACATAAAGGGATCAGGCGTGTGCTGGGTACCAAGTATTTGCCTCCAATGACCTCACCTGTTATCGCGATGAAGATCACACTGGCTTTGTTTTGTTTTGTTTTCCTAGTGTTACTGGGGACTGAACCTTGGGCCTTTCATTGTACTGACTTCACCTCCAATTAGCCCTTTTTCATTGTCATTTTTATTTTTCTTTTTATTTTGAGATAGGGTCTTGCTCAATATTTAAAGTTGCCAGGCTAAGCTCAAACCTACAATGCACCTGCCTCAGCCTTCAGAGTTCTGGGATTCCAGGCCTGTGCCTCCATGCCCAGCTATTGCATTGTTTTTAAGTAACCCACATTTTTAAGCAGAATGGGGCACTGAATTCATGAAATTGTCTCAGGCACCACACATATGGCAGTAGCTGCATAAGATTTCAATGGGTCTGAAAACTCTTATCTTCTAGTACAATGATTTGAATAAGTCACTCAGGAGGGGGTGGGATAGTAGGCGATCTGCAGGTCTTTAGGGGGAGATCTTCCTTTGAAGGTGACTGTGGGACTCAGTCCTCACCTAATGCCATTTAAATCTCAACAAGAGTCCCAGTGGGAACAAACATCAGAACTATAGCACAAAGCATGCTATGTATGGATGAATCAGATTTCCCCACTTTGAAAGTTTGCTTCTCTTTTACTTAATAGAACAATACATTAGTGATTATATCAGTAGAAATAATTATGACTGCCTCCATCTCTAAACTCAAGAAAAATTTGGTATAGATAAGTGTGAAATATAAATTTCAAATACTTATGCATTAAGCAAAATAGTTGATATATTTAAAAGGAGCAATCATTTTAGTAAACTAATATTGTGCAATAATTTTAGCAGCTCACCTGTCCAGCAACAGTGGTGAAGAAGCTCCACATGGAGGCATCGGCTGAAGAACAGCTGCCCAGGTATGGGGTGTATGCAGGCTGGAACCCACCGGGGCACATGTTTGGGCCTGTTCCTGCCACTGGATGGCCCATCAGTGTCGGTGTTCCTTGCATCTGACCACTAAAATGTCCGAACTATAAGAATGAAAGAGGAGAATGTGAACAATATCAAAGTTGCCTACTACAGTTTGTTTTTTAACATTTTCTAACATTTATTAGAAGACTATTAAAAATAAAAATACAGTAAAGAAAGCTTCCAAACATGAATATCATAAAAACTATAAAATATTGGACAGCCTATAAGAGACCAAGTTCTTTCACATACCACCCAACATTGAAAGAAACATAACATCTATAGCCACCAGGAACCTAATTTAACAGAAAAATATGATGTATAATTTTCAAAAGCTTTTACTATAATCCTTTTTTTTTCATTTTACTTTGAGACTTAGCATCTATTTTTAATACTTCACAAAAGCATTTTACTCCACATTTTAAGAATTCAGAAGAGAAAGAGGTACTACAATTTTTCTTTTTTCTTTTCTTTTTTTGGTGGAACCAGGGATTGAACTCAGGCCCTTGAGCTTGCCAGGGAAGTGCTCATTCCACTGAGCCATCTCCCTGGCCCAAGACTTTTGATTATGCCATTTTGAACAAATATTTTAACCTACATCATAAAAGGGTGATCAGTTTTTCAGAAGGCAGAAAGAGAAAAAAATACAATTATGAGGGATGAGAAAATAATACAGTACAGAATGAGTTCATAGCTGTAGCTATGGGATGTGGTAAGGGCAGAGGACTCGAGGTAACACTGGAGCTGTAGAGGACAGTCAAAACTAGAGTAGGAAACACTGAAACACAAAAGGAGAAAAAGCAAACATTACAGCAGAATAATCTGAATCCCAAGTACAACTTTTTAAGATGAAAAGACTAACTGGAACAAGTCAACCTAATTTTAGCAATAGAAATAAAAGGGGTATATAACAACAAACATAAATGAAAAAAATATAAGTGTGCCATGCTGGCCCTGCCCTCAGGTGGTACATGCCTGTGATCCCAGTGATGGGGAGGTTGTCAACAGGAGGACCACTATGAGTCTGAGTTGTGTAGCGAGACCCTGTACCACATACACTAATTTATTTTTTAATTATATATACATATTGATATCCTATGAACATCTTTATACCAATATATTCAAAAGTATGGGAATTAACAAAATTATATAAATTATAAAAAAATTGATTCATGGGAAAAATCTTATTTTGATGAACCCTAACACTGAGGATAGACAGTTTCACAGAAGATTATTTTTAAATGCTTTTAAGAATGTTGATAAAAGGCAAGTTTCATCTCCAATATCTGGGGATATAGATAAACTCTAAAGTAAAAAGATGTTAGGTCCTGAGCTTGTGGCAGCCATGGACAGCTGGTATTTGCCGCAAGGCCTACAAGAACATAGAAGCCAACCACGGCCTAGAATACAATCAATGATTTAAATTAAAGCCCTGGTGGAGACTCTCCTCCCCTCAAACTTCACACATAGCAGAAAAGCTTAAAGATATTTTATGAAAAGAGAGGCCAAACTCAATATATGTACTATAATGGAAAGGTAATGCTGAGATGCTGCCAAAGGCTGGGTATGGACCCTCTACTGTAACATCTCCATTTCTGTCATGAAAGACAAGTCCATCTTGTTTTGTAACCAAAATCAGGTAAATAGTATTATATGAAGAAGCTGTCTTTAGGGATTA
This sequence comes from Octodon degus, assembly GCF_000260255.1. Classification (NCBI taxonomy): domain Eukaryota; kingdom Metazoa; phylum Chordata; class Mammalia; order Rodentia; family Octodontidae; genus Octodon; species Octodon degus. Next base: position 10,576,881 of record NW_004524608.1, read on the forward strand.
CAACTATCTTTCCTCCTTTCCTGATGTTTGGCACTGACTTTCCCAAAGCCAGTAATTTTGAGAAACCACTGGTCAGATTAAAGATAGCTGCACACTCTTTGGGACTCTTCCCACTGAAAAGCAGAGTCTCCCTTGAATCTAGGCTGTGCCTGTGCTCAACTTCATCTGGTAGAACGTGGTAGAGATGGCACTCTGTCCTTTCTAGGTTTCAGTCCTTAGGAAGACCAGCAGCTTGTCTTTCTCATGAAGGATGTGGCCAGTGTGTTTGGAGGAAGGGTTTCAGGGTAAATCATGAGGGGATTTGACTGACCTTATCAGATACAAAAGTTACATTTTTTGTTATATATAGGCCTTATATATAGGCATATATAGGCATATATATGTATATATATATATATATATATATATATATATATACTTTATCTTGGTCTTAACCATCCAGCAGAAAAGTATAAAAACAAAATATAAAAAGTAAAGCCATATTAATATGTTGAGCTGTAAAAGGCTCAAGTCAACAACTTCTGACATTGCTAGTCCTACAGATAACCCACTACTATTATGGACTACTGGACTATATTGGATTATTTTGCTGAATTCACACACCTATGATATTTAAATGGCAATGGAATACCCATCTCTGACAAAAATAACAAAAAAGGGGATACAAATGAAGAACCATTTTTTATCTGTATATATAAAATAGTTAGGATAGATATATAGGCCCTTTCTCTTAATTCCAATGAGAAGAAAGTTTTGAACTAATAGTGTTTGGACAGGATATTATGTCTGCATCTTGTACTATGAATAACTACTACAAAGACAACAATATGCAATGTATTAATTATTATAACTGTCCTACTAACCTGTTTTGAAACTGTCTCAATGCTATTTCTTTCTCATATGGTAGAAAATTCTCTACCTTCCATATATATATGGAAGAAGCTGAATAATAGGTGGTGAAGAACTGGGACCCTAGGGGGCCAAGATTCCATCAGTGGCTTCTCTGGCACCCTTGGTCTCAGACTTTCCCTTCCCTTCCCTTCTCTCCCTCCTCACTGTACACTATGGCTGTCACAAGGTGAAGGACTTTCCTCTACCACTGTCCCACAACAATGCAGTCAGCTGACCATGACCTCTAATTGCTAAAAGACGAAACGAAAACAACTATTTCCTCTTTGGATCCATCTAAGGTAAGGTACCTGGTTACAGTGAGGAAAAGCTAATACGGGGATCGAAATTGAAGAGCGGAAGTTGCCAAAGGGAATTCAGGTAAGTTTTCAAGCAAAACAGTTTTTAAAAGGAGGTGTCTCAATTGAGGGTATGGAAATTCTCTACCTTAAAACAATAATTCTTGGGGGCCGGGGAGATGGCTCAGTAGGATAAGCGCTTGACTGGCAAACACAAGGACCTGAGTTCAATCCC
>NW_004524608.1:10578402-10589702 GCF_000260255.1 Octodon degus
AATAATAATAATAATAATAATAATAATCTTACTCCCAGGAAAAAGAGTAATTCCTTTGAAGATCATTACCATATGCCACTGTTGGCTCTTGTATTAAAATTAACAAAGCACAAACTCTCTTTTTAAATAAAACAAACACGATAAGAGCCATGTGCTGCGTTCAGCCCCCACCCCATGGCTCATCCCACGCTCCCAACTTTGTAAACACAAAATGTGCGCACAGCACTTTGAAGATCGCTGATGTAAATATTTTGGGTTGGAGTTCCCTTCCAAAAGGAAAGAACTAGTCACCGGTTACCACAATTACAAATTCTCTCAAAGGTGATGCAGGAAAAACAATATTTAAGAACAAATAATCTCTCTCTCCTCCAAAATCTAGAAAAACAGAAAAGTTTAAGATGCATTCAAGAATATCTCATTGTTTATTCACAAGCAATTGAAAAACAAGAAGTGGTCAAAAAAATGTAGAAAGAGGCTCTATGGCAAAACTAAAAGGTTACTGGAAAGAGAAATGGGTGTTTCTCTTCTCCTTTCCAGGTCTGCCCGTGGGGAGATTCTCACTGAGCAGGTATCTGAGGCTCCGAGGGCCCCCAGGCCTAGAGCCGCGAGTCCGGCACGATCCGGTACCAGGGCTGCAAGGACAGCGCGGACCCGGCGGGAGGCACGGCCCGCAAGGCCGCCACACCCCCGAGAGCGCAGGTGTGGGGGATGCGGCTAGGACTCACCCCTCCTCCATATCCCGGGTAGGCCATGACAAGCCGAGGGCGTCACCCGTTGTCACTTTCCCGGTGGGGTTGAGTCAGGTGGAAGAACCGCGCAGGTGCAAGCACGAGCGCAGGTGCAGGCGCAAGTGCAGCTGAGTTTGGGGGCCAAGGTACCCGGGTCTTTCACTCCCAGGAAACTGCCGGGTCCCCCGAGGTTAGCCCCGCCCCGCTCACGTCCGATTGGCTGAGGAGTCTCGCCCTCCGAGTCCATCCTGCGAGAGCCCGCCCCTTCCACGACGCTGGCCCCATCCTTCTCGGCGCTTATTGGCTACGTTCCGTAGCTTGCAGCCCAGCTCATCCCTGCCTGGCTTTTACTGGCTAACTCAAATTCTTAACCCAAAGTCTTTTCCCTCTGTAGTTCTCACATTCTCTAGAAAGGTTCTAAAGGTCATCATGTCTTTAAATTCTTTTTTTTTTTTTTTTTTTTTGTGGAGCCAGCCTGTTTTGACCTGGACTTCAAATAGTACACAACTGAGAATATCAGAGGTTGCTTATATTTACTTTTGTATAGCACTGAGGTCACAAGAAAATTTTGAAATTGTGACCACAGCTAAGTCCCCAAGGGAAGAACTTCTGCCTTAATATCTACTATCCTTGATTTAAGAAAAGGTTATTTGTAATCTGATTCATAAATAATGAATAGTTGTCAGGTTCAGTAAATAAGAATATAAAAATTTCATTTAAATTTGATTTTTCAAATAAATGAGTTTTAGTGTCTGTCCCAAATATTTCACTTTATTATATTATACAGGACATCCTGTAAATTATCTGGCAACCCTACCTATGGCTCAACTTTTGGGCAAACTCTTGAGACACACTTCCTTAGTTATGAATACGAGGAGAACAGGTTTTTTATTATTTGTGATTTTTAAATCTTTTAAAATTCTCATGTTCTACCAACTGAGCTAGCTGGGCACTTTTTAACCTTTTAAGTATTCAGTTATTTTGGTTTATTTAATAGCAGCAGTTGAGAAGTTTGCCTGTCTCTGGAATCCAAATGATTCCATAGTTCCAAGCTAAAAATAAAATAAAACAAAACAAAAAAACAGCACTATAGATTCAGCTTAAAAGCAACAATGGCTACTATGATACTAATTAATACTTAAAGAATAAGAGCTCAGTCTGTTTCATAAACTAGCTGTCTCCAAACAATGCATTAGCTATTAGGAGAAGAAGTCAACTTTGCAAGACTGAGCAGCTTAGCTATTGCTCAGCTACAGGACAGCGGAAGAGTGCTTTGGGGATTGTGAAACAAATTTACCAGAAAGAGGCAGAGGAAAAGGAAAATTGCTACTGTACAAACTGCTCTTTGGAAAGTGTCAGGTCCTCTAATACTTTCTATACAATCAGGTTAAATAAAGATGTATAGCAAAACCTACTTGATAACAGGCAGAATGTATAGCTCCTTAAAATCATGATAAAGTGTTAGAATGCAGAATAATCATTTCCAAGTTAATATAACTTATTGACTATGTATTCCAGGGAGATGCCTAGGAAGGATTGAGTACATTCCTTTACAATGTTGGTCTAAATCTAAGGTCAGCCTTTCTAATGTACATTTTTTTTTCATCAAGACAGACTTTCTGGTGGATTCCATTTGCATTTGTCTCCACAGGTCTGTTGCATTTCTGCAGGTCTGATTCCAAAGATGGTATTTTCCTCCAGGGCAAAAGTTTGATGTTCACTTGCAGATCTTTCAAAATCATAGGACATTTTAAGCATGGACTTCCTTATCAGATAACAAACCCATTGCGTGTTGAAGCACCCTTATGGCAGCTCCTCTTTGCCTGCTAGGACTTTGGTCATCTTATTTGCTGGGCTTTAAGTAATAGTCTTTTGTCTCTGACCCAGGAACCTCATCAATTCTGCCAACTTTTATGAAACTGACAGGCATATTAGCTGGCAAAAATGATGCATCATTGGGTCCTCTATAGTTCCTAACAATGTATCTCGTTGGTAGAGGAAGGCCATTAAGAAAAAGGTTTTTGTTTTTTTTTTCCTATGGAGATGAAGACAGACAGAGTTGTGAACATTGCAGTGATAGGTGTCTGCAGTCTCTCCCTAAACACACACACATATATGTAGTTCATATTTGTGTTTGTTTTTGAGACAGGATCTTGCTATTCAGGCTGGCTTTGAAATCCCTTATGTAGCCCAGGCTGGCCTTCAACTCATGGTGACCCTCTTGCCTCCGTCTCCTGAGTGCTGGCTTTACTGGTGTGAGCCACCATGCGCAGCTCAAATTATATTTTAATATAACAACTCATATGAGCCCAGATAAAAACTTTTTAAATAATAGTAGTGATAATTTCCTTTCCTAATTCAGTTAGTATAAATAGTAGCATTTTATGATAATGGAATGTATGAAAACAATTCAAATCACTTTTCTTACATAAAATGCTTCATTATTCTGTTAAATAGCTATTTCTTTGTGTGTGTGTGTTTGTGTGTGTGTGTGTGTGTGTGTGCAGGGTCTCACTATGCAGCTCAGACTCGTAGTGATCCTCCCGTTTTCAGCCTCCCAAACACTGGGATTACAGACAGTAACAATTTAGTTATAAACCCACAGTAGTTTCTTTCAGCAACTACTAAGGCCTGTTATTTACCAGTGAGGAAAGAGGAGAAAGAATAAGCTTTGCAAAGAAGACAAAAACAAACGCTGCTTACACTTGTCACCTCAGTCAGCCCCTTGACAAACTGACTTTTCTTCAACTAAGCTCTTAACAATCATTTTCTGTTTCTAATTCTAGTAATATTGAGTACCCTTTCACAGAAGCACAAATGTTAAAGCAATTTGTCAAACAGTGCATCGATGAAAAATATCAGCAGGACACTCTGTGGGTTCCTGAATACGTACATCCTCCCATCATTGCCCTGCTAAGCCATATGGATCCAATGCAAATTTCTTCAGAAATAGTGATGCAGTAGGTGCTCACACGTAAGCCAAATAATAGCAGCAACATAGTTATAACCTCCGTAATTTGCTTGCAGGAAAGTTAAACCCAAGTTTCATGCTTCTGATCATGGCTTACATTGTATAAATGCATCAATACGTTCATACAACTAATTTTTTAGAAAGATATAAATTAAATCTTTCAATTGAATACTTTTTTAAATGGTGTCGATCTCTTGGTTAGTAGCTTGCTACATATAAGGAGAATTAACTTACAGTACTCTTATTACATAAAATTAAAAATAGTTTCTTCAAAAACTGAAAAATATTCCAATTCATAAGTATAGTCTGGACTACCATCCAAAATAATTTAATTCCATTTAATCCTCAAGTTGTTATGTATTTGCAAAATAATACCTCACATCTTTATAAAATGAACACAAGGAATATACCTGCTAATAAGAATAAGTAATTCCCAATCTGTTTATCATACAGTACAAGCTCAATGTCATGACTGTTTTACACTTCACCACATTTGATCTTTGTAATACTCTTGTGAAATAAGCAGTACAAATTACATTTTAGAAGAAGCTAAGGTAGCAATAAGTTACATTGTCGAGGTAGACACAGATCAGTACAGTTGCAAAATACTTTTATTTTTTTAAATCATTTATTTATTTATTTATTTACTTGGTATAGGGTCTCGCTATGAAGCTTGGACTCAGTCATTTTCCTGTCTCAGCCTCCCCAGCACTGGCACTATAGATGTGCGTCATCATGTCTGGTTTCGGTGGCCCACACAGGGCACAGCATCAGGGATTGGTATCAGGGATCAAACTTGTGTCCTTGCGCTTGCCAGGCAGGCACCTAGACTGCTGAGCTATCTCCCCAGCCCTGCAAAATATTTTTACAATAAAACATATGACCTGATTAGGTTTTTTTTCTGTAATTTTTTTTTTCTAGGAAAAGGTCTACAGGGTGTTCAGGGTCTCACCACTAAATTGGACTTGTAGTGGTTCTCCTGTTTGCAGCTTCCCAAGTGCTGGGATTACAGGTACCACCATGCCTGGTCTCAATTGCCATCTCAGCATGTCCCGAGGGTGGGGTTGACACAGCAGGCCCAGGGTCTGAGCCCCTGGGCCCTGCACGTGCTTACAGGTGCTTTAATCCACTGAGCTATTTGGCCAGCCCTGACCTGGTTATTTTTCATCTTAAGAAAATGATACCCATAATATGTTTCTAGTTTTGAATTAATGAGTAAATAAAGTCATATTTTTAAAGCTTTTAAAGTTGAAATAAAAGTAAAAGAAAAACCTTAGTACTCTTCCTGAAAGTAGGAGCTATGGTACATACTGACACAGAATGAAGAAAGACCCATGATCAGGGATGGTGCTGGGGAGCTCTAAATGGATACAGCGTACACCACCCAAGCACCACAAAACTCAGCTTACCTGAGAGGTTTGCCTTGTTTTCTAGTCTTCAACACTAAGACTAATTTCTTGAAACTACCAGAAAAATGCAGATGGAACAGTCAAACACACTAACGAAGATAATGTAACAAAAACAATATTTAACAGAGCTAATGACATCGATAAGAGACACAGATAAAATTAATCCTAGTACAAGCAATGCACAGCCCCATTATCACCCTTAAGCTGAAGATACAGGATTGGGTTGTTGAAAACTGGATAGCGTTGTCATAGAAAGATTTCCTCTATCGGGGGTGAAGAATGTGGAGAGGGGTGAGGAGTGGATCTTCAGGCTTAGCAGGAGAAAGAATCCCAACCATCTTAGTCACTTTCTCCTCACTGGGATGAAATATCAGACACCTGCAACTTCAAGAAGGAAATGTTTATTTTATTCATGTTTCAGTACGTTATCCCTTGGCTCAAAAAGGCAGGCCAGGATGGCAAATGGTCATGGTGAAAGAAAAGGGCTCATAGCGCGAGACCCAGGAAGCAGCGACCATCACTCCAGTGACCTCTTCCTTCTTACCTGGTGCCACCTCTTAAAGGCACGTCAACTCCAATGACCTAGACACCTTCTAAAGGCCCCACTGGTGAGCCAGTGAGCTTTCAGGAGGCCATCTAGATGTAGCCCATAACACCAGCCCCTCTGAAGTAAAGGAAGTTCCAAAGCTTAAGGAAAGAAAATTTTCAGGGCAAAAAAAATAAATATACAATAATTAAGTAGTGCATCCGTTTTTTAGATTAATATGTGACTAAAAACATACAACTGAAAAACTAGATTGCAGAGAGGAAAAACAGAAAGAAAAGGAAAGAGACAGAGGGAATGAGAGAGGAACAGGAGTTGTTAGTCAGCTGCTTTTACGACAGTCAGGACCCGGGGCACACAATCAAGAGGAGCTATGGCAACCAGCCCAGGAGGAAGGAAGAGAAGGAAGGGGAGGAGAAAGAGAACGTTACCTTAGCAACTGCATCTTTTGGCAAGACTTTGCCCATAACTTGTCTAATACAATCATACTGATACCAGAAAATATAATGAAATAAAAAGAAAATACAAAAGGGGGGTGAGTGGGGACACAGAGAAAAAAACATATAAGGGTAAGAAAGATCAAATAATTTTATATTAAACTTCTTATGTAAAACATCTTGCTGTATATTATTCTTAATGAATTTGAGCACCAATCAAAAGTTAAAAGGAAACAAAATCAAAATCTTTTGGAAGGGCATGTGCCTAAAATCTATATTTTTTCATTTAACCACATCATACAAATGATAAATTAACAACAAGGTCAGAGTTTAATAGCAAGGCTAGAGTATCTCTAGACTAACATTGATTAGTTTAAAGTTTATTATTAATTCACATTAATCAGCATACACACTGATATTGAAAACTATGTGTGATAAATAGTTTTGCAATTGACTACTGACTCCAAGTTTGTCTGTTGGCTGTGTGATACCGACAAGGATAATGTAGCTTCTTGGAATCTGGGCTTCTCCTTTGTAAAATGCAGGTATTCCCTGTCAGAAGATCAGTTCATCCGTTGTATGTTGTGGCAGAAAATCTGACTCAGTATATCTAAACAAGTGAACTTACTCTTGTAACTCAAAATCCATGCTTGGCTTCAGATTAGAGTTCTTCGGGTATGTTTAAGACTCTTACCTCTCTATCTGTCTCTTTCTCCTGTATCCTTAGGGTAGGAGAGAGGTGCCCGCCACTGGACCCAGAAGCAGCCCATTGTCACAAATAGCCACGGGCCTTGCTTCATAAACATCTTCATCCTGTGCAAGAGGAGGGCGTGTGGAAGGCGTGAGCACTAGTCCGCACCAGGGGGCAGCCTGCTTACTGCACAAGGGAGAAAAACAGGCTCCCTCTGCCTTTCGCTGTTGTGGCTTTGCTACTTGTGCCCCAGTGAATTATTGCCACCCCTCATCCTGACACCCTGCCTTGCAGCCAGAAGGCAGATTATGGACTGAAGCTTCTGCAAACTGTGAGCTGACTTTCCTTCTTTAATTTGGGAGAAGGGTATTTTGTCTCAACAAGGAGAGAAAAGGAACCACAACAAGATCACCTGAGGAAAAGGCAGCGCACACAGGAAGTGCACACAGGAAGGCGCATAACCATGACAACCTTCTCTATAAGCAACGTCAGTGTATGGTACCCTGGCTCTCACAAACAGTTTTGGCTTTCTTTCCAAAACTGAGCCCAGCATAAACAGCACAGGTAAAGAGGTGGAAGAGCACCATCTCCACTTTTATAAAAGACGATACTATAAGCTAAATTATAGCCGTAGCTTATCCCTCCATTGGGAAATATAGATTGCCTTTCTCTCTTTTTTATTGCCAAAAAGCTATCATCGTGCATAGTGACAAATTTGCCTACAGGATTCAGCTGAGCCTCTTCCAGCACAGTTTAGAGCGGAGTGCTAAATTCCCACAAGGTGGCAGCAGAGGAAACTTCATCTCTCTACAGAGCAGGACAGAGAAGAAGGCCAGGACTGGCTTTCTGCGCTCGCTGCCTCCCTAGAAAGGCGCGATACCCAGGCCCAGGATTTGGCGCTGGCTGCCTTGCGGTGCGGGCTGCCCCGAGAGCACCCCTTATGTCGCGGCTCTAGGCACATAATGAGCCCTGGCAGGAGGTGGCTTCCTTTGAGAACTGTGCCTTCTCCAGAATTCCTTTTGAGAGATAAGACTATGGATGTTTTTCTCTACAGCCCATTGTGGATGTTCCACAATATTAAACGTCAATACTATGTATGTTTAATTTCTAAGGAATAGAATACATAAAATTTATGAACATAGCATCAGTTTGTTCCTGAAACATGAGGCAACTTTCGGGACTGCACCCATCCCGCTACTTACTTGCTGAGTGCATAAATTTATAAATGTGAAGTCTTGCGAAAAGGTTCTGATGCAGTACTTCTAGCATTACAAAAATTGCTTATATATGTTTGGACCTGCCAGCGCAGTTTTTCGAATGTTTTACCAAAATACATAACCCTCGGGGCTGGTGAGATGGCTCAGTGGTCTAAAGCACCTACTTGGAACAAGCTTGGCAAAGCACAGGGACCACAGTTCAATCCCCCAGCACCACATGCCAGCCAGCCTCGCCCCCTGGTGGGCTGAGCTGGCCACACACACACACACACACACACACACACACACACAATAAATAAACAAATGTTTATTATAAAAAAAAATACATAACCCTCAAAGTATAAAACCAAAAGTAAAATTTAAAACTCCACCTCCTCTGAAGTAGTGGGTAAGACTTCGAGCTTCACCTACTGAGTCTCCGTGGCTCACTCACTCAGGTCACTGAGGCAACGCTGGGTCTGCGCTATTTGAATGCCACTCACCCAGGGCAGCAGCAACTGGCAGCAGAAATGGGCATGCACTATTACCGCGTGGGAACTGAGCTTCTTGGTCACATCCCTAAGTTCCCTCTTTAACACTGGTGAAAAATAAGGAGCCGAGTTTCTTGATAACATCTCTAAGTTCCTCTTTAACATTGGTGAAAAATAAGAAACTCCAGTTCCTTACTTTAAGGCAGTTTTAGAACAATGAGGGGGATGTTCCTGCAGTCTCTCATTTTTCTTTGCTGAGCCAATAGGAAGCAGAACTACCAAGAAGATAGGCAGCAGTTAGGCAAAAGTAATCAAACATTGCCAAACAGATTCCCGACACTTGTCACTTTCCTCCAGTCTAGACAATAAGTGGCTCTTTCAGTTAAATTAGCTCAATTCATTCTCTCCCCAGTACTAACTACTACACATGCTCTGAACTGTTCAACATGCTATTGCCGTGAAGCTATATATAGATTTTTAGTACATAAGTTTTATTTGTGCTAACCAAATACATTACACTACCCAGATCTATGTATTTGAAAGGTGAAAGTTGCAAAGTACAGAACTTTCCTTAATAAATTGCTAAAAATATGTATCCATTTAAATTATGTCATTAACCAAACTGAACTATAAATAATTTGGGAACATGTTTACAAGACACAATCCAACACAACATAGTACTGAAGTGCTGGCAGGTTGTGTTGATGAGACCAGGAAAGAAGGCTGCAGTGTGCCTTAAGCAGAAAGTCGTTAGGTAAGTTTTGGTGAGACACAAGTTATTGCACTGTTGGCTGTGTGTAATTAATGTTAATCATATATATATATATATATTTTTTTTTTAAACAAAAATACTCACAAAGACAGGTTACGTATTGACCAGCTTATGAAAATATGCCCCAACAGAAATATAATCCTGCCTTTCCCCTGGGAATAATCGCTCAGTCTTCGTGATGCTCTGCTCTGGGGAGCTCCACAGAACACAACCACAGCCACAAGGACTACTGATTTATTCTTGGCTGCCCCCAGACCAGCAGAGATCCATAACTCGCACCTCTGGCTGGAAAGTGGAACAAGGGAGATTGAGAGGGAAAATAGGGGCAATAAAGTTCCAATCGTGAAGGTTTTAATGCAAAGGTTAATGTTATCCACCTTTCCACATAACTCTGATCGCACAAAAGCTAGAGGACAATTTCTCGGGTGGTCTCCTGGTTTTGTCACCACAAGGAATTGTGCTTCCTGTTAGAGATGTTCAGTGTGTGTGTCACTGGAAAGTGATCTTCTCATATTTCTTGTCATCCTTTTATTTTAGTATGCAAATAAAATGCCCAGTCTGTATCACTATTTTAATATTAAAAATTAGATTTTCTTATCCTGATCATTAAAAACATTTAAACATGGACCTCAATAAATGACTACATATATATTTAGAAAGTCCTTATAGGTAGAACTATAAAATCAGTACAAACAATATTAAAAATTAGGAACCAGATGAATGAAATAAAATACTTTATGTAATCTATTATATTAACAAAAAACTATTTTGTGGTCAGCAATGTTTAAAATTTTTAAAAATTTAGTTTACTGTTCTGTGATTAAGAAATTCAGGGCCAGCCAAATAACTCAGCAGATTAAAGTTCTTGCAAGCAGGCACAGGGGCCAGGGTTTGATCCCCAGGCCTGCTGTACCAGCCCTGCTCCTGGGGCACACTGAGAGTGAGATTGAGACTGGGTGTGGTGGTGCATGTCTGTAATCCCACCACTGGGGAGGCTACAAACAGGAGAATCACTGTGAGTCCAATCTAGTAGTAAGACCCTGAACACCCTGTAGACCCTTCCCAAAAAAAATACAGAAAAAAAGTAATTCATATTTATCCAATCCAGTATAATCTCAGTATTTTATCTCAACAGTTGGCCCTGTATTCCTCTTACTGCCACTTCAAGACTTTGTCAGCTATGAGACAAATGAAGCAAAAATATTCAATAACTTGCATAAAGTGAGTGTGAACAACCAGTGCAGCCAACTCTCAATTAGAATGGATGCGATCTTAAACATCTAACTAAAAATGTTCACTGGCTGAATGTCATCCAAGAGTGTAGGGTGACAACAGCAGCAATCTAACTCCGTGTGACCATAGCTTGCTCCTTGGTATTTATTTCAAAATAAAGTAAATGAAGCACAAATTACGTCTTTGAGGCCAAGGTGCCATCTTCCCAAAAGCATGTGGGAGGAACTGATTATGAAAGGACTTATGATCTGGTGGAAGCAGTTGGAAAATTATCAGGTGACATGTGATTCATTTGTCAAAACTATTAGAACTTGAATGGAATTGGTGAAGGTAAGTAGAAAATGAGTATCAAAGTCTAGTAAAATTGGGGCTGGGGAGATAGCCCAGCAGCGTGAGCACCAGCCTGGCAAGCACAAGGTTCTGAGTTCAGTCTCTGGTACAAAAAAAAAAAAAAGGAAACATAATTACATTACAAAATATATCTAGTAAAATCCCAAAAGATTTTCTGTTTTGGTGCTACTAATGTTTTTTGAAGTATAAAGCTAAATATAAAGAAATACTTAAGAAACATTCCCACTATCCACTTCCTGAAAAAAGGAGTCCTGGGTAAAGATCACTTAAATGACTAATTATTGTATATTTTGTGCATAATTAAATAATTTCCTTTAAAACTGTGCATTGTTTAGGGACAGATACCATCTCTTATCTGTTATGTGTATTCATAAATACACACTAGGCTGTAGTCCTTTATTAGGCTATAAACAATCCATGCTTTCAATCCCCTATTCCACCAAAAAAAAAAAAAAAAAAAAAAAAAAAAGAAATAAC
>NW_004524608.1:10589802-10600195 GCF_000260255.1 Octodon degus
CACACACACACACACACACACACACACTTTAATAGCGCACCAGGAATGTTGCTGAGTAGTAGAGTGTTTGTCTAACATGCTTGATCTCCAGCACTGAAAACCCAAAACCAAAACCAAAAACCAAACCAACAACAGCAATAAAACAAGTGAACATTCTCTAATCTCCCACTGAAGACCTAAATTGTCCTCTGCCCCTTGTTAAATTGATAACACAAACTTTTACCCTGGGCTAGTACATGAATTTTCTGGTTGGGAAGTACCTCTATCAAAACAAACAAACAAACCAACCAACCCCTTGTTAGGGATAAGGTTACTCAATGTTTGGCTGTTTGCCTCAAAGGAAAAACAACAAACAACAACTGCACCCCTAATCCTTGACAATCTGTCTTTTCCCCTCAAGTGTGCTGACTCCCACCACTGACCACTGACCACCAACCACCGGGCCAAGGCTGGAAGGGGCAGGTTTCCTCCTGGTGGCACAGCAGACCACTGGCAGCTGTGGCACGGGAGTAGATTCCCTGCTTTACCTCCCTGTCTCTTCCTACCCCCAAACCATGCACCCTAAGGGCTGGGGCTTCCTGCTGGGGAAAAGCTGGTATCTAACACAAGGAAAACAACATGTAAAGGGCAAATGGGGTGTTAGAAAAGTCATGAGGGAGCCAGAGAGGGACAAGTGCCATGTGTATGGGAGAGGAGGGCTCAGGGCTTCCAATGCGGAGCTTTTCCTAATGTCATGATATATTCAGGGACCGCCCTGGGGGCAGCAACAAGCTGAACCTTGGGCCTTTACCTGTTGTTCATTAAATGCATGATTTGTGTTTTCTTCTGGGGTAGTCAGGCTTAAAACGGCTAGAACCAAGATGCTCCATTTGAGCCTACTGACGCCCAATAGGTAACTAAAAGCAGAACAAAGCTTGACTTCCATATTGTACCCTTTGTTACAGTAACTTGGTCCAAGTCCTTTAGCTTGAATGGTGTTTGTTAATCATTTAGGGAATGTCTGTCTAGGAGCTGGCTGGGCAGGGCTGATTAGCCCTGGATTTACCTGGTCTATCCCCTTCAAGACTGATGACAGTGAGATAAGAGGTTTATGGGGACTTTTAGCTCTCCCTAGAAGCCTCTGACCATTGTCCTAAACCTGTGATTTTCTGGAGTCTAAGAAGGCTGAAGCAGGGCTGGTGAGATGGCTCAGTGGTTTGAAGCACCTACTTAGAACAAGCTTGGCAAAGCACAGGGACCGTGGTTCGGTCCCCCAGTGCCACATGCCAGCCAGCCCCGCCCCCTGGTGGGCTGAGCTGGCCACACACACAAACACACACACACGCACACACACACACACACACACACACACACACACAAATAAGTAAATGAATAAAATTAAAAAAAAAAGAAGGCTGAAGCATATATGAGAGACAGCCATAGGCAGAGACAATCTCTTCCTAGTCAACAACTTCTCTCTCTCTCTCTCTTTTTTTTTTTTTTTTGTAGAACCTGGGATTGAACTTAGGCCCTTGCACTTGCCAGGCAATGTTTACAGACATTGTCTCATTTGATCCTCACAATAATTCCATAGAGCAGATAAAATCCCTACATTGTGCTTTGGACAACACTTTAATGAAGGTTTTGCATGAGTTGCCCAAGTTAATATAGCAAATTAGGGGGCTGGTGAGATGGCTCAGTGGTCTAAAGCACCTACTAAGAACAAGCTTAGTGGAGCCGGGGAGACAGCTCAGTAGAATATAGCGCTTGCCTGGCAAGCACAAGGTCCTGAGTTCAATCCCTGGTTCTGAAAAAAAAAAAAAAAAAAAAAAAAAACAGGCTTAGTGATAAATACATCCATCCTTACGACATCCTTATGGCATGTAATTGGTTTTGATTTCACACTACAATTAATGTATTTGAGGTGGTTTTAGTGACCAAAGAGCAATTAAAAGATATCACTGAGGGGCCAGCCAGATAGCTCAATGCATTAAAGTACCTACTTAGGCAGACATAGGGACAGGGGTTTGATCCCCAGTGTGCCCTGCTGGCCCCACCCCTGGGGCACGCTGAGACAGTGATTGAGACTGGACATGGGGATGCGTGCCTATAATCCTAGAGCGTGGCAGGCTGAAAACAGGAGGATCACTACAAGTTCAACCTGTGTAGTGAAAACCTGTAGACACTGTTCTAAATACTTAAAAAAAAAAAAAAGAAAATATTACTGAGATACAAACCCAGACACCCCGAGCTCAGAGTCTCTGTGCTTACCCACAACTCCATACTATGAGGTGAAGAACATCTAACACTTACATTACACATAGTTGGTTACTTATTGATACAATTCAGTGACAAATGAAATGGAACAACAATCTGAATGCATTTTCTCATTAAATTGTCATCCCCCTTGCAAAAGACATTATTGACATATATAACCATTGAATTAAATAGTGGCAACTATGATTCTTCCTACTTTCTAAACATTAAAAATTAAAATAAGAATTTGGGCAACAATAAAGATTCTCTGATATAGTAGGACCTTCTTCAATTGTTATTCAGAGAACACAATGCTAAAGTGCTTTGGGAAGGTTTTAAAAAGAGCAGATAGTCAGAAAACAAATAAACAAACATCCCAGTCATTCTTATTTCAAAGGAAAAATGAAAGAGAAACATATTTAGAAAATAAGGAAAATGAAAATGAAAATTATTAAAGGAAATTGACAATGGAAAATATCTATTCCAAGGAAGAGCTCACTAATTCTTCAAGCAAAAGCATAGATAAGAAAAGGGCTACTTTTGGAGAAATTGTGGCTTGGCTTTTGTTTCTTTACCTTTCTTTCTCCAGAGTGATCAGTTGTGGCTAATCCTGGTTGCCAACTCAATTGGCTTGAGAAATACCTAGAAGATTAGTACAGCAAATTTCTGGGTGTGCCTGGGCCATGGCTGGGCCTATGTGACTGTGGGTAGGTTCCTGGCCCTTTGCTATCTGGCTTTTTCCTTGTCTGCTCTGTCTCCTGACTGAAAGAACATGAACAGCTTTTTCCCAGCATTCCCTTCTGCAGTGACATTTGTGCCTTGAAGCCGGATGACCATGGACTGAAACTGTTGAGTCTGTGAGGCGCTTGTAGATTCCTGAGAAAGCCATATTCTGTTCTCATTACTGAATCCTCACTCAGCAGAGTGGCCCTCCAGGAAGGATAAATAGGAATTGCTAGTAATGAATGTTATGTGATGCTGGCAAGGTAAACTATACATGTCTATATGGAGAACTAACCATCAAAGCTGTGAAGTGTGCTTTTGTATACTTCTTACCATAGATTTCTCAGCAATAAGCCTTACTTGGCACATTGGATATATTTTAGTCACTACTTATTATTTGTCCCCTCAGCTCCCTTTAGAAATACAGGCTCCATTAATTTAGGAACTTTATTAACTCCACCTAGATAGGTCCAATCAGGTACTAAGTATTTAGCAAATATTTTAAGTGATTGAGTGAACAAATGATACAATCTGAATACCAAACATTTAAATATCTTCCATCTTTCCTCCCATAGGAAGAAAAATCCTGTGTTGTTAAGAAAATCACATTTAATTAGCAATCCCTTTTTTGGAGAGGGGGGGTACTGGGGATTGAACTCAGGGCCTTGTGCTTGCCAGGCAAGTGGTTATTCTACTGAGCTATTGCTCCAGCCCCCTTTTCATTCCCTAGTGAAACCAAAATACACGGAATGGGTACCAGGACACTCAATATTTATTGGCTAGTTGGTCAGTTTGTCCTGTAACATATTCAACAAAACTCACAGGCAGCTGGAAGATGAGGAGAACTTTTCTTCAATACTCTTAAAAGATATTTCTGGGTATTCCCCAAATAAAATTAATAATGTGAATACTTCTGTGGAAAGATCAAATTTAATTCACCTCCATTTGGGCAGAAGGTCAACTCCCAAAATGAAGCATCAAATAAATTTCTATGAATGAGCAGAAAAGAAAAACTGGCAAGGCCACAGCTCTGTCCACTTCACCTCCCTTAACAGTGTGTTGTATCTTGTAACAGCTGCTGCCGTCAACTCCAAACTTCTATTCAGAGGGGAATCAGTAAGGGCCTAATACTAGTTATGGAATATTTTACTAGTTACTATATATATATATATATATATATATATATGTTTTTCTCTGCACAACTTACAATCTTTTGGGGGAGGAAAATGCTACTTATGTAAAGTAATAGAATAAAACAAAAAGAAAAAGCATGCTGTAAAGTGCTTCCTGGGCTATTTTACATGCCTCCAGTAAATATGGACGTGTAGAGGCAGCAGTTCTCTCCTCCAAAGCTCCACCATCTTTTCCCTGAACTACCAGACTTCCTTGAAAATGGTTTATTAACAGGTCACTTTTCCTAAATGTGCATTTTTGATAGCTGAATTGACCCGTCCATCCTCTCTACTACCCTGGGCCCTGAGCCTCTCATTATGTTAGGCATATGAGGCTCCCAGGTGCCCAGGGCTGCGGAAGGCCTCCTTCCTCTGCCAGCAGCCGCTGTGAGGACTCTGCTTTATGTGGCTTCTGTAATGAAACGAAGCAGCCATATTTCAATGTGAATGTCTTTTTCTCTCTCATGACATAGACAAATGTTGATGTTTACTACAAGTCAGTACATTAGTTGCTAATTAAGTTCCTAGCTGCTCCAGCCAAAACTTGCTGTACTGAATCCAAGAAAAGAATGGCAGCTATGTCAAAAAATAAGTTGTTAGGGGATTTTTGTTGTTGTTGTTTTGTTTTGTTTAAAAAAAAGTTCTCTATTAAAAAATATGGGGAACTACGTCCTGGGAAACAGGAAACCTTGTCTTGGCTGTCTCTTAAACTGACTTGGTGGTCACAATCCCACCAGGCCCTGGCCTGGTCAGAGTTGTATAAACGTTAGCAGGAAGCAACAAACCTTGTTATAATAACTACTCACTTTTTCACACTCGACTCCAAGTTTCCAGAGGAACACATTATTTTTATTCAGGTTTATTTTTGGAGGGGTACAGGCTCCAGGGGTCTGGTGTCTTCTTAGCTTCGTCTCTCCAGCTGTCCCTTGCAGTTCGCCCCTCTGCCTGGGGTAGACCTGCTTGTATTCACCGGCAAAAAGTTAACTACTTTTAAAGGTTTGCGTAATAATCTGGGGCAGTGCCTCTTCGGGTTTGGTTGGGAAGTCCCGAATCACACTTTGTTGCCGTCTGCATTTTAGCTGCCAAGAGCTGCCAAGATCGCTGGAGCAGATCCCCGCGGGACACAAGACACCGGCCCAGGATCCTTGCTGTCTCCCTCCGGACAGAGAGATTTGGTTTCCTTTCCTAATCCCCACGGGATACCTAGCCACCGACCAAGTCTCCTCCCACAAGGAAACACTCTCCTCCCTGAAAGATGACGTTAAGAAAGTCCTGACCAGAGAATCGAAACAAAAACCAAAGTCAGGCAAACTATAAGTACGGCCGGCAGAAGACAGGATCCAAAGCTTCCGGCCCGGAGCGCCGCTGCCTGTCTCGGGAGTCCCGGCTGCGGCCGCCGCAGGACCCGCACCTGCACGCCCGCACCTGCTCGCCCGCACCTGCTCGCCCGCACCTGCCCCGCTGACCCGGGCAGACCGCGCTCGGCGAGGCCGGGGAGCCCCGCGGGACGCTGCGCTGCAGACCCGCATCCGGGCAGCCGGCAGTCTGCGCCCCCCACCCCCGCCAGGGTCACCCGTGGAGCATCCGCCTGGGACTACCCGTCCCCTTCTCCGGGAACCAGAGATGTCAAACGGGTATTCCTCAGAGAAGCGCTTCCTCTACCTCCTCTCGTGCTTCAGGGCGCGAGTGAAAATGAACATCCAGGTCGATCCGGTACTGGACTACCTGACCTTCCTGCCCAGAGACGTGAAGGAGCAGATTGGGAGGACGGTGGAGACCTCTGGGAACATGAAGGCTGTTGAACTGCTCCTGAATACCTTGGAGCAGGGGCAGGGCTGGCCCCCGGGCTGGACCCGGGAGTTCGTGGAGGCCCTGCAGAGAGCCGGCAACCCCCTGGCCGCGCGCTACGTAAACCCCGACCTCACTGACTTGCCCTCCCCGTCCTTCGAGACAGCTCAGGATGAATGTCTCCAGCTGCTGACCCTTCTGCAGCCCACTCTGGTGGACAGGCTGCTGGTCAGAGACGTCCTGGATAAGTGCATGGAGGTGGACCTGTTGACCACTGAAGACCGAAATCGGGTAGGTGTCCTCTCAGGTGTATGAAGCTGGGCTTTTAGACAGTTTGTAAAGCAGGGGCCGCCTGTACGTTTGCCCCATTCCCAAAGGCCTTTGAAATTTTTGAGCAAATCTGGTTTCCTCCTTTTTCAAAAAGAAGCTATGAGGCAGGGAATATAGCTTGAGTTCCTTCCTGGTGATCAAAAAGAGAGGGAGAGAAAAGAAAAAGAAAAAAATACACAGACACTTAAAACAAAATTTTGAAAGTTTGATCACAGAAAACCTAAATTTCTAATACTTTCACCGATATCATGAAATAACATTAGAATAGGAAAGTGCTGTATATTAATAGAAAATGCTATTGAACATTATATGCAATTAGTATAATTTTTAGATGTAATAGCATAGTTCATGTTCAAAATAAAACACAGAAAGCGCTAATATTATTAACACCATCTTACAGATGAGAAAACCGAGATAAATTAAATAATGTTTTCCAAGTCTCCCTGGAAAAATGGTGGCACAGGGAAGGCCCTAATGGTATTCAGTGTTATACCTTCTTTGATGTCATTCCATAGAACTAGAGTCAACAAAATATGGACTGCAAGCTAAATGGAGCTTGCCACTCGCTCTTGCAGGCCCACAGCTGAAAATGGGGTTTAGGAGATTCTTAATGTTCAAGTTTTCAGTGTCAATAAAGTTTTATTGAAACACAGCCATGTTCATTTGTGCATATACTTTTATAACTTCTCTTTTCCAGTTAAACAGATCATACACTGCCCTGAACTACACACTACGCCATTTAGTTTTGATCTAAATAAATTATATGTAACAAATATATCACATACACACACTTTTTAGTAGGAATATCTGCGTTCTGAATCTCTCTTTAATCAGAACGTCTATATTCTTTGGAATCAAAATTTAAACATAATTCATTCAAAAATATGTTGCTATTTGCAGTTTTTCATAATTGTGAAGGATTGACAGATTTTTTTTAAGGTAGTATTTTGGCAGAGTGACTTTTACAGGTGTCTTTATAGCCACTTTGCAGCCACAGTAGCTGTTAATATAATGGGGTTTGCTTAACTGAAAAAAGCAGCTGTAAAAGTAAACAAGTGAACATGCCTATGTTCCAATAAAACTTTATAGACACTGAAAAATTGAAAATTAAAAAACCTAAAGTATTTATTATCTGGCCCTTCAAAAAGTACGTTTTCCAGTTTCTGCCCTGTACTAGGTATTGTGCCATTTAATTTTGATTAAAATAAGTTATACGTTAAAAAACCAGATACACACTTACATACACACTTTTTAATCAAAATATCTGTATTGTAAGTATTTGTCTTTAATCAGAATATCTACATTGTTTGGAATTAAAATTTAATCAGAATATCTACATTCCGAATATTCATCTTTAATCAGAATATGTACATTCTTTGGAATCAAAATTTAAATATAATTCATTGAAAAGTATGTTGCTATTGCATTTTTTCATATTCATAAAGGAAATAGATTGTTTTAAGGGAGGACTTTGGCAGGCTGACTTTTACAAGTGCCTTTTGTGCTTAATATATGCTGACCTGTTTGAACCTGATTTATTCAGGGCCATAAGTTTTGAAAGCCATTTAAACAAATAAACCCATCACTACAGGTCAAAGATTTGTCTCTACTTTACTATGATATTGACTTCTTTTCTTTTTGGTCCATCGGTTGTATCTTCATGACAATGCCAAGCGCCAGACTGATTGGACAGAGCCTATCATCCGAGTTGATCTGTAGTAACTGAAGTTTATGGTCCTTTGTAGACCTGACAGCCACAAGCCCTATCCAAAGGCCCAACTGACGTCCAAATTTGATGGCCAGTTTTCTCAACAAGTAAATTACTTTTCACTGTTGTCTGTAGCATTTATGTCATTTTGTGTATTGAGAATCAACTAGAACGCATTATAGTAGTCCAGCTGGATATGACAAATGTGTACATCACTGTGGCAGAATCTTAATTTGGAAGAAAGTCTGCAGCCTTCAAGCCAGCTGGAGCTGGAAGATGGCATTTCCAGCCACAGTAGCTGTTAGGAGGTCCAGAAGCAACAGAGTCCAGTAACACCACAAAGCTGTTTGTGTTTCGTGGGTATGATGTCCCGATTGCCAGCGAAACAGCACTTCTCCGTATTTACTCTAAATACTTCTGCCTATCAGCATCACTTTTGTCTTGCCTGGATTCAATTTCTGCCAGCTACATTTTATCCAAGTTCTTGATTCTGGCAGGCTTGGAGGCAGCTAACAGTAATGCAAGGGATTTGACACAAAGAAAATAGAGAGTAAGGGGCTTTCACGTACTGGAGCAGTGAGGGGCAAAGTAACCAAAATTTCCCTCAGATTCATACTATAAGGAGGCCTTAGAAGAGTGAAGAGCTATGGATTTCGGGCTCTCTAAGGAGTAACAGTGACTCTGTAAGCAGCTAATCATTTTATATGCATCATTTCACATTATCACTTCCAAAAATAAGCTATGACAATTGTAGAAAGGAAGCACTACGTTTGGGAGAATTTCTGTTCATAAAAGGGTCATTGATGATGTTTTTCTGATAGGATTAAAATATGAAGTGAAGATCATAAGAACTTAGAATGGAAAGATAATGGATTTGAGGTCTATCTTCGCTTCTTAATGTATGTATAACATTGGAAAGTTATTTAGATTACTTTATCCTAACTTTATTCATGAAAATAAACATCATAGCAATTTCTTTTTCTCTCAGTGTTTTAGTTATCATCAAATGAGAAATAGCAATTAAAAAACTTTTATAAATAATAAAGAACTATTTTTATATGGTAACATTGACTTTTATTATGTACTTGGTAAAGGATCTGACTACACAGCTGTACTCACAGTGAGACTCATGTCTCAGCTTCCCCAGCATTGGGGTTACAAACATACTCCACTATGCCTCATCTCAGTGGCTGGCTTAGGGCAACTGGGGGCTGGTGTGGCCTGTGGTGCCAGGGATCGAACCCCTGGTCCCTGCGCTTGCCTACGCAGGCACTTAGCCTGCTGAGCTATTACGTTGACTTTTTATTATCGTTTATCTAGTTACACTTTCTCGTAAAGTTATAATTTCAGAATGTAGATAATTCTTACATATAAAAATTCAGATCTGTGTCTTAAAATTCCTAAATAAAACTTATTTGAAAGAAAAACTATCTTTTCTCTTTCAGCTCCCAGATTTTAGCAAAGGCTCAGAATAGGTTTAGAACTTTTAGAACTTCGTAAGAAGAGAATGTATTTTCAAAAATTTATCTGGAGGAAGAGTTGAAACACTCGATATGTTGAATTTGCTTTCCCAGCAAGCGATGGGAAATAGATGAATGATGCTCACTAGATTTACACATTTGATTTTTCATAATTTAAAATTTACATCAAAATCTGACCTTACTGTAACTAATTAATCAAGTTATCTGAAGATGTTCTTTTACTTTTAGTTTATTTTCTAGCATTCCACTAGACATTTCTACTATCTAGCTTAGAAGCCCCGTCCCCATCTGTCAGCTCCTGCCCCCAATTACACCATGGATCCTGAAAATCATCTGAGACTTCATTCTGTGTCCAATGAATACCCAAAGAACACATTTAGTTCATTGATTTACTCATTCATTCAGTTTGAACTTTTGTGTGGCATCTATGTGCCAGACATGATGCTAGTGGGGGAAAGGTAAGACAGAAATAGACATGACCTGTGCTTTCCTGGAGTTTATGTTAGAATGTTAACCCAAGTTCATTCTTTCAACCAGTAGTTAATGAATGTTTACTGTCCGTGAGGCGTTATTCTAAAGTCTAGGCACTGAGCCATAAGTACAAAAGTCATTTTATAAATCATAGTGGGGTGATGCTTAATGGTAAGGGCATGTTCCTGTGCTGCCCTGCTTCTTTTAGGAGGCTTAGTGACAGCATGGCACATACACACCAGGGTCTTGAACTCTGAAACAAAAATGATAATACAAGTGCTTCCATAGTCTTTTTTTTTTTCAGACCTGGGGATTGAACCCAGGCCCCTGTGTTTGCCAGGCAGCACTTATTCTACTGAGCTATCTCCCCAGCACCGTAGTCTTAATAACAGTTTGAACAGTTGAAGAAAGACACGTGTTTTACCACTGTCTGAAAGTATTAAACACTTGTAGTTTTGATGCGCCCACACACATCCCATCTATGC
>NW_004524608.1:10600730-10603515 GCF_000260255.1 Octodon degus
TTTTGCTTACAAAGCTGTCTATATTCTATATTCCATAAATTAGTTAACAGTGTGCCCAGACATTTTTAACTTCATTCCAAAGGAAATTTTCAATTTTCTAGCACTAAAAATGGGAAAAACTGAAAAGATTTATTAAAAATTTCCAAATCTTGATGAGGCTACTAAATTGCACAGATATTATACTTGTGAGAGGTAAAGAAAATTTTACAAGTGTGATTCTCAAGAATCAATTTAACAGATTAATATTTAAATAAAACTTACTGATAAAATAAGCTTAGATTTTTTTAAATGAAAACATTCTTTATAATTTCCTGCTCATCCTCTTTAGAGAAATTCATTTTGATTACTCTTCTAGATGTATTTTAACCTGATTGGAGGATGACTTCATAAAAGTCCATCCTGGGGAGATAGCTCGGTGGCATGAGCACCTGCAGGGCAATTGCAAGGATCTGAGTTGGATTCCTGGTACTGCGTGCCCTGCCGGCCTGAAACTGAGTGTGGTGGCCCACACCTGCCATCCCAGCGCTGGAGAGGCTGAGACAGGAAGATCTCTCTGAGTCTGAACTGCATAGCAAGACCCTGTGTCAAAAATAAATAAATAAGTAGTAGAAATATTTTCAGCCAAAATAAGATGTCAAAATCGACCTTATTTATGACTATAGCAGTCAAATTCTGAAATTAGCAGATAATAAAAATTTGCAATTACCAGAGGAGTCGAAGAATTTCTATTTGGAGATTGACGCAGCTAGATGATGGAGATTGAGGAATTCAGAGGAAAACTTAGGAGATGAGCTGTAACTTTTGAGAAAATGCTACAGAAGATGTGGATTGAAATCACTTAATACAATTAAGTTCAAACATATTTTAACTACTACTTGCCAGAAAATAAACCTAAAATTGGGGACAATTATTAGCTAAATTTATTGCTCAAGAAAGCAGAATTCAGCATATATAGCCTAGGACAAAATTCTACTTCTGCCACTTACTAGCTCGAGATCTTAGAGATGTAATTAAGTATCTTTATCTTGAATTTCTGATGTGCAAAAGGGGGGTTTGGTACCCCTTCCAGGGCTTCTGGATTAATAAATGCAGTCTTCAGAGCAATATTCTTAAACTACTTTGATGCAAGACTAAAATGCTCTTTAAACAGGGGTTGTACCGAATACACTTCTATACTAAGTGTCTGCTGGTACAATGTTTGTGAAAGTAAATAATTTTCCCTGTCATCATAATGATACCTCATACAGTACCAAATGTGTGCCAGACATTGTTATGATGACAACAAGTCCCTGACATTAAAAACTTTAGGAATGTGAAAATACCTATTTTTTTTTAATGTATTTAGTGCAGGGTCTACAGGGTCTCACTACACAGATCAAACTCATAGTGATCCTCCTGCTTTTAGCTTCCCAAGCGCTGGGATTACGGGCACGTGTCACCACACCCAGCCTCTGTCACAGTCTCAGCACCCAGAGGGGTGCAGGGGGGTGCACAGCATGCCAGGAATAGAACACTGGTTCCTGCATCTGCCTAAGTAGGTGCTTTGATCCACTGACCTAAATTTTATGGGGGTCTGGGGACAAAAACATTAATCTAAACAAGTCAAATTAGACCTATGACTGACAAACATTAAGAAAGAACTTAATATCTAAATCATTATTTCTCACGTACGATGCTGATGAGAAATACATGAGATGGTTGAAAACTTGTTTGACAATATCGATAGGCTCCTCGCATAGACAAAGAAAGCCAGAATCTCTTAGGGGTCGTTGCTAGGCAGAAATATTTTTAAAATCCCCACAGCTGAGTCTAACATGCAGTTAGGACGGAGGGATCCTAGATCCTCTTTCCAGTTGCCTTACTTTCCACATGGAGAACATGATAAATGAGGATTATGGAAATTAAGTGGTTCGCCCAATGCCACAGAAAGCTAATGACGTCCTAATTTCTTCTGGTCCACTGTGGATTATTTAGTCTCTTGTCCAGTTCATTGCACTGTTAGGATCTGGGAAGATGTGCAGTGATGAGGATTACAACAGTGAACCATATTTTAAAAAGTTTTGGTAGATTAATACACAAGAGAATGTAAATAAAAACTAATGATCATAGCCAATGGATGTAAAAATAATTATCCCTCTTAAGTTATTATTTTCCTCATAATTTATTATCTTGTTCATAATAAAATTCTCATAACATGAAAGAAAATTGGGGAAAATTTGATTATAGCAATAATAAATAATACAATTATTAAATAGGCAAAAATATAAATGTGTGCTAATAGCATTTACATAATAAAACTGATGGTGAAGAAAGAAGAGTTATAAAAGAAATGTGTGATTTTCTACTTGCACGCTTCATGGGCTGGAAGGAGATAGCAAGCCATAGATATACAGAAAAAAAGCAAGTGAAAAGAAATACAGCATGGTTACAGATATTTATTTATTTATTTATTTTTTGTATTTTAGAGAAGGGTCTACAGGGTGTTCAGGGTCTCAGTGTAGTGATCGGACTTGTAGTGATCTGCCTGTTTACAGCCTCCCAAGAGCCAGGATTATAGGCGCACTCCACGCCCAGTCTCAATGGCCATCTCAACATGCCCCAGGGGCGGGGCTGGCAGAGCAGGCCTAGGATCAAGCCCCCAACCCCTGAGCCTGCTTGCAGGTGCTTTAATCCACTGAACTAGTTGGCCAGACCACATGGTTACATGATTAAAGATCCTTTGTCTTGCAGCTTTTATTATGAATGACTGAAGTAAAACATTTATTTTCTAAAAGTCAAGCTTGAA
>NW_004524608.1:10604035-10606442 GCF_000260255.1 Octodon degus
ATAATCCCTTTTTATTACACTTACTTCAAATTTCCTAAAGGATATTTTCTGTTTACATTTATTCATAAGGTGTTTCTTCTTACCTCTACTTTTCTCTTAAAATAGATATCGGCTGCAGAAAATAATGGAAATGAATCAGGTGTGAGAGAGCTACTTAAAAGGATTGTACAGAAAGAAAACTGGTTTTCTACCTTTGTGCATATTCTTCATCAAACAGGAAACAGTGCCCTCGCGCAGGAGTTAACAGGTGCTGACCACTCCAAAAGCAATGCAGGTATTTCTAAATTTACTAAGGAAGATTTTGCACGTTTTTGCCTAGTATAAAATGAATCATAGATATACAGCTGCATTCTCTTAGTTCAATGAGAAGAAAGTTTTGAACTAATAATGTTTAGACAAGATATCATGTCTGCATCTTGTACTGTGAATATCTACTACAAAGACAACAATATACAATGTATTCATTGTTGTAACTGTCCTACTAACCTGTTTTGAGACTGTCACCTTGCTACTTCTTTCTCAATAAAATTAATATATCTAAAAAAAGAAGTTTGTCAATGTAATGCCAGACCTCAAGATTTTATACTGAGAAGGGATTTGATCAATCATTTACTTTATCACCTTCCCAAATGAGGAACCTGATGTTTGAGAAACAAATTAGCTTACCAGAGACAGCAAAGCTCAGCAAACAAGTCGAGGACACTGGTGGTGGGCTTCTGACTCCACCACGGTCTACAGTCAGTCTTACTCCAGAAACACGGAAACAGGCTGAAAGGTTAGTGAAAAGATTTTTGACATTGCAAAAGACAAACAAATTAGAAGAAAATATTATAGGATTGTAAATCAGCTGCATATCCTTGTATTTTCATAATTTTTTTATTTTAAAGAGAATAAAATAATAAAAATGATATAGAATTTCAAATCAAGATGAAAAAGGAAATTAATGTGATTGTTATATTGCATATTGTTATGGTCAAAGTAGTTGTTCAGATTACTAGATATCAGTATGCAAAATCAATTAAACAATTAGGCATTAACTGTTCCTTTCAATAAACCAATAGAAATTAGTAGTACAATTATTTTAGCTATCTTGTAATGTGTGTATATATATGAAGTAATATAAGGTATATATATGTATGAAGTAATACATACACTTTTCTTTTCTTTCTCGCTGTCTCTCTCTCTTTCTTTCCTCCTTTCACCCATCTCAGTTGCTCTTTCTTTTTGAGCAGTTTCTTTCCCTTTCACAGTAGCTACTGTACCTTTTATATTCCACTTACTCTTTTAGTTTCTTTTCTTTTTTTTTTGGCGGAACCGGGGATTGAACTCAGATCCTTGCGTTTGCCAGTCAAGCGCTTATCCTACTGAGCTATCTCCCCGGCCCCTCATTTAGTTTCTTAAACCATTTGGCAAAGGACTTGTAGCTGTGAAAATATTTGAACCTTCCTTAGTATAAATTTTTTAGACATTTGATAATAATAATACTATTTTAATCCTTTGGCATGTATTAGTTATAAATCTAATTTAAACCGACACCTTAATTTTCATAGTATGTATCTGATGCTTGCAAAACTATCATACATAAGACAAGTTCAAATTGTTAAGGGTCAGTGAGATAACTCAGCTGACTAAGCGCCTGCTTAGGCAAGTGCAGGGCCTGCGGTTCAGCCCCCTGCACCACATGCCACGCAGGCCCCACCCCCAGGCATGCTGAACAAGCCACTGAGATGGGGCATGGTGGCGCATGCCTGTAATGCCATCACTGAGGAAGCTGAGACAGGAGGATCAGTATGAGTCTGAGCTGTGTAACAAGACCTAATACCAAATAAATAATAAATAATTTTTAAAATGTGGCTATAAAATCCCTATTTCATATACCATACCTTCTAGTGGAATGAGATTCACACTAAATTTTCTGAATTACATATGGAATGCCAAAGCAGATTGTCATAGATGGCATAAAAAAATGTGAGCAGTGAACCAAAATAACTAAATTTTTGAAGAAATAGCACATTACATTCCTTAGTGAATTATTTTATGAAATAGCTTAATTTTTTCAATAGTTTGAAATACAGAAATATATGAATGTATTTATTTTACTCATTTAAAAGTGGTTCATTCAGCTTTTAAATGTCAGACAACAGTATTCCACTTTCAGATGCTCCCTACTCATCCTGAAAAGCTGTCTATCATATCTCTCCTCTTTCTCCAGCTTCAAATAAATCATCTCTCAATTTAAACAAAAATTCAGACAATAATTCTATGCTGCACCCACCGCAAATTCTATGTTTCTACTGTCGTTGTATGATTGCTTTTTTGGATGAATATACCTATATGTATATCCATACAGACAGCCAGAAAAAGATACAGAGATGAGAGGGAGAGGGAGAAGGACAAAAGAGAGAGA
>NW_004524608.1:10608637-10644438 GCF_000260255.1 Octodon degus
ATTTTATTAAGGGTCTATAGAGTCTACAGGGTTTCACTATGTAGGTCGGACTCGTAGTGATCCACCTGTGTTTAGCCTCCCAAGAGCTGAGATTCCAGGTGTGCACCACCATGCCCAGTCTCAATTGCTATCTCAGTAGGCTCAGGGAACGGGGCCGGCACAACAGGCCAGGGATTGAACCTCCAACCCCTTAATCCACTGAGCTATTTGGCAGGCCCTCTAAGCTCCTTTCAAAAGTTGGATAAAAAATGCCAAATCCTGTGCCTCTTCTACTGCCACTATGTCCATTCAGACTCACTCTTAACCAACTCATTCTGCACAAGTTTCATTTTCGTTTCCTCAGGAAACTCAGTGAGGACAGTCAGGGGTACACACTTGGCATGTTTTTCTGGTGGTCCTTGATGATAGGAACAAATATATTTGTGGCTGTTTTTATGAAAAGATCAGACACTAAAAGATGACCCCTGGTGAGCACAGTTGCACCCTCTCGTGATGTACATGTTGAAACCTTAACCCTAATGTGGCTACATCCAGATATGGGCATTAAGAAGTGATTAAATGAGCTCACAGTGGTGAGGCCTTCATACAATAGAATAATGGTCTTACAAGGACAAGAGGACAGAGATCCCAGCGTCCTTAGCATAACACAGTGACTTGAAGGTAACTGTCTGCAGCTCCAGGAGAGACATATCTAGGTCTGCCCTCATCTTGACCTTGCATGTCCAATCTCCAAAACTTCGGAAAATCTGTTGTTTAAGGCATTTGGTCAGTGCTGGTTTTGTTCTCCTGACCTGAGCTAACTAACATATACTTTGGTACCAAACATCATGATTCTGCTTTAAAAATATAGACATATAGGCATGTGAAAGTGACTTGGAAACTGGAAATGGGTAGCAAGTGGAAGACAGCAAGACCAAGGCTAGCAATACAGATACTAAGGTTGGTTCTGATTAGCTCTTAGAAAGAAATGAGGAATGTTACTGAAAACTGGAAGAAAGGTGATCCCTGTAAAATGGCCAAGAATTTGATGAAAGAATGTTCTAATATTTGGGGGAAGGTAGATCTCATGGGTGATGAAATTGGATGCAGTATTTAACAGGGAGGATTTCTAAACAAAATGTTTAATGAAATGTTTTTCCTTCAACTGTGTATGCTAAAATTCATATGCAGAACGTAATCTAAAGAAGCAGTTGTTAGCTCAGGAAGGACCAGAATTTGAAGATCTGAGAAATTCTGAGCCTATCTATATTTCAGAAAACTAAGACAGTGTGTTCAGCATGGAACCTTGTTGTGTGACTGGGCAAATACTGGATGTGATAAAGAGATTATGGGTGACTCATCTACTTCCTCATTTCAGCAGGAGCCAAGGATAAGGATGTCACTGTGCCCACAGAGACACTGTCAGTTAGCTTAATGGGGAACAGAGAAAACAGAATGGGATGAAGAAAGCCTACCCCGCTTGTGTTGTTGCTATAGATGCTATTCCACAAGGAAAGGACAGTTCGGGCCTTGTAAAAGCTGCCAGCTCCCTCATGGCCCAGGGAGCAGAGCTCTTTCCTTCTTTGGTTTCAAAGCAGGTGACTGCACATTTGGGTTGCATGAGGTGCCTCACAGGAGGGAACACTCACAGAGCACTGTGAGGGCAAGCGTCTCAGAGAGAAAAAGGCCTGGCTGGTTCTCCCAACCTTGTGGGGCTGAAGGGCAGAGCAGCAAACCCGAAAATTATTCTCCATTTGTTTGGTTTGTTTGTTTACTTTTTCTTTTCTTTAGCTTTGATTTTATTTTTTGGTTTGTAGGTGTTTTGTTTTGTGAGAGGGTCTCATTTTGCAATGCTGGTTGGCCTTGCACTCACTGTGTAGCCCAGGCTGGCCTCAACTCACAGGGATGCTCCTGCGTCAGCCTCAGAAGTGCTAGCATTACAGGCATGTGCTGCTCCCAGATTAGTTTGATTTTTTAAGATAGGATCTCACCGTGTAGTTCATGCTGGCCTTGAACTCACTATATAGCTCAAGCTGGTCTCTGACTTGCAGGAATCCTGCTTCAGCCTCCTAAATGCTATGTGCCACCACACCCACTCATATTTTTGTTTCCTGATTTTTTTTGGCAGGGCAGGATTCAAAGAGAATTATTCTTGAGGTTTAAAATCTGTTGGAATCTTTCTTGATAGGTTTTAGAGTTGCTTAAGACAAACTTTTCTTTCATATATATGAATACGTTGGTATGGAATGTAGGTAGCTTGCACCACAGTTCTGTTTTGTAATCACATAAATTGAATGATTTCATGAATTCAGAGCTGGAATAGAGTTTACTTGAGGCTGAACCATACCTAGAGTCTTAAACAGATATAATTTAGGTACTATTTAGACAAACTTGGGATTTAGAATTTATATTTTGATTCTAGAATAACTGTAAGCCATTTGAGGATTTTGAGACAGATGAACATATTTTACATGAAATGGGGATATGTTATGGAAGAAGCTATAGGGTCCCCAGAGTCATAGATTGGAGCCCTCATCCCCACTATAGCTGGATCTGGAGGTGGTGTGTTTAGCAGTAGTTATGAGATCATAAAGACAAGTTCCTATGTCACTGTAATTGTGGTTTTACAAGAAGAAAAAAGAGAAGCATTTCTTTTTCTCTTCATTATGTGAGGACAGTGCGAAGATAACTGAGAACATTCCTCAAAAGGCCCTGAGAAGTAAATTTCAATTATTGAACCAACCAGTTAGGTACAGGACGCTGCTTCTTCAGCCCTCAGCCCCCAGCTCCTCCCCTGAACTTGTGATCTCTGGCCAAGAACCTGAACTCACTTTGCTCATTAGTGAACTAAGGATTATAATATTATTTGTCACCTAGATTTATTTAAAGTACTTTATGAAAAGCACAATATAAATTGGCTACTATAATTACTAACACCAAACATACTTGGTAACTAACTTTAAACATTGCCAAGTTGGCTTTTTATCTGAAATCAGTCATTTTTTTCCAGAAAATTCTCCACATAAAATTGGACCCATTTTTCTTTATATGTTAGGGGAGAGGGCTAATTAGAAGTCAGTCTTTAAGAAATTACCTTAGGTGTTGTGGCAAACATCTCTAATCCTAGCACTTTGGGAGGCTGAAGCAAAAACATCCCAAGTTTGACCTCAGATTGGACAACTTAACAGGACTTTCTCTCAGTATAAAAATAAATAAATAAATACAAATATAAAAGGGATGGAAATCAACGCAAAAACCCTGGGTTTAGTCCTTATTAATGCAAAAAAAATTTTTTCTTTTATGGCATCTGACTTCTCTGACAGATTGTAGTTTCAGAAAGAGCAGAAATCATTGTTTTTCTCTGCATTCCCCAGAGACCCTTTAGTGAAGCACTCAGTACACATTGAGTAGAGGCTGACAGGCAGGAAGGTGGAATGGAAGAAAGAAGAAACATAGACAACATTGTATATTAAGGAAGAATGCTCCAAGAACTCAGAATACATGAATTCAGTCTGACATTAAAGCAGATGCACATCATCATGTAGAACATACAGAGCGAGGGAACAAATGGCAGGAGCGTGAGCTCAAGAAAAGCTCCCACGTTTCCAGTTCCATTAATTCAGCCTTAACTCACTCAGCATCACCGAGTCGTCCATGGCTTGGTGCTATAGAAAATGGCTAGAAGGCAAACCACCTCCCTTTCCTCATGCTTAGCATCATAGTTATTATGTTATCTTTTTAGATAAATGCAATCGTTATAAAAATTATCCACTGTGTTCATATTAAAAGTAGAAATACTGTGTCATAATGAAACACTCATTCTAAACCTTTCAGAAAGAATATTACAGCAAATCTTTATCCGGACCCTCAGTATTATTTTCATAATTAACAATAATAGCTATTTATATAATTTACAATTTTGCATTACAATTCAGTTTACACACCATTCACATTTCAAAAGTATATAAATGTATGCAGATAACCTCCAGTTGGTAGCTCTGTTTTGCTTTTTCTTTAATAACAGTAACATTTATACATACGGTATAGTATAAAAATCGGTTGCTCTGTCTGTTACACTCTTAATATTTCATTCACAGAGATTGAGAATTTGCCACACGAAGATGATCCTGGCGTTAACGAGTCACTTCTTTCAGCCTCAGATCAGCCAAATCTAGAGAAAGAGGACGGGGACAAGGACAGTGATTTGTCGGAGTTGTCGTTTGCAGATTCTTCCATAGTTTCAGGTATCTGACACATGTAGATATTTTACATACACTTTCAGAATTGGTATTTCAGAAGAATCAGCTGGGGCATTAATGACAGCAGTATCTATTAAATGTGGGAGGAGGTTGAGATTTGGGCACTAAAGTTTATGAATATTTTGTTAAAATAATATGTTTAAGAGATTAAAGTTGAATAATTCCTCTTTGGCTTACCCATTTTAAATGAGTACAACATTAATATGCTATAAAGATGAACATTTTTGTTTCCAATTTTCTTAAGAAATCTGTGGTCATTCTAATACGATTATTGTCATAAGCATGTGCTGTATCTTAGGGTTCCCAAAATATATACATTAATCAATTTAATTCACCCAAACCTCCTCAAAATAATTAGGACACTTACACTTCCCTACTTTTGTGGACAGAGATCTCAAAGATGTTCCGCTGTTTTACCAACGAAGGTGAACCCATACTAAGGTAGAATCGGCTTGAGTTTCGGTAACGATTTGGTATGAGGATCAAATATCAACATCTTTACCTTTTTGGTACTGAAACAACCCTGGGAGAAGCAAAGTAATGATCTTTTCCTTCTTTACTCAGGGTAGGAGAATCCTCTTTCCTTCCATTCCTTCCAGACGTCAACGTCAATGTTGTATTTCCACCAAAAAAAAAAAAAAAAATTAAAGTGTGTGGTATGCTAAGAAATGGAGCAAGTAGGTCTCTGAGGCAAAGAAAAAACCCTTGATTTCTAATATCATTTGCCAGTATCTGTGGTGTAAATATTTCAGGCTTCTCAGCCTAAGTCCCTGGTGGCCAGGCTAGGAGGAGATGTGCAGTAACTCTGCCATTGGCTAGCATTTGCACTGTCTGTGTACAGGGAAGCAAAATCAAGATCCAATGTAACGGTGAAACCTACTACAATGATGAGAAGGCACTCATTTTCAGGGTGTTTTCTCCCATTTGAAATTCAATTTGTGTAATTGTAAATTTACGTAATTTTTTAAAAGACTGTGCTTAACAATTGGCTTGCAGTGTTCTCAAACATTCAGCAACTGGATCTTGTGCAGTGGTATAAAGTGACTCTTCGTTTGCCACTGCAAAGTATATTAATTCTACTTACAAAGTGACATAGTGGTGCCAAAGAGACAAAGAGCTTGTCTCATTCTCGTAGCGCAGCTATTCTATGTGTGTGTGTGTGTGTCCTCGGTTCTTTCACATGGCTGGGCAGGTATGCATAACGGTTTGTTTCCTGTGCTTGCTAAATGCTCCTCTTGAGGGTGGCTTTAATGACTCAAGAATGGTCCCATTATTTGGGTGCGGTATAATTAATTAACCAATCGTTGATCATTTAGTATTTTTCCCAATGACTACATGCTTAAAAATGTGTTGCTATCCCTCTGTATTACTTCCTAAAATTGTACACAATTGAAATTTCTGGTTCAAGTGACTTTCACTATTTCAATACACATGATAGAGACACATTTCACTGTACCAATTTACTATTCTCCCGCAGTAGAGGAGAATGCCTTATTACCATGAATTTTCTTCTACAAATTTAGTAATATCATTCATTTTCAATCTTTTGCCAATTTGGTTGCTATTAAAATGATATAGTCTTATTTGAATTTTTACTAAAATATGTTTGTAAGTTCCTTTTCTTTGTGATGTTGACTGTGTGTTCATTTTCTATTAGAAGATTTATGTTCTTTTGCTGAATTTATGTGAACTATTGAAATCTATCGGGTATCAATCTTTTGTACAAATAGTGTCAATGTTTTGTAGTTCACTCGCTTTTTAGGCTTATGGTATATTGCTTTATTGCTTTCCATTATATAGTATGTTGGGCTTATTTTTTAATGCAATACTTCTAAACCATCTGGAGGTGGAGGTTTATTGAAATTCAGATGCTGATTCAATAATTATGGAGGAGGGCCTGACATTCTACCTTTTCCACGAGCATTCAGATGCTGCTCCTGCTGTTGGTTGCGTATCGTACTCTAAGAGCACATTTCAATATATAACATAACAAAGCTTTGAAACCTGAATTCTAGTGGAGCTTTTTTATCCATACTTTCCTATATCAATATTCTATAGAGATGCCAAAATCCGCTATCTGAAGTTGGAGTGGAGTTTTCATTTTGTAATAAATTTTGATCATTTCCCTGACATCTCTGTAGGGAGTTTTATAAATTCACAGTAGAAAGGGTTAAAACTGAATTGAAGCTAAAAGATAAATGTGCTTCTTTTTTTTTTTTTTTTTGCTCCGAATGCCTTCAGGGCAGGTTTGGCTGACTTGAGCTGAGGGGATCGAACCACAGCAACCTGAGCCTGACTGCTTTGTTGAAGCAGCCACTTAAAGAACTGAGCTAAGGGGCAGGCCCCCAAAGGTGCTTCTTAAATGAGAGTTTTTCACCAAAACTTACCAGGCACCGTTTAGCAGTTTGTACTTTGTCTACTCTGAGTTTCAAAGTAAACTAAGTTAAAAGCAAATGTTTTAAATATATTTTTCCTTTTTTACTTTTTAGTAAAAAGCTTGCATTTTTTATTTTAAGTGTATCTTGTATGAAAATTTAGGTTTTAATAATGATCTTAAGGAATAGAAAAAGTTTGGAGGGATCTGTCTGTTTCCACCCTGGGAGTGTCACCCAGACAGAAGTCACCTTTAGCTCTACTCACAGTAGGTGATACAAAAGAAAGCTACAGAATGTTAAAACATGGAATACCCTGAAAATGCCCAAGTGTCCAGTTAGCAGGTGGGAAACGGGTCTCACAGCCCACAATTATCTTGTTGAATGCAGCAGTCCTTACCCTGCTTACAAATCTGCAAATCTCTTACATACTTATAAGCAGGTTAGGCCAATCCGTGCAGGCCCTCTCCAGAACAGTACCAAGGGGAGCTCGTTTATAAATATATATTGTCTTTGTCCTAAAACTTTGCTTTGGTCACTGCTGATACAAAGTGCTATGGATCATTTCATGTTGTCTGTTGATTTTTGTCTTAAGAACTAAGAATTATTGATATAAATAACTTATAAGGTATTATTGGCCCACAGAAGTTATGGAAGCCCTTTTGACTGAACTTGTAGCAAAATTTTACATGGAAGAAAATTGCCTACAAAGGCATTCTCAACATTAACAATCAAAATAAATGTGGAAATATTCCATGGTTCTTAGTATGAATTTGCATAATTTGTTATATATTTTCCTGATATTGGCAATATATCTTCATTTTGAATTCCAACATATTGGGTTAATATTTCAGATAGTTGCCAAAACAGCAGTGGAAGAAACTTCTACTCAAGCTATATACATTCTGTAAATAAGAATTTTTCATGTGCAGAAAAAAGTGACAAATTATTACTAAAAGTAAGACATCTCAGTATTATTTAGGAAACGGTTTTGAGGTTGTTTTCAGTGTGTGGTTGTATTAGTGAATCCAGATATTATTAATCATTTATATCTTTAATCCAAAAAGTCCTCATATGTTGCTTTTGAGTCCATCTTACTTCTTAATGCAGCTAACCACTACCTCTAGTAACAGTGGTTCCCTCTAGGACCAATTTTAATTATATCTGTCTTTCACACTCAGGTTAATGTGTCAAAATTCTCTAACAGATAATTTTGAAGGCAAGTTTCACCCTGTCTCCACCCTCGGGACTAGCAAGTCTCCCTTCTTTCTTCTCACGACAATCAATTGCTTCACATTAAAAGATGGATAATAGTTCAGATGTAGCAAAAATTCCCAGGCTAACAGTCATTTCTAAACAATATTTGAACATTCATCAGACTGTTCATATGATTTTTTCTTACTGTATATTGTTTATTTCTTATTCTTCCTTTGTATGTTCTTTTTTATTTTTAAAAGAAAATAAAAATAATAAAAAATAGAAATGACACAGAATTTCACTAAACAAGATCATAGGAATTAATCTTAGATGTAACAGTCCCACATTTGGAAGTGACTGGTCATATAAGAAAAATATATTACAAAACTGACTTTTTTCAGACTTTATTTCTCTGGAAAAACGTCAGTGAGACCCAAAACATACATTTGTTTTCTTCCATTAAAATACATTAATTAAAGCAAATAGAAAGCTTATTGGTAACTTTAATTTTATAAATTTACAGCAAAGTTATGCAGTTTTAATTATATTATTGTTTTATAAAACAAGTAGTTATTTGTAGTGGACCTTATACTTTTCCATGATTAATGTCCTACATAAAATAAATTATATTAAGTAGTAAATACATGATAAAAATACAATTTGAACAAACTCTTTTTTTTTTTTTTTTTTTTTTTGATTCATTTTTTTTGTATTGTTTCCTTAGTCTTCATTACACTAATTTTTGGTCAAGTTAAACCGAAAATCCGTGACAGTTTTTTGTCAAATCTTCTGATTTTAGAACTGCAAATACTTCATGTTGGCCAGCAGAGGGCGACGTTACACTTACAAAAAGAAACAAACTTCACTGCTGCAGTGTGGAAAATTATCCCGTAACTGCGGAATGTGCCGTGGGTGCACACATAGTGCGCATGACTATGAATGCATGTGTATATTTTGATTTATATATTCGTTCACGTGAAGATTTTAAAATTCCACCCCAGCTAATGAGCTCACCAACCTGCTTGTTTTCAGACTTTAATACCTTCTTTTTCATATTCCCCCATATGTTCAACTCCTTAGGTTTATCCGGTGACATTATGCTTTGGAATATATTGTGGATATATTTTGCATAGATCATGTTCTGTAGGAGGGGTTTAAAAATTGACCTTTATAAAACAGCCTTCTTCTCCCTAGCCCAATCTGTTGTAGCACTTTTTTTTGTTGTTGTTGTTTTGTTTTGCCTTTTTATAGACCAAAGTCCAATCTTAGATTTGGTCTATACTAATTTCTGTAAAAGTGCCACACCATTTATCCTTGCACTTGAGGACCAGAATAATGTGATACAGCAGAAACCTGTAAAAATCTAAAGATTTTCAGAATCTCTAGAAATAAAATACCATAGCATTTGGGACCTAAGTGCAAGAGATAATGCTAACATGCACAGTATATAATAATTCTGCCTCAGAATCACTCATGCTGACGCTTCTTTATTTCTGCACTTTTAAAAAATTAGTCACCCTTAATTTTTTTGAATAGCAAAGTAGTTTTATTTAGTGTTAAAAAGTAAAGTGATAAGAAGTATGTGTAGTAAACAATAATCATTAAATTCTACTGGAATTCTACATTTTTTCTTTTCACTTTTAAGTCAAAAAATATAAAATTACAGACTATTTGCAAGTTGCTTGCTGTTCCCTCAACAAAACTGCTGCTTAACAGCTGCACAACATTAAACATCTATAGTTTTGAAAAATTCTGAAAGTCTAATTTTTTGTGTTGACTTCAAAGGCTAATGTAATCACCTTCCAATTATTGAGAACTAAAAATACCACTGAGGCAATTCAGAGACAGATAGTAATTTGAGCTTGGAGAGATGCTAATGATGCTGCTGGTGTTGATGCTTATTAGAGAATTATATAGCTAATACCTTATTCTTACATAATAGTATTAAAGGGGCTAGCACTCAGATCTCAGGGCTAAAGGTATAGATATTTTATCAGAAAGAAACCCCTTGACTATGTACCTCATACTGGCTGGATTCATTTTCACAGCACCAATTTTTTACTACAGACCTAAAGATCTTTACAGAAAAGTTTTCTCACAAGTGATGGTTCTAATTTTAACTTGATTGCTGAACATTACCTTTTCAATTTTAGGATGTGAAGCCAGAGTAGTAGGAAGACAGAAGTGAGTTGCTCAGGCTTTGGAACAGAGACATACAAGGCCTGTGTATTAAGGAGTGTGGAGAGGTAATTCTACAGGAAAGAAGACTCATGTGGTGTCTTACTTACTTTTCTCATTGCTGAGACAAAATACTCAACACCCAAAGTTAAAGGTGTATATAGCTCGCAGTTGGCAGAGGTTTTGGTCCACAATCAGCGGGCTCTGAGGCAGGGTGGTGGACAGATGGGCAACAGAGGAGAAAAAGTGCATGGCAAGCCAAGCAAGCAAGGGACAACCACAGCTCCTTTCAGCCCTTATGTTTCCTCCAGGCTACTTAGGGTGTGTAGCACTCACACCCTCAATCCTAGAGTCTTTGGGCCTATCATTGTGCCTTGAATCATCAATCTCATACATTCTCCACCCAGTCACTTTTGAAAAGGCACTACATATGGCCCCATGAGGCTTTGTGGAGATATCTAAACACAAGCCAT
The DNA here is from genome assembly GCF_000260255.1 of Octodon degus. Lineage (NCBI taxonomy): Eukaryota > Metazoa > Chordata > Mammalia > Rodentia > Octodontidae > Octodon > Octodon degus. Next base: position 10,619,096 of record NW_004524608.1, read on the forward strand.
AACATTTTGCCCCTTGACTCTCAAAATCTCATGCCCATTCCTCATGCAAAATGGATGTAATCAATCTCTAAGACTTGTCTAAAGTCCTAACAAGTCCAAAGTCTCTTCTGAGAGTTAATGCAAACTCTTACCTTTGAACTCCTATATAAGTGGAAAACAAGTTAAATACAAGCAACATTTAATGGCATCAGATTGGTATTGTTATGCCAAAAGGTACAAATAAGGGGATACAAAGGAATGGGAAGAATCTAAGTCCAAAATCCAGCACAGCAGACAGTAAGTCCCACAGTTCCATGTGTAGCATCTGAGGCAATCTGTGGCAAGATGTGAATTTCAAAGGAGTTGGGTGACTTCACCTTACTTCCAGTGGTGGTAGCTCCTGTGGCTTCTCTGTTGAGCCAGCTATGTTCTCTTCTTGCAGTTTTCCTCAGAAAATCCATGTTCCTGGCTTGTCCAAACTTCTTGGTTCTGCACTGTATCTTTGGCTTCACCCTCTCAGCTTCACACACTGCCCTCTCAGAGTACACTGCCTGCCCTCCCAGGATGTCTTTTGAAATCTTCCTGACTCTTACATTCTACGTGCATGTGAATAGAGCACCACCTGCATGGGGCCAAAGTCTGCCACCAGCTGGAGAAGTCGTCAGGCTTCCTTCTTTTAGCTGTAGGGACTTAGTGCCTATGAAGCAAATCCGAAGGAACTACTTCCTAGGCCACCATGGTGTTCTGAGGTTCTCTTCTCAAAGTCTTTCACCTTTCCAACTCTGAGGCTGAAAGGGCTGGAGTCCTGCTGCTTCTTGTGATGTCCTGAGGCCATCCTTTCTGTTGTCTTCTTCTGAAATATTTGGCTTCTTATTAGTCTTTTCGATAACCAGTTTCTCTTCTGTGTCATCTTTGCAAGTTACAACTTTACTAGAGCTTTCTTTTTCATTAAACTCAAACATTTAAAATCATTCTGAAAGGGTCTTTGCCTTTGATTCTTCACATAAACCTGGCTAAAAGCCTGCAACAGTAGCTATGCCACTGCTTCAATGTTAGATTGCCTTGAAATTTCTTCTACAAGGATAATTAGTCCACTGCCCTCAGCCTCAGGCAAAGTCTCTAGACACAAGCAAAATGCACATAAACTTTCTTCCAGGCCATCACACACTAGCCTGGAATCTGACAACCAATGAAGTCCTTCCCCGCAGAAACCCCCTGAGCCTAATCTTTACCACCATGATTTCTATCAACCTTCCAGGCTTTGAGCCCTGACCAGAATCTCCTGTAAAGAACAGCTTATGGTGTTCCAGCCATACTCTTCCAGCCAGCATTTCTGAAAGCTTTCAGAACTCTTCCCACAAGCCAGTCCCAAAGGCTCCTCAGACACATGGTCAGGAAGAGTCACAGCAACAACTTCATTTCTCTGGTACCAAATTCTGTCTTGGTTATTTTTTATTGCTGAGACAAAAATCCTGATACTCAAAGTTAAAGGAGGTTTAGCTCACAGTTTGTGGAGGCTTCAGCCCATAATCGGCTGGCTCTGAGCTAGGATAGTGTGCTGACAAACATCACAGAGGAGAAGCAGCTCCTGCCAGGCAGAGAGTATCAAAACAGGCAAGGCACAACCACAGCTCTTTCTATACCTTATATTTTATCCAGGTTACTTAGAGTGGGTAGCACTTACACCTTAATCCTAGTGCCCTCAAGCTCAGCATCACATGATGAATCAATCCCAAGGTCACATATTCTAGATACAGCTACTTTTGAAGAAGTCCCACCTGGGACTGCATGAGGCTTAGACACAGCCATTGCACCAGGGAAAGGTTAACAGAGGAGGTATGTAGAATGCCTTGTCTGAGCCTTCGAGCTCCTCTGCGGGATTTATGGATGGAGGTGGCAGGCAACCTTTCAGGTCGCTTGAACATCAGGAACCATAGTATAAAATCACAAAGTAGTTTGGGAAGACATATGCATGAAAGGAAGAGGACAGAGTGGTGAGAAGAGAGGACAATGGCAGTAATATCAGTAAGAGTTCATGGGTTTCTCTAACTATACGTTTAACAGTCCTTTTCCTTAGAGGAGAACAAAATTAATATTTCATTGTTTTCTAATTATGAAATAGCAGTAGAAATAGCACATGCAATCACTTCTGATGAAAGATGTGAGAACAGAAAGTGGCACTTCCACCTAGTGCCATTACAGTGGCTGTGGCGATCTTAACTCCAGAAGTTGACAAACACTTGTAAATCATCCCTTTTTCACCTGCAAAGAGCTGATTGTTGAACATCACCTGGACACCCTTTCAAATACCTCTCTTCTCACTTTCTCTCTGTACACGTAAGTCTGTTTTAACTCCTACACCCTTTCTGGATGAAAGCCTACAAATGAAAGAGGTTTCCAAATCATCCTTATCTCCCTTGCCGTTCTCAAACCTTGTCATTCACAAGACTCACTTCCTGTGTAGTCCTCTGAGTTACCTGTCAGGACTGAGTCCACCCTAAGACTTGCTACCTCCACTGCTGATGGGCAGTGGATGTGGGGGTCATTTGGGCGGGTATACTTCATCTCAAAATTATACACTTTAATGACTTTCTGTATTAGGACTGAAGCCGGAAGGCTCACAGGGATAGATGGCAAAATTTAAGCCAATATCATTATGCACAACTCAAATTGAATTCTAGTTGAAACGTTTCAGCGGTAGAAATTCTATAAACAGGAGGAGAGGAGCACCATGGATAGCCATGTGGGCCTGTGGCTCTAAGAGAGATTTTTCTCTTTGGGGAACTCATTTCCTAGAAGCTTGGATCCAGGAGAGAATATGCAAGGTGGGTGGAGGTGGCTTCTCTCCATTCTGCAGGAACACATGTTCCCTGGCATCGAGAGCAAAATCTGACAGACCAAGATGTGAGCGTGCGCGCGCGTGCATGCGTGTGTGTGTGTGTGTGTGTGTGTGTGTGTGTGTGCGTGCGTGTGTGTGTGTCTCCATATATAGAGAGCTGAAAATAAAAAGGATCTATTTCCTTTGAGAAAAGATTAAATTATTTTAAAAGTAGAGAAACCCAGTATTAGCAATAGCATGAAAGCAAGCACAGGAAGGCTTTGCAGGCTGTGTGTGCTCATGCGTGTGCTCTACGTGCGCTCCAGGCAGAGAGGGCCAGGACACTGGTGGGGGAGGGTGGGGGAGCTGGGGGTCACCTGCTAAATGCGCGGGGAGCTCAGAACCGGAGCAAACACGCAGCTACCAGAAAAGTGAAATTAGGCCACTTGGAGAGTGAGGCAGCTGGAGCTTTTCTGCCTCGGAGTGCGCCGCAGCCCTTTACCTTTTCATTTCCTGCTGGCACGTGAAACCACTTTCAGAAAAGACTGCCTGTGGTCCGTGAGGCAGGTGGCAAAAGGGCGCGCGAGGCATGGCGTGGGAAACGTGGCCGGGCTAAGCACAGGAGGGGCCTCACCTGAATAGGAGTATAAGGACCGATCTGTGTTTTCCCCAGCGAAGCTTAGTTCTAAATAAACATGATATAATGTGTTCATTATGTGTTAAATCAGAGTTTTCCACCAGAGGGCAGACTTTACATTAAAATAGAGCTTGAAAGGCCCTTCAAGAGTTCTTTGATTTTTTAACTTTTGAATTTTTAAAAAATTCAATATGTTTGGCTTCAAAATGATTTAAAAATATTTTAAAGAATTAAAGGACCTGGAGTATGATAAATATGAAATTCCTTGAGTTTTAGTTAATATTTCTCCCGCAATAGCAAAATACTCAAGAAGTAATTCTCAACAGGCAGTCTTTTTCCATGACCCGTGGATTGGTCTTACACATACACTGTCGTCCAAAGCAAAACTGTTCTTTTTTGTATTATTTGCCAAATTATTAGAGAAAATTCTCTTAACTGAATTAGCGTAATTTTTTGTTCACTCCAGCAGAACTTGATGTGACTAACTGCTTTTCTTTAACTGAAATTACTGTTAGTATATTCATAGATAGCTTAGATACTTCCCTAGAGGAAAGAGAACCCATATAAATGCTGAAATCTATGACACACTCTCAACTACTATCTTCCACGCTGCTAAGCCACGACGTCAGGAGAATTTAAGACTTACTTCTCTCCAAGGCTCTTTCCTTTATTGAACAAAATCATTCTTAAAATAAATCAAAAGTTAAAAACTGCTATCTGTATCTTTTTTAAAAAAAAAAAAAAGTCAAATCACTTGATAGTGTCGCCAACACCGTTGTTTTTTATAACACCCTACCACCAATTGGCTGTTTTACATATTCTACTTTGAAATCACATACACAGGATTTACTTTATTAGAAGTCCAGATTGATATGCCTTGAAAGGTACAAAGAACAAGATAACCACAAATAAATCAATTGTAGGAAGTTTTTGGTACTTAAACTCAATATGTTAGTTTGTTTTTAGCATCACAAAAACACTTGACTGATTTTGCTTCTTGAAGTGTGTGTGTGTGTGTGTGTGTGTGTGTGCATGTGTGTGCGTGTGTGTGTGTGTGTGTGTGATTCTTCAAGCGAATGCAGGAATAAAATCTTTGAAGAAGGCATTTTCAGCACTATGAGAGATACAACATATTTTCTTTTATTATTACATATATTTCCTTTAGTACTTAATATTTCTAAGAAAGGAAAAAAATCAAAATGCGTAAGATTTTGCTGCCTAGGAAACTAAATTATTTTTGTGTGAAGAAGCTAGAGATTTCTTTGTCACTTAAAGTGACAAAGAAATAGAGCTATATGCATTCACTTTTATTTTTATAATAATCTATAGCAGAAATATTCCAATTAATTTTGTGCAATGAGGACAGAGTGTTCCATTTTTACTTGTGCCCAAAATGAGCGTGGACCCTGAAATGTAAAGTTAGTGACAGTCTATTATCGATTCAGAAATGTTAGCAAAGTATAATCATCTTGCTAACGTCTATTTTTCTTGGAAAGATAAACTTTGTTTTAATTTTGGTGGAAATTTTGACATTAAAATGAAAATCTCTGCTGCATGTTTTTAAGGCAACTTTCGGTTCACTTAACCCTACAGACCCAGAATTTTCTGCTTGTTACAGAGCTTCACACAATTCTTCAGCCGTGCTTAACATTGGATAAAAATCCACTCGAACCCTGGCCGAGGATTTAGGAAATGCGAAGTCCGAGCAGCTGCTGTGTGATGTGGGCACTCTCTTAACATCTCTGAGCTTGATTACAGTCCATACGGTGGACCTGATAATGGGGGCTACACAGAGGATGCTGAGTTTTAAAGCAATTTGCATTACATCTGCAGAAACTGTGAACTGTAGCACATTGCAGATTTGATTGGGAGAGCAAAATAATCCCTACAATGAATTTAATAATACCTTATTTTGAGTAGCAACTTTTTTTACTATTAATAAACTACTTGTGTATACACCACAGTAACAGTTCCCTTGCAAAATGCATATGACAAGAAAGCTTAAGGAAAGACGTGAACAAAGAGTAGGTTTAAGATTTTGGTTTAAATATTAATGATTAGAAAATAAAGTGAAAATATAATATAATTTCCATTTCTATCATATTTAATGGAGAACTTAATGATATTAATGTTATTTCCTGTCTGGGTTTTTGTTTTGGTTTTTAAATTAATTTTCATATTCTCTTCAGTTCTCAATGCTCCATTTAAAATAGCAAATGAAAGCATGTCAAAATTTACTTTTTTGCCTCAAAAATCTTGGCCTATATTTCTAGATCTGGAACTATTCTCCTTGCAGTGACATTTCCCTCTTCTCGTTTTACACCTTGCCTTTTCCTCACAAAATCCTATTCTCCTTCCATCAGTACATCTGCCCAAAACACTCCTCGACTTGACAGTTCTATCCCACACTCGCCTCTGAGCTTCTAACAAGACAGACCTCTGGGAATTGCAAAGTGCCATATTTAAAATCTCTCAGTGAGACGTACAGGTTTCCCTGTGTGATCATAAGGGATTCCTCAGATCTGAGTTTTAGAGCTAATCTATGACAACTGATAAGCACAGTATTTTCACATTAGTGTATTTATGTTGTGCTAAATATCCTTAAACAGAATGTATGTCTAATGAGAATTTCCCCACAACTTTATCATCTTGCTTTTAATTTTTAAGAAAGAAGTCTTATCTATTTGATCAGCATTGGCTGAAATTGGACCTCCAAGCTAAAGAGGCTTTAGCTGCACTGGAGAAAGGATGTCTTAGATAGCACAAATATTCAATGGAATATTAGTCTGCAATAAAAAGGAAGAAATTATCTATACACAACAACATGGAAGCATTTCAGTTTTATGCTAGCTTAAGGAAGTCAGACATAAAGATTATGTATTGCATGAATTGAGTCAGAAAGGGCAATACTATGAAGATAAAAATCAGATTAACATTTGTCCAGAGATACCAGGAGGGCACTGATTAACATGCGGCTTACAGGGAGGTTTTGAAGGTGATTAAAATGTTTGCATTATATTAGTACCAACAAAGCTGTACACCTTTATCATATTTATCAAGCTATACATCTAAACAGAGTGACTCTTACCACTCTGACTTGAAAAATTAACTTGCTTTTTTTAAAGAAGAAGAAGAAGAAGAAGAAGAAGAAGAAGAAGAAGAAGAAGAAGAAGAAGAAGAAAATACTTGTAGTTTTGAGTTGCATGGCATTTTTCTGGAGAATTTTTTGTTGTTGTTAAGCATATGATGCGTCTGTTCCTCATGTATTTCTCTACCTCTCCCTAAGTGTCTGATGGCAGCATTTATAAATAAATAAAGGCTAATGATAGAACTTACTAGTATATTGAGGAACGTTAGGGTGAAATAATACTAAAAAGTATAAGTATTATGACATGCTGTTAAATGAAAACATTAGATGGAGTGTCTGCCCTACTATTATACTGATTAATTGATTTTTTTTGTTTTGTTTTCCAACCATCAGCAATTAAGCTACCTCTCCACAGGTTTTTCTATACTTAATGTTACTTAATGGCTACCAAATCCTGTGAGGTAAATGGTATTGGGCCTGTTTTAAAGAAGAGGAAGGTAGGACAAAAACAGTGTCGACAACAAAGCTCACTCATCTTTCTGGTTTCAAAACCAGCACTAGAAACCGCAGCGCCCTGCCTTGACTGCTTTAACACTAGTTCCAATTCTTGAGGGTGAGATCGCATGTCTTTGGAAATAAGTTAGATTGAAGAAATTCTTCTTCTGAGGGAAAGATTTTTTAAGGAGAACAGATATTGGCTCCTGAACAAAAATGGAAATGAAGTGAAAGGTAGGTACTAGTCATGCCTATTCACTGTAACTCTGATTTAAATCAATTCAATTGCAATAAAGAAAAACATTTATCTCTAACCTCATTTAAGCTTAGTGTGACCATGAAGCCAGACATTAGTGGGTTTTTTTGAGAATTTTTCTGGTGTTTTAAATGAATGTTTGTCACTGAAATTTTTTTTTTTTTTTTTTTTTTTTGTGGGAACTGGGGATTGAACTCAGGCTCTTGCACTTGCCAGGGAAGCGCTTATTCCACTGAGCCATCTCCCAAGCCCTGAACTATTATTTTTTTAACTGATCAGTAGAAAGAGCTTTTAGAATTCATTAGCTCACTGCTACTGTACATGAAAATAGCTCAATGGTTTCTGTATAATAGTTTTTGTTTAATAGACATTACCAAGTGTAGATTTTCTTCTGTGGGGGGCAAAATATCCATGTGGAGAGGTGACAAAAAGATCCTTAAAAATGTTTGCATTAATTCTCTTACTGGGCATTCAGTACTTTAAGTAGGTAATATGTATTTGAGCCACCATCCAGCAGCTGCTCATCCATAGTAGATTTTTTAAAAAACTGTAGCCTGCCAGGAACTCTTACCTTTTGTTTGTAGCTCCCTGGGCCCGCCTTTGCCACTCGGATTGAACTGCATGTGCTGCATGCTGTAGAGGTGTGCAGCTAAAATACGTTTATTCTTAGAAATATTTTAAAAATATTTTAAAATGTTTTCCTTTGCAGAATCAGACACAAGTTTGGCAGAAGGAAGTGTCAGCTGCTTAGATGAAAGTCTTGGACATAACAGCAACATGGGCAGTGATTCAGGTACTGCCTAACTGTTGTGTAAACCTTAACAAGTGTGAAATAAGACACCATAGAGTGGAATGTGTGGGGGCTGTTCGTACCCTCCCTAATGTATTGATGCAATTAAAGCAATTCTTTTCTACACTGAGTCATTCTGGAATTTTTCCATTTACTTTATTTAAAAGTGCAACTTAGAAAAGTCTTAGAACCAAACTCTAATTTTCATCCACTACATATATATGTATTTTTTGGCCTGGTATATACCACATTTCATAAAACCATGTCATCAACTTTATTCATGATATCTGTTTCAGTTAATTTGGACCACACTTAAGCTCTGTATGCAATCAGTAATTTAACTCTCTCAAAATGCTGCTTTTTATTAGAATTCATTTTAAATTAAAAAAAAAAAATGCTGTCAATAAAAGGAATGGCTGTAGATAACAAATGAGACCCCTCTTAAAAAGAGCTAGAAACTATTCAGTTAAGAGCTATGGTTTGTACATGTAGCTTTTAAATAAGAGTAGAGCTTATAAAATAGTCTGTTCACTAAATGCAAATGTCACTAGGTATTTCCGAATCGCTCTCCGTGGTGGTTGTGTATCACACCAACAATGACTAAGAGCACCTGTTCTCAACCCAGGCCCCTCCATCAATACTTCTTCCTGTCAGATTTCCCACTTGGCAGTTTGGTAAGGTCACACTAGTTCTTCCCATTGCTTGAATGTATATTCCATGATTAGGACTGGGCTGACACATTATCATCCCTTAAGTATGAATGATGGGTTATGGCATATCTTTTATGCACAGCTCTATATTTGCATCTATGTCTTAAATAATTCATAATTATTGCTAATGCATCACAAACAAAAATGCTTTGTAATGTGTCCAAATATAGAAGCAGTGGAAGATTGGCAAAGGAAGAGACAAATTATTTTAGTCTTTAGTTGTTATGGACTTCTTTTCTCTTTAAAAAAATTGTACAATTCCAGATCACCATAAACCATCAGAATGACCTAAATATGGACCAAAAAAAGAAGCTTAACAGAGAAAAACTGTTCACGTAAAGGTGGTCATCTGCCCTAAGAATGTTCTACATTGGATTTGAATATTGCTTCTAGTTATTTATTTTTTCACAATCACAGTCCTGAATCACTTAGAATAAGTTGCAGTAGTCTGAAGAAAGCCAATTCACCAAAATCAGCCATAACTTTAATTATAATTTCTAAGGATTAATCCTTTTCTAATCAATTCAATCAGTGTTCCTCAAGTTCTTCCCATATGCTTATTTCTACTGATTTTTCTTTGTATATCACCATAGAATAAATTTAATATTAACATTATTAACATGCTGCATTTCATTGATCTTAGATTTCAAAACATACTCTAGGTAATATTTAACATTATTGGCGATTGTTTTAAGCTTCTGGGCCTCATCCTACTTTTTATTTGTCTAAGTCAGGGCTTTTCATCAATCTTTATTCATTCAATAAATATTTAAAACCTATCTTCTATGTACACAGCGTCTTGCCTATTTAGAGCCATTCACTAATGTATTTGCTGATTTTTAGTCTTCAATGTGGCATGAAATATGTGATAAATCCAAATGCAGCCTACTTTTGGAGAGTAAATACATTTTCAAAGACAAATACCTCTTTAAGACAAACACATTTTCAAGGGACATTATTGAAGATTTGATGGTCAGTTTTTAGGAGCAAAGAATTGCTTTACATGGCGGGCAGAAAATTCTGAAAGAATAAAAATATTAAGTTCCTTACCCTCAGGTGCATGCTGTAGTTGAAATAACAATCAATTCAATACAAGATTTTTGTAAATTTGTGACCTATCAACATGTAATGAGTCAATGAAAACACTGAAAATGTCTAACTATTAGGTTTTAACCTTTCAGGTTGACAAAAAATGTCTTATTTGATGTCTTTCATCTTTCTTCAGAAATCATATAGTACCCCCTAAGACCATTGAAATAAACCAGCACAATCACATTGTGCTCCCTATGGAAATATTTTACCACAGTAAGGTATAATTACTGGTCCTTCTAAAGTTTAAACATTCTAATTGTATTAAGAAACATATTTTTCCATCACCAATTTTCAGAGAGAGTGAGAGAGATACTGCTTCTCAAAAAGTGGCAATATTTGTGTCAACACACATTGGCCTGATATGTAGAAAGTATTTCCTTACTATTTCAAGGTAATGTCTATTAATATTCATCCAAATGGAATGGTGCATTTTTCTGTGGTTACACACTATAGGTAAAGGAATACTTTGTCGATTTCAAACACATGCAGTGACAGACCTTTTCTCTCCAAGAATAACTCAGCTGTCAAAATCAATGTGAGAATGAAATTTGCCACATGGTGTAGTTCCAATAGAATATTATTATTTAAACCTCATTTTACTTCATTTTTTGACCACTTATGTAGCATAACATACTTTAAGGTCTTCAATCATTGTTTTGCAATGTAATTCAAAGCCTTTGTGGGGTTTAAGTACTATTTTCATTATTGTGTTTAATTTATTGTGCTTTTCAGAGAGGAAAAAATAAACAAACAAGCAAAAATCCAAACTTCTTTTTTTATAAAGGAAATTGGCTCCCAATGCACTGATATCATCCCAGTTTTCTCCTTCTGGTTACAGAAAAGAGAAACACTTTTTTCATTATGTGGATAAATTCTCCCTTCCCTATGTCAGATGATGTGATAAGCAAGAACCAGGCTGAATATTTAACACACACCCAGCTCTTTCGCTTTGGATGCTGTTCTCACACTGAATCCAACTCCATTTCTTTTTCCATATCCACTGTGTCCTTCTCTCTTAAACTTGGGGATGCCCATCAAATCTCTTTAACTTGATTCAAAAATCTAGAAGCTTATACAGCTATCTAGCCAGCCAGAATCTTAGTGCAGCAGCAGAGCCACTAGACTGAAGTTTTCTAAGCAATGACTATAATTTGACAGTGTGTGGCAGATAGTAGATGTTCAGCAAATATTAACTATGCATCAACTTGTAGTCCACAAGCAGTTAATTAACAGCACAACTGTGTTCTGGAGTGAGATTCTGGAGTTGTATTGTGAACACAATAACCTTTTAACATTTTACCTCTTCTTAAGTGTATTTAGTACAGTAAATATCTAATATGCATAAGTGATGTTGATATTTACTAATTGGACTTGGTTCCTTGGTTTTAGGTTCCTGGATAAATATTAGGTCCCTAATGTTTTAGACAATTAGTATATGTTGCTCTGCTTTTTAACTTTGTTACTCAAGGATTTGATAGTATGAAACAGAAAAGAAATAATTATTAAAAAGCAAAACTATTATAAGAAAGACAGAATTTTATTGTTTTTACAATCTATGCAGAAATTTCCAAATTTCTGTGAAATTAAGCAAAAGGAATATATTGGTATCTTGTAACAAATTTCCTAGATCAAATGACATTTTTGCAAGTTTATACTCCCCTACCTTGGTTTAGACACTGCTGAAAATATACCTTCCTTTATGAACTAGTAAATGTTCTCATTCTTTTTGGAAAGTTACATGATAGATGATCATAATGGAGGTGAACTATTAGGATTTAGATTAGCCATAAAACCATTTAGTAGAGAAGTAACATTGTTAAATGACTGTGAATTTTACATAAATATAATAAAAATGAACTATTATAAGTTCCACAGAGCTCAAAACAAACACAGATAGAATACTTGCAAAATGTGCATTTTTAAATGCTGATGGTCTTCTATGAGTTTTTCATGACAGTCACAGTAAATTAAATAAATCAGCAGATGATCTGCTGATAGCTTAGCAGAACTACATCCGTCTTTATTCATCCATACAGAAAGCAAACTTCCTGCAGGTGAGTAGATGGTTCTTGCTAAGTGATATTTGGTGTGACTTTTCCTGCCTATTCAGCTAGTACTATCACGAGTTACAGCTCACTCAAGTAGAATCATTCAGTTGGTGAAAGGAAGCCATCAGCAAGTTTTTAGAAGTTAATGGGATTATATTAGTTTAGTTTTAGTGTAATTATTGATAAGAGCAACAGCATAGTGGTAAGAACTGTCACTTTACGTTTTCTGGTGATTGTATAAAACATAAGATAGACTTATAAATTAGCATATTTATTTTATTACATTAATTTTTAAGCTATAGAGTTTTAGATCTTTCTTCTTGGTAAATAGATAAATGTGGTTACTTCTAGTTAAATATATTTAAACCAAAGTATGTTATAATAATCTTATTCTTACATTTGTAAAATTAATGTACATTAGTACCCTACTTTATCATTCCCATCATTATATATATATATATTATTCAAAAATATTATTAATCCATTATGCTTTAGATTTCAGGAAGATGCTGAAGATGCAGTGGCTTACATGGAAGGAGATTGCAAAGATCACAAATCAAAACTAAATGGCAAAATTAGGCAGAATTTAGTTTAAAACAATAAGATTACTCTTAGCATCACATGAAAACCTAGCAATTAAAGGGTAGCTTGGGAAGAATTTCTGTCCTATTCTCTGGATGTTGCATTGTACAACTTAATTTCCTCAGGTAGGAAAGAGTCTTTCATACACACAAACCTAGATGGCAAACCTTGCCTGCAGGTTCCATGTCTACACTCAACCAACAGCTGATCAAAAGACTTTCTGTACTAAACACATACATTTTTTGTCATCTTTGTGCCCCACATAATACAAAATAACAGATTGCAGATCCTTTGTCAGTGTCAGCCATGTGGATGAGTCACAGCCATTGCTTGGTCAATGTGCTCTCTGTGAAAGCCTGAGAGAATGTTTTCTCTCCATGTGACTCTCCTTAGGCACACTCTACATCATCGATCACTTTCCTCTTTGGCCCCATAATCTCCTTGATCAGAAAATTTGGGACACTACAGAGTTACATGACTTTACAGTACAAGTTCTCATATGTCCTGAATCTTATTTGACCTTCGAAGACTAGGGCCAAAATGTTGGCTTTCCTGCAGCCTTCCTTTTTCTCTAATTTTGGTCTACAAACTTAGGTTGTTAACCCTCCAGAAGAGAAGTTAATTGTTATTACCATACAACCTAGGCTGTTAAGCTTAACCTCACTATCTGTCTGAATAGCAAACATCTTAGGCATAATTTGGAACAGATATTTTTCATCAAGTATTAAAGAAAAAAAAAAAAGCAAGCCAGAGGCGAACTGTACCAAAGACAATTTGTTTAGGCCTGTAAGTTTTAGTAAAAATTGTTGCATTAATATTAATCATCTTAGCTAAAATTATTATTGCTCAAAGGTTTAAATTATTGTATTCTTTTTCATATAATTCCTATGTGACCTAGCTTTCCCCTATCTAGAGATATTTTTTAAATGAAATAAATTGATCTAAATGTAAAAAAAATACAAAATAACTATTAAGATACGCTCACATTGCACGGTAAGCAATGCAAATATTATTTGAAGGGGACAGGGCAACACTGTGAACATTTTGGTATTCTCAGGGGATTTGAAAACTATCCTCCTCAGATATAAGGTCTCTGATACAGATCAAGGAGGACTAAGGAATTCTACTGTTCCAATTCCTCTTGATGTTTTAGGGCAAGGGCTCAGAAAAAAGGAATAATGGCTAACCGAAGGAAAGGAAGTCTATGCGATAACAGCCTCAACTGCAAATCCTGCACCAGAGTGTTTTCTGTAAATTCATCTTGGCTTTGCGCACTCCCTGAAAACGTATCAGCAGCCCCTGCACTCCCAGGCCTCTGGACTGCTAACTCACTCACTTGGGGACACACCCACTTCCCCACTTCTGTGATAGAGTCCCTGGGTTGTAACCTGAAAAGGTAGAGGACACTGATTCATGGGTAAAGAAAACCAAAAGTCACCTAAGCCACAGAGGCCTGTGTGCAGTTACAGACGGAGTTATTTTACTGCCCCTTTGTTTCTTTTGGTCCCTTTTAACTTCCTTCAGATGAGGAGAATGTGGCAAAAAGAGCATCTCCTGAGCCGGAGCTGAAGCTCAGGTCTTACCAAATGGAAGTGGCCCAGCCAGCTTTGGAAGGGAAGAATATCATCATATGCCTTCCTACGGGCAGTGGGAAAACCAGAGTGGCCGTTTACATCACCAAGGACCACTTGGATAAGAAGAAACAGGCTTCTGAGCCCGGGAAAGTGATCGTGCTTGTCAATAAGGTATTCAGACAACACAAGAGTCACATCACTTCTTCATTGTCCTCTCATTATTCTAAAGCTTTTCTGTGAGAACGTGAGTAGCCATGTAATATGGACATTTAATTTCATTAGGCATAATGTCAAAATAAGCCATTTACTTTAATTTTAAACTTAGTTTTTATAGATGTGACTAATAAGGGATTAGCCTTAAAATGGAATTCTTTCCATAAAGTTGGAACATTAAGTTAATATAGGTATAACCTATGTATGAATATTATACTACCAAAATATACTTTAATGTCACCTAATTTAAGTTATCATTGCATATAAACATGAGTGACCTGAAAATATCTTTGGACTCGAGGTCAAATATTATCTTTTAGAGTCTCTTTAAGATAGCCAGAAAGGTCAGCCAGATAGCTCAGCAAATTAAAACATTTGATTAGGCAGATGCAGCAACTGGACTCAATCCCTGAAGTGCCATACCAGCCCCGCTCCTAGGGCACACTGAGACAGTGACTGAGACTGGGTATGGTGACATGTGCCTGTAATCCCAGCGCTTGGGATGCTGAAAACAGGAGAATCACTACAAGTCCGATTTGCATAGTGAGACCCTGTAGACTCTATAATAAATACATAAAAAAATGGCCAGACCTCTTTATCCAGAATACATTTCCACATGGTTGAAATAGTAAATAGTAAGTTAAATGAATACTTGGTTTATCTATCTCAAGTTAAATATATAAATACTCTTCAAAGATTATATATGCTATAAAAATATAACATTAAATGCAACTGGTTTTTCTTTGATAGTTTATATCTTGTATTTGAAGTTTTTATTATAAAAGAAAACCTAGTTATTTGAACTTTATTTAAATAAATGAAAATTTATTACTTTATAAAGTTATAGATCAGGAATATTAATTATTTCCATTTTATGTAATAAATTTAAGTATACTGTTCACAAGAAGGAAGTCTTTGTTCCCTTATGTTTTCATTTACATTAAATATAGCAAGACAAAAAACTTCCCATGTTTTGCAGTTCTGTTATGACAAACAGGTTCTAACCCCAACCTGCTCTTCAGTACTGAAGTACATATTCAAAATCTATGTTTTGACTAATTTCTGTCGTGCAATTCAAAATGCTTTTTGTGTACATCTGCTAAACATAAATAACTTTCCTTTACACACTCATCTCCACTTTCATTTATTTACTTATTTAGCTGATAATGGTCATTCATTACACTGCACTTGTCCATAGCTTTTCATATATTCCCTTTCCAAATGATAACACCTTTTAAAATAAAATAGTTTAGAATCCTATTTCTACCTTGCAGTTTAGATATTTACCTTAGTTAATTCATCATAAAGTCAACAAAATAGCTATCATGTTCTGAAGCTTAAATTAGATTGTATATGTGTGTAGCTATTTAATGACTCAATAAATATTAACTCCTTCTTCCATCCATTCACCTCACCTGTATAATTAGTGAAATAAATACTCTGACCAGAATACTTATAGATAGAAGTTCTAGATGTGGAGAAAAGAATAAAGTTAAATGGGTTCAAAGCTACGTAAGCTGATACTTTCATACCATTTGATCATTTTATCATTTTCTCAAATTCAGCCTTACCATATACCCTCTCAGAGTAATTTTCCCTATCACTTCCTCTAAACCATATAGCCCCAAAGGATATTCATTTCCTTCCATTATTTTTCTTATCCATTATTTTCTTATCAGGGAAAGAAACATCCTTAGAGATCTAGTTTTCTTCCTTTGTAAAGTGATTCTCTCATTTATTCTGGGTAACTTCCAGCTATCGAGGCAATCTCTCTCCTGAAAGGATAGATCTAGCCCTTCTTTGAACAACTGACACTGTTAGAAAGTCATACATATATTCAACTAAAGTTTTTCTCTGGAACACATACTCATAAGTTATAATTCTTTCCTCTCTGATTATGTAGAGTGAATTATGTTCCTTTCTCATAGTAGCTCTTCACTAGGAATATCTTTTGGGTTCTACGGTATTTTTCTTTCCCCAATGGAATGTGTCCACAGTTCTTTTAATCATTGTGCATAGAATGTGGTTTCCAGATTCTTCATTATTCTAAGTTTTCCTGCTCCTTCAGATATTTATCTAGACCCTTTTTAGAAAGAGTGTCCAGAAAAAGAAAATATTACAGACATGGTCTTACCATAGCAGTATGTGAGAGATGACATTCCACCCTTACTCTGCCCATAACTGATTTGCCCTTGACATCGACAAACTCATCATACCTTGCTGTACTCAAAAAGCTTAACTTCCTATTCATTTGAAATTGGTTAAACTACAGAAGACTTATATTTATGTGGTTCATTTTAAGCTTAAATGCAAATACTTACATTTATCTTTTGAAATAATTTTGTTTGATCATTTCAGGCTTCCTAGTTTTGTATGTGTCTAATGTGCCTCCCTTTCCTTGAAATTCCCTTCGCTCCATGCTTCATTCTAGTCAGGAAATTTCCACCCATCAGCTCTAGGGGATTCTTGTGTACAGCTATGATTAAGTGCTAATTTCTCTTTGTTGCTCACTGCACTCCTGTGTGAACATGTGAGACTATAACTCTAATTCCTTATCTGCGTTCTCTGCTTCCCCATTGTTTTCTCAGACCTCCTAGAAACCCCTGCATTAGTTCTCCCCCTTATGCCATAATTGTTAACTGCCCCATTTCTTTGCATTGTAAAATAATTTCAGCTTTCTTTTTAATCGAATTAGCGAATCTCCAGTAAGTCAAAATGACCCAAATTTTATACTTAAGCCCAGTATCCCAAGGTATTCTACCCTTTGATCTAGAAAAGAGAAGTCTTGCTCCTTAAAATGATTTCCTTTCATCTCCTCTGCCCTTTCCAGAGTTACCTCTTTCAAGTGCAGGGAGAACTGCGAACACCTCCTGTGCTCCCAGCCTTCCCATTTCCTATCAGGGCTTCCACATCACAAAAGCTAAATTCCAGGTTCCTTCAGACGCTAGAGGACAGCCCCGTAGGATTCAGTGGAAGTTGGTAGCAGTTGGGTTTGATGATTCTTGGCAAACACTGTTACAT
This sequence comes from Octodon degus, assembly GCF_000260255.1. NCBI lineage: Eukaryota > Metazoa > Chordata > Mammalia > Rodentia > Octodontidae > Octodon > Octodon degus. Next base: position 10,636,399 of record NW_004524608.1, read on the forward strand.
CTCAGCAAAAGGCTCCAAGGAGACTGCACACCTCCCGATTAGCCATGTCAGACTTGCATCTGGCTTTCTTTGTGTCCTCCATGAGGAAGTCAGTGCCACTCAGAGTGAGTATCAAGATTCTCAACATCTCACCCTATCTGTAGTATCTCTGTCACTGTCTCCAGTGATAGCTTCTTTTTGTTCTCTACATGTGAAAATGCTTCCCTTTGGAAGGTTTTGACTCAACTTTTATGGGGAAAACTTTACATTGCTATCATACTCCACAGTGCAGAAATTATTAATTGTATCATTTAGCATGAGTTTCTTGAAAACTAAATCAAATGCAGAGCCTATGCCCAAGGAAACCATGAATTAGAAAGAATGAGAAGCTTATGTATACAATATAATATTTTAGTGCACTTATAAAGGATTGATGTATATATTATTTCATTAAATCCACATAGCTACTGTATGAGGTACTCAGTATTTCTTTTTTTCTTTTTTTTTTTTTTTTTTTTTGGTGAAACCTGGGATTGAACTCAGACCCTTGCGCTTGCCAGGGAAGCGCTTATTCTACTGAGCCGTCTCCCCAGCCTGAGGTACTCATTATTATCCTATTTTTCCCCACCAGAAAATTGTGCCTCTAAGATTGCAATTGGCCTCTTAGGGGTCACCGAGCAAATAAGAAGCAGAGATGAGATCTAAATGCTTCTCTACTGAAGACTGAAGTCACCTGTTCCTCTTTTTCTGCCACTTCTCCAGACAGAAAGAAGAGATGCCTGGCATAACAGAAAAATTTTTAGAGTACTAGCACTGTATTAGCTTCTACTTCATTTCATTTTCACAATGGTGTAGTAGGTAGACCTTCAAGATTATTTTTAATGGGAAAATTAAGATGCCTGAAATGACTCAGACCTGGTCAAGGTCACCCACACACAAGTGACTGGTGCAACTCTTCGGAGCTCTCTTTCTCCTAGAGGATGCTCTTTCCCCACAAACTCATTTCCTACTGTGTTTCTCAGAGTTTTCTTTTGTTTTGTTTCCTGACTCCCTTCTTAGATTGTTCCTTATGTTTTACACAGTGGAAATAGTATTTGTTGAAAAATCAATCAGGAGTGGCTTTGTGGAAGAGTGAAACGCTGTAGCACTCTAATTTTATAGCCTTAATGATTACATGAGAGCTTCATTAAATGACTGTTTCAAGACTCTGTCCTTGGAGTCAGTGCCTCAGTTCAGTAGCTTTGAGTAGGGCTCCAGCCTCTGCATTTTCCAAATCTTTTAAGTGATTTTGCGGCAGGTACACCAGAAAGACCGACCATTGAAGAGAGAAGAGAAAAACCACTGACAGTTTTTCTCACTGCTCTTTCCTCCTATGGTAATGTTCTCTTGCTCATCAGTCTTAATTATTGATCGTAGGTCCGCTGCACCCCTTGGAGTTCATGGATTCCATGTTCCTTCTTTCATCACTGTCTTCTCTACATCCATTCTTAGAAGCCTTCACTAAACCTACTGAATAATAATGCAAAGCAATCCTCTCCATATGTAGCCATCCTCAGCCAAGGGGACCATACTGCCCTTACTTAACACCTAAATGGGGCTCACCTGAAGTAAAAAAGTGGAGACTATATATTCTGCAGACTGGTGACAAGATACCCCTTGATTACATTGCAGGTAACCACGTTAAGAGGGATATAACATGACTTGGTTGAATTTGGCCCTTGAAACTGTTCCTGCCAACTCTGTTTGCCACACTGTACCCCTCTGGGGCTTCTGTTGGGCAAATCCTATTAAGCTAGGCCTCTCAGGAGAGCATGGCTTGTCTCTCCCCAAATCCAGGGAGTACACTGGCTTGGTCTTAAGGTGGAGCATGGAGGCAGCCAGCCAGCCACCTCATCAGACATCCCAACATACAATCAACTCAAAAGGGTAGAAGCATCCACTTCTTTGCCACATCAGCTTACAATTGTGTTTTTGCTTGATCCCAAAGCAAACAACAGGGTGAGTTACCATGGCAGTACAACTCACAAGGATCCTGTGAACTGTTGGGTACAAAATGAAAATGAACTGCTTGACCTACATAGTTTAGCCTTGCTCTAAAAATTAAAAATATATTCTCTATCCAACATTAGTTTGTTTATTTGTTTGTTTTCCTGTATTTTAGGGAAGAGTCTACAGGGTATTCAGGGTCTCACCACTAGATTGGACTCATAGTGATTCCCCTGTTTACAGCCTCCCAAGTGCTGGGATTACAGACACACACCACCACACCCAGTCACAATCACCGCCTCAGCACGCATCGGGGGTGGGGCCGGCATGGCAGGCCCAGGCATCAAACCCTGCGTGCAGGTGCTTAGTTTTGATTTAACTCTTGACTGAAGCGTGGTTTACCAGAATCAAATTCCCTCTAAAGCCTTCATTCAGAAGCGAGTGGTTTCTTCTTGAGATCACTTTGTGTGTTTCTTCCTGAGAGGAGTATTAATTGTGTTAAAATAAGGTGCTTAATTTTATTTAGTCTTGTTAGGTAGGGTCAGCTAGACTGAATGGATGAGCGGATCAAAGGTGCCAAACATACCTTAAACACGTCTGTGTCCCAAGTACAATGTCCACACCAAACCAAAAAGAAAAAAAAAGAAGAATAAAGGGATGGGGAAGAGGTTGTTACATCCAATTAGCTGATAACATAAACACTGCTTCTAGTATTTCACACATTATAGGCCTTTTTTGTCTTGCTCTGACTGCTTGCTCTCTTTTTCTCCCTTTTTTAATCTCGTCTGTAAGGTGATGTTAGTTGAGCAGCTGTTCCACAAAGAGTTCAAACCATTTTTAAAGAAATGGTATCATGTTACTGGACTAAGTGGTGATACTCAACTGAAAATATCATTCCCAGAAGTTGTCAAATCCTATGATGTTATTATCAGTACAGCTCAAATCCTTGAAAACTCCCTCTTAAATTCGGAAAGTGGAGAAGATGCTGGCGTCCAGCTGTCAGGTTGGTTGAAATGTTCATTTTTAGAAAAAAAATTACTAACAATATTATTCTCAGTAATGGTAGCTGTATTCGCTGAACAATTTTTAAATGCTGATAAACATTAACCTTGATTTAGATTGTCTTCTGTTCTCTAAGGTTTAAGTAAAACTCTGCTTCCTGGGGAGAGATAAGCAAATAGAAAAGAAAGACAGGCATGATGCACGTGCCTATAATCCCAGAATTCTGGGACCCTGAGGCAGGAGAATCCCAAGATAATCTCAATGTGGGCAACACAGTGACCCAGAAAATTCAGTCTCAAAATTTAAAAAATAAATAAATTCTGACCATATAGCTCAGTGCAAAGACCCTGGATTCAATCTCCAATACACACACACACACACACACACACACACACACACACACCCCAACTAGGCCTCTTTGTTCTGCAAAAGAATATCATTGTTAAATCAAGCACTCATTGGATTCTTCATTTACTTTTGGAATATCTTCCAAATATATTTATTTGCTAGTGGATTATGTTAGAACTGCCCTTTTCTCTGCAGAGAAAAAATACTGGCCTTCTATTTTCTGTGAGTTGGGAAGTTGGGAGAAAGGCAGAGAGAGAGAGTAAAAGTAAATATAATAACTAAAGCAATATTAATAAAAGATGGAATTATTTCTCTTTAAATAATACAGTTTTTATCTGACATGATCAAAATAAAATTTACCAACTCCAAATATCTTATTAAAGAACAAAAGTATAATTTTTTTAATAAAGTATTATAAATCTCACTCTTTAATACATCTTAGCCCTGTGAATGTTCTGGATGTCATCTATTAAACAGGGACAACATCTAACAGGGACACTATCATGATCAGAGTACATGAACTTGGTACATCCAGGTGTCTTTTTTTTTTTTTTTTTTTGCTCTAAATGCCCTAAGGGGTGGTTTGGCTGGCTGGTGTGTTGTGGGGATCGAACTACAGCAACCTGAGGCTGACAGCTTTGTGGAAGCAGCCACTTAAACAACTGAGCTAAGGCCAAGCCCCCCCATCCAGGTGTCTTATATAGTTAGATTCCTCTCTGCAGACTGCAGGAGGGTGTGCTGTAGCCTGGCTAAGAAAATGTCTCCACGGCAGTTCAGTGCATTAGTTTCAGATACTTCCATCACTGTAGCTTGCTGTATGGGAAAATAAACCACACACTTTTTCTTTCAAGACTTTTCCCTCATTATTATTGACGAATGTCATCACACCAACAAGGAAGCCGTCTATAACAACATCATGAGGCGCTATTTGAAACAGAAGTTGAAAAATAAGCGACTCCAGAAAGAAAACAAACCAGTGGCTCCCCTGCCCCAGATCCTAGGTCTAACAGCTTCACCTGGCGTTGGAGGTGCCACCAAGCAAGCCAAGGCTGAAGAGCACATCTTAAAAGTAAGTCGTTAGCCAACTGCGGTTACCACACCTGTATTCCCAGAACTGTGGGAGACTGTGACAGGGTGATCGCAAGGGTATGCCGGCGTAGGCAGCTCAGAGACTCGGAGAGAACTGTCTCAAAAATAAATGGAATAAAATAAAATAAAGATAATAAATAAGAAAAAAGAAAGAAATTTAAAAGCAACTGAGATTGTAACTCAGTGTGAAAGCCCTAAATTCAACCCTCTGTGTAGGTGGAGAACGGTCATTACCAGGTGGTACTGTTGATCTCGAGTATTAAATGAATCATTGCAGCCCCAGTGTATGTCGACACCATTTGAATTTTAAGTCCCTGTAAGTTGAATTCAGTAAAAATCATTAGCACAAAAAAGATTCAGAGGACTATTGTCTCCACAATGTAATATACTACCATGATTAGGGATTAACTCTAATCTATAACTGCAAGTACTCAATGTGCTTCCAGCTTTGTCCTGCTTCTTTATGTGTGGAAAAGGCATATTAATGTGAGTGATACGGCCCAGGGATGTCAAGATGACCCACCATGTGACGGTACAATATGATTATCCCATTACTGTTCTCTGCCAGTTTCTAGAAATTGCTGTGCTCTTTCTTGTCACATTTTCAGCTGAAAAGTGGAAATTAAGGGATGAAAAGAAAAGTACTCCTTTTCTAAAACTTCCAATAACTGGATTTAGAAGTTATTTTTACTCTATCAGGTTAAAGACTGTTTAATCAGATCTACAATAAAGCAATACAACAAACAATGCCTTATTTTGCAAGTAACATTATGTGTTATCTACAAGAAATTTTATATACATATACATGCCAAAAATTACATACTACTTGCTTTTTTATTTTGGGGGGAACCAGGGATTGAACTCAGGCCCTCAAGCTTGCCAGGAAAGTGCTTATTCTACTGAACTATCTCCCCGACCCCTCTACTTGCTTCTTACATAGAAAGTCTACACTGTATTGATTATAAGGAGATAGTATTTCAATATTTAAAAATGTCTCTTTTCCAGATTTGTGCCAATCTTGATGCATCTACCATTAAAACAGTGAAAGACTACTATAGTCAACTCAAAGACCAAATAAAGGAGCCATGTAAGAAGTTTGTGATTGCAGATGACACCAGAGAAGTATGTGTTTAATATTTTCAGTCGACTTGGTTGGCAGTGCAGCATTAAGTTGAAGGAAAGCAAGGTTAATTTGTGCCGTCCACATAAATAATATCATGTAACAAGTTTTGCAAAAAATTATAGTTCTATATGCGTGCTTTTCAAAATTGATATTGGGTAGCAAAGCAATACTGTTTTCTCCTCCATCCTTATTTTAATTTTCTTATCTGTAAGAAAAGTAGTTGAGTAGTAATATATTACAGAAGAGCCGTGGAGGCGTTAACTAAGGAAGGGTTGCACAGATAAGCTGGAGGGAGTTCGATAGTTGATTTTAACCTCAACTTGGCTTTCTCTTTTTAAAGTTTTATTGATAAACAGATAGCAATGAGACAGTTTCAAATCAAATCGGAATCAACTTGGCTTTCTTAATGAATTCCAGCATGGAGTTTTCTGACATTCCATGGAGCCATTTTGTTAGAGTTGGCAATTTTACTGGAAATTCTACCTTATTTGCATATTTGTAAATTTACCTTCTTGGGAAAGCACTGCCATAATAAAGAAATTAAAATTTAATGGTGCTTTCTGGTGAATGTTTTTACTGATTACAAAAATCAACTGAGAGTCATTTGGACATTATGGCTAACAGGTTAAGTCACTGATTTCTTCTGTAACATTGAAAAAGCATGATAAATTTTAGCTACCTGCAATTAATAATAACTTTAATACCATTAAAATATACTTCACTGGGATACTGGGATTAAGTGTTGTACATACTGTAGATAAAACTATATTTAAAAATATTGTGTCTTGGGGTCCGGGGAGATGTCTCAGTAGAATAAGCGCTTCCTTGGCAAGCACAAGGGTCTGAGTTCAATCCCCGGTTCAGAAAAAAAAAAAAAAAAGATTAAAAATATTGTATGTCTTAAACCACCATTAGTGGCCAAATTTTTTGACTTTTGAAAAAGAGAACTATCAGAATTGTACTGGAACAAATGAATATACTTTATTCACTTTCAGTCTTTATTACTCATCTAGATTTAGTTGGTAAATTTAAATGCATGTTTCTGCTTAGAATCATTAAAAATATTTCTCAGGATATTTTTAAAAAGAATTTGCCATCTTTTAAACTTAAACTTTTGAAACTCTTTTCATGGAACTGTAACACCCACGAGAAAAAGTATAAATTCTTCTACTTAAACAGATTTCTGAATTTTCATAAACTGCGCACGTGTGTGCAAACAAAATCGAGACCAAGAGACGGTACACTGCCAGCTCTGCCATTTCCCCTTCCAATCACCGTGCTGCAAAAAGAACTGATAACTGAGGGCCAGGGAGATAGCTCAGTAGAATAAGTGCCTGCCTGGCAAGCACAGGGTCTGAGTTCAATCCCCAGTACCACACACACACACACACACACACACACACACACAAAAAATAAATAAAAAATAAAAAACATGTAAGTAGTATATTTGAATTCAAAAAACTGATATTCTGCTTCTAAAATAAGGATTTTTGACTGATCTGGAATGTTCTACAAATATAATCAGATATATTCTTGCTCAGGTGACTTTTATCCAACTACCTCAGCCTTTTATTTTGGGATAAGTAATAATGAAAGCTGTTGTCCAATGAGAAATGTTTCTTAAGTGGTAGGCACTCTACTTCTGATGTTAACATGACTGATGTTTTAAGTTGCGTTTCACATTTAAGGCTCATAGTAGTCATTTACTTTTGTAAACTTTTGCATTGGGAATTCCAGCAGAAGTGCACATTGGTGTGGTGTAGCTGGCAGAGGCAAAGCAGAAGCTCACAGAAGTGAAGTCATGTGTGAAGGGCAATCAGAGCTTGTCCTGTTACTTTAGCTAAACAAATATTCCAAGTCAGATATTATAACACGCAAATCATTTTAACAAATATGATATTCATTACCATTAGGAATAAGTATATAATTTATTTTTAGGATCCATTTAAAGATAAACTGCTAGAAATAATGTCAAGCATTCAAACTTACTGCCAAGTGAGTTCAATGTCAGAGTTTGGAACGCAAAATTATGAGCAATGGACCATTCAAATGGAAAAAAAAGGTAATTCTGCTTTTGGTCAGTTTATTCCATGTTTGTACCAATATTTTAGGTGACTGTATCACATACTCACAACCAAACTGAAAGCAAATGGAATATCAAATAAAAATTTGGTATTTTGTATAGGACATATATAAACACGTTCTAATCCCTTATATGAAGATATCTCAATTCATCCTGTTTTCTCTTTCATTTATTGTACATTTAAAATATTAGCTAAATACTAGCAGCTCTGCTAACGACTGTCTCCAAAGACGCACTCGACTGATGTTTGCGTGTCATTCCTCCACAGATCCAATATGTGTTTTTGCTGAAACATTGCTCAAACAGCAAGCTTAGGAGTCGGAAAGCCTGGCCCTGCTTAGAATGCATGGTGCACTCTGAGTCTGTTTTGATCATTTGAACACCAGGGTGGACCTGGTTTGGGAGTCCTAATCCACTGTCCATAGTTGTA
>NW_004524608.1:10644545-10655134 GCF_000260255.1 Octodon degus
TGTATGGAGCTCAGGTTGACCTTGAGCTCACTTTGTAGCCCAAGCTTGTCTCGAACATGCAACAATCCTCCTGCTTCAGCCTCACAAGTACTGGGATTACAGATATGCGCTGCCGTGCCCGGTTGATGTATTGTATTCTTTCCTAGCTGCTAGGGAAGGAAATCGAGAAGTCCGCGTCTGCGCAGAACACTTGAGGAAGTATAATGAAGCCCTACAAATTAATGACACAATCCGAATGATCGATGCATATAATCACCTTGAAACTTTCTATCGTGATGAGAAAGCAAAGAAGTTTGCAGCGCTGGAAGATGACAGCGATGAGAATGATAGCGATGATGACTGTGATAGTGATAGAGATAAGGAAGATGGGAAGAGGCTGGAGAGGCAAGATGAGACCGATAAATTTCTCATGGCTTTATTTTTTGGTAAGATCAAAGATAACATATTGGGGTGTGGCAAGATAGCTCAGCGGTCTAAAGTGCCTGCTCAGGTAAGCTTAGGCAAGTGCAGGGACTGTGGTTTGATTCCTGGCACCACATGCTGTGCCAGCCCCGCCCCTAAGGTGGGCTGAACAGGCCACACACACAAAAAAATTATAATATATTGGGTGGCCTCATGTATTTACCTCTTAAATATGAACCTACTTGTGCTTCCCATAAGCGTTTCCAAAAGCCTACTTAAAAAAATTCCTTTTGAAAGAAGTCCTTTTAGGTAGTGCTATTTGTAATTGATGTGTTCAGATTATTATTTGTATGATTATAATCAAACATTTGATAATCTAGTTTTGTCATCAAGACAAATTAATTTATTAGTTAAAATAGCCTGGTTATTAATTATAGTACAAAATCAAGTACAGTCATAACTCAATATGTCACTACGTAAAATCTTTCAGTTGAATTATTTGTAATTTTACTAATTTATACTAATTTTTATGAATTTTTCAAAAATTGCTGATCTCTTAATTTGAAAATAAAAATTGCATGTACTTATTATGTAAAACATGTGAAATGGCTACATAAAGCTAATTACCATTAATAGTTATAATTCTTTCTTAAAGATAACAAAAAAATGTTGAAAAAACTGGCTGATAACCCAGAGCATGAAAATGAAAAGCTGACCAAATTAAGGAATACTATTTTGGAACAATATACAAGGACTGAAAAACCAACACGTGGAATAATATTTACAAAAACTCGACAAAGTGCATACGCCCTTTCCCAGTGGATTGCTGAAAATGAAAAATTTACAGAGGTGGGCGTCAAAGCCCATCACTTGATTGGAGCTGGACACAGCAGTGAGTTCAAGCCTATGACGCAGGTAGAATGTCTCGCACTTCTTTACTTATGCTAAGTTCACTCTTACAAAATTATTTGAAATGTTTTTCTCAGTTTTTTCATTAGCTACATTTAAAGAATAAACACCTACTCTTGAAATAAAGTTTAGCAGCAGCCTAGTCTGTAGTATTTGATACTTTAAACATTGTCTTAGGAGTCAATTTTTTTTCATGTATTTGGAGGAACTTCCTTCCTTTCTTTCTATCCATCTTTCTTTCTTCCTTTCTTCTTTGTATTTGATACAGGGTCTTGCTATGCAGCTCAGACTCATAGTAAATCTCCTATCTCAGCCTCCCCAGCTCTGGGATTACAGGCATGCCCCACCATGCCCAGATTTGGTGGCCAGCTCGGAGTGGTGGAGTAGCATGCAGTACCAGGTATCAAACCTGGGTTCTTGAGCTTACCAGGCAGGCACTTAGACCGCTGAGCTATCTCTCCGGCTCTGGAGGAACTTTCTATGTTGTTTCTTTCACAAAAAATGAGTAACTCTTAAACTTAAAAGTAATGTAGAGAAATGATCATGATATGAAATCAGATAAAAAGAATCAAACTTTCATGAAAATATGTGCTTTATAATTAGAATTATACACATATATACTTGTATTCCACTATACCACTTCTTACTGATTGTGTGAATGTTTTTTTTAAAAAGAACTTGAAAGGAAAAAAATGACGCTTGTAGGCATTACAAGCATGGTCCAGTCACTGGCTTATTAGAGTAAGACAATGTTTTTCTACAGGCTAAAGTCATACTGACCCTGAGTCTTGCTGGGCAAACGGGATACTTCTTTTCTGTCACAACCATGTCATTTAGAACAGGAGAGCAAAGTAAATCCGTTTGATCCATTTGTGTTTAGAAAAAAAGTTCATGAAAGTGTTCACTATAACTCTGAATGGACCCCAGGCATGCACTTATGCTAGTGTTCCTTCTAAAATTTAGTGCCAGAGAAAACAGTGTTTTCCTTGGATAATGAGTTTGTTTCCTCTTAATGGATGAGACCTGGTTGGCTTAATTTGTTTGCCCCTGTTAGCTCTTGCTTCCAAGAAGCTTGAAGGCAAAATTGAGGCCTAGTCTCCTAACCTCTGTGGTAATCCTCACGGTGATACATCTAGACTCCTTAACATTGAGTCCTATCTTTCCATTTCTCTTATATTTACGAGCTTTAGTGTTATGACTTTTATCATAAGCAAGGATAGCTCCTATTTGAAAAGAGGTAAGGTGCAAATGAAAAGGCTATTTTTTTTTTATTTATGTGTGTGTGTGTGTGTGTGCGGCCAGCTCAGCCCACCAGGGGGCGGGGCTGGCTGGCATGTGGTGCTGGGGGGATTGAACCGCGGTCCCTGTGATTTGCCCAGCCTGTTCCAAGTAGGTGCTCTAGACCACTGAGCCATCTCACCAGCCCCGAAAAGGCTATTTTTTAAACTACTTTGTCTTTACTCACTTCCCACCTGAGAACTACATGCCAAAATAGACCGCACCCTCTTTCTCCCTTCCTGTGTCCTCACCCTGTAAACTAGAGGAGGAGTTAGGATCCACCTGATGGGACTGTAAGATTAGACATTGTATTGGAAACTTCATTACAAAGGTTGTCCCATTGAATTAAGGCACAGACATGTTCTGCCAAAGTCCAAGAATGTGTTAAGTTTGTATCAGTAGATATGAGGTCTTAGGGGAAAATTCTCAGACTGTAGAGGAGTCTTGACAGGGTTCTTCAGTAGTTAGGAAATAAAAATTCTTGATGTCTCTAAGGAAAAAGAGAAGGGGATGGGAGAGCACACAGTAGGTCTGGCAAGTTAATGTACAGAAACAAAAGACAATGTGAACATGCCTCCTTTTCATTCTATGCAAGGGCCAGAGGGCATAGTTTCATATATTTGTATTAACTTTCAAATTTCATTTCATTTAAAAATACTTGCCATGTTGTATCTTTAACAATTTATTCTTCCATTTTTATTTATAGTAGCCCTTTGAATAGGTCATATATTCATCTTGATTCATTAATAAGAAATAAGGCATGAAATAGCTCTCCGCCCTCTAGCTCTCCTGTCAACGTGGTCTGTTGGTGATAGTTCATACAGCTTTTTGCCTGAATGATCCTTAATGTAACTGAATGCAGCATACAGAATCATTTTCTCTGTAACTCAAAATTAACAACCTATCAAAGCATCACTGCATCAGAATCTCAGAATTCTAAATGTTCAGAAGTTAAAGTAAGGAAGAGAACACCCTGTTTTAGCTTCTCAGGACCCAACTTCCCCTCAACCAGAAGTACCTCACCCTTTCTTCCTCCCAAACCACCATCAATTTATTCCCTTGGCATAAATGTTGCTCCTTCCACCTCCAGATTGGAGGATGGAAATATTTTTGTTATTGTGTAGTAATCCCAGATTGTAAATCAAATGTTGTCTCACCATCGTGTCTTTGTTCAATGCCAAAAACAGATGGCAGCAAATCCATGGATGATCTAATCTTTTGATTTACACTGACCAGTTGCAATTTATTATTTCTTCTAATTAGAAGCTTTGAGTGTGTTTAGCATCACAAAATTTAATTTAATAAAATGTTTCCACAGAATGAACAAAAAGAAGTCATTAGTAAATTTCGCACTGGAAAAATAAATCTGCTTATCGCTACCACAGTGGCAGAAGAAGGTCTGGACATCAAGGAATGTAATATTATTATCCGTTACAGTCTTGTCACTAATGAAATAGCCATGGTTCAGGTACATTGAGGTCTTCTCTTTTAACATGTTGAGTTTTATTTTTGTGCACCTATGTTAATTGCTTTATGTTAGTAAAGTAGCACAAGTTATCTTTTTTTAGGTACCCCTGAGAATTGAACTGAGAGCCTGCTCAGCCAGCTACCTCAGCTGCATCCACAGCCCTTTTCATTTCAAGACAGTATCTCATCACACTGCCCAGGGTGGCCTTGAACTTGCTATCTGCCTCCACCTCTCATAGTGCTCGAATAATAGGCATGTACCAGGAGTTACAGGCATACTCAGCTTAAAAGCACGAGCTTAAAGCAGTGTGCAGTACTGCCACTTATATTGCTGTTTTTAATCCATATGAAAGCTGTACATGTATAATTTTAAATAAAAATTCTTCTCTTGCTATTTCTGCATCCTGAGATATTTGAGGACCATGCTAGTGGTCCTATTGTAAAAGTCAGAAGAGGCCTCCTCATTCCTGGGATGCTGTGAGCCCCTAGTGGGACCAGGAACCTTAACCACACTGCCCACAGATGTCTTACACAGTAACACCTCCTGAGGAAGCCCTGCTATTTTTGTATTCTTTTATTTATTCTTTCAACTTTTCTACATGTTTGAAATTTTTCATGATGAAATATTGAGTGGGACAGACTTATAGGTGGAGTAAATAAGTAAGAGAGCAAGATATCCAAGTTTTCATTCAAATTTTACATTATATCTCATCTACCTATATTGATAATATCGTGGTTACATTTGATGGGTACAAATAGGAGTTATGCGGATTAAGAGTCCTGACATTCTTCCAGTAACATTAACTTGTTAGTAAAACCTGCATCCTTGACTGGAAGGCACACCATAGAAGACTATGATAGCCAGGTAACCATCAAATTGGGAAGTAATTTTATTTCAAGAGCTGATTTGTAAATCAGAGGTTTGTCATTCAGAATGCATTATTCTGTGAGAATATTACAGCAGACACTTAAGCTCCCGAGCCAGGTCAGAAAAGCTTGTAATATGCAAAATATACTTCAACATCACTTTTTAAAGACTGTAAAAACTCATCTCTCAACCCAGCTTGGTCCATGGGAAGGAGGGGCTCAAAATCTGATGTAGAATGATGCCAGGAACACACATACCTTCTCACCAGCCTGGAGGCAAAGATCAAGAACACCCATTCTCCCCTTGCATCCCTCCTTCCCAATGGCAGGGTGTCCACCCCCAATCACTGCTCATGGTTCCCATGGTTTGACAGGATTTCTCTGGGAACAGAAAAGCTAGACAGGGTAGCGTTGTGTGGTAAAGGACTTTGAACATCAGGGTGGACACTGTCACTGCTCTAGAACATTCTTTCTATATTACAGCCCACTTTTAAGGTTGAAGAATGGGTATCAGGTCAAGCCTGAAGCAGAAAAGTTAGCAAGGCACAGCCTTTCATGTGTTTGAATTTTTTCATACTGTCAGGCCCGAGGTCGAGCCAGAGCTGAAGAGAGTACCTATGTCCTGGTTGCCCACAGTGGTTCTGGAGTTGTTGAACGTGAGACTGTTAATGATTTTCGAGAGAAGATGATGTATAAAGCTATCCATCGTGTTCAGAATATGAACCCAGAGGAGTATACTCAGAAGGTATTGTTCTGAGCCACCTCTTAATTTAGTTTTCATTTTGAAATGATTGCTATGTTTTTATCATTGGTATGTCTGTGGCTATTCCTTCACTCATAAATTATACTGAAATATAAGTTTCATTTTGATGGGTTGTGTTTAGTACATATTCACACACAAAGAGTTATAAGGTGCAATAAATTGTCAGGAAGCCTTTAATTATTTCAGTGAAACAAATTATAAGCTTTGGTAATGTAAATTTAGGCTTTCCTTGATCCAAAAAGACTAGTTCAACTTACCCATTCAACCTAGTTCAGTAATTTCTGCTCAGTTTTATCTGTCATATAAGCACCTTTGCTCTTGTTCCAGAAATATCTATAAAATGCCTACCGTGTGCCAGGGAATGTTCTAGATTCAGAGGACATTGAAACAAACAACACAGATAAGACCCTTAACTATCAGTGTGTACTTCATGAGCTTTGGTGAAGAGCAAACATGTACATCATATAAAGATACGAACGACGATATAATTATATAAAATAAGTCACCAAATGGCTATTTTGATTGTGTGGTTGAGGAAGGGGCCTGAGAGCAAGTAACACTGAGGTTGGATCTGAATGATTTCAATGTGTCATCTAGCTGCATCTCAATTTACTAACAGAATTATAAACTTGTTTGAATTGTGTAAAGGAATACTGAAAGAATGTATTATACAACATTTCAGGAAATCCTTTATATGTCTGAATTAAAGACTAACTACTATAATAGCAAACAATCCATTTAGAAGAAAATTCACACCCTTGCATATGGGTGTGAATGTTAGTTTCTTAACATTGGAATTGGCTCTGCCCTAAATAGAGTCTCAGGAAAGGGCTGCTTTCAAATTGGTGTGCAAAGCTTTAACCAATTCCAAGGTTTCCTGGCCAGGTTTCTACACAAATTTATATTTTAAAACCCCTTTAAATGTAAAGTAAGCCAAACATGTTGGCGTATCAAACTTATTTCATTAAATAATGCCACTAGGAAGTTTCTGTCTCACATGTAATGTCTTAGGGGAATAAATTCAGTAGGTGTTTATTAAGGCTGATATTTAAAGACTAGTTATTTCAAGTAAACTCCAGGAAATCTCTGGAATTGCTGAGTTAAATTGTCCCAGACAATTTTTAGAATAAAATACTGCATTAATCAGCTTTTCATTACTATAATAATATACCTGAGGTAGGCTACTTTATAAAGAAAAAAGGTTTATTTTCGCACGATTATGTGGGTATGGAAATAGCATGGAAAGGTCATGGTGAGGGTTCTCACAAGCTAGATTGCATTAGAGAAGTACATGGATATGTCTGTATCTGTGTGGTTGCTTTATTAACCCATCAGAATTCACTCATGAGGGCTTCATATTGATAATCTAAACTCCTGGAATTACTTTCCAGAGGTCCCATTTGAGGTCCATTTCTAAACACCCCACCCAAATTAAGTTTCACATTCTTAATACTATTAACTTTGAAGGGCTGGAGAAATAGCTCAGTGAACTAAGCACCTACTTAGGCAAGTGCAGGGACCAGGGTTCAATCCCCACACCACATGTGGCACTGGTACTGCCCCCAGACACACTGAGCCAGCAACAAAGTTCAGGCATGGTGGTGCAGGCCTATAATCCCAGTGCTGGGGAGACTGAAAACAGGAAGATCACTGGAAAACAGTCCCAGCTACATAGTGACAAACTGTACCAGATACATAATAGATAGATAGATAGATAGATAGATAGATAGATAGATAGATAGATAAAAGACTTTGAGAATTATACATTTGAACAAATTTGAGAGAACAATCTATATTCAAATCATAATAGATTCAGTCCTTTCAAGGAATCCAAAATAGACTACCTTTTTAGTTCTCCTTTGGTTAAGAGATTTCCTGTCCTGAGATTGCACTAGTTAGATAAGCATGACAGTGAAGTGGGGCATGTGTCACCACTACTCTGCTGAAAGACTAGCAAAAATCACTGCCAAGTCACAGCCACTAGGAGAGTGGCTCTGTGCTTCTAATCTGAGAATTTTGTAAAACACAATGTTCATGTGACCACTGATAAACGGTAAGAGTTATCACATAAGGTAAAACTTATTTTAGATAACCAAAATCTTCTTAACACCAAATCAGACTTCTAGGAGCAAGTTGAAGTTCTTAAACATTTTCTCTGCCTTTAACCCAATAAGTCTCACACATTTTTGCATTTTATTTGGACTTACGATAATTACAGATTTCTCTTGGATCATTGCCTCCTTATGTTTATTCTGAGGACGAGTAGCTAAGTGTATAGTCTTGCAACTATTTAAGATATCTGCAATAATTCCAGGAGAGCTATTTCAATAGAATTATGAAATAAAACAAAAACATTAAATATTCCCTTCTCTATGCAGATTTTGGAATTACAGATGCAAAGCATAATGGAAAAGAAAATGAAAATCAAGAGAAATACTGTAAAGCAGTTCAAGAACAATCCGTCATCAATAACTTTTCTCTGTAAAAACTGTCACATGCCAGCCTGCTCCGGGGCAGACATTCATGTAATTGAGAATATGCATCATGTTAACATGACAAAAGCCTTCAAGTGAGTCCACAAAGACCCTTTTAAATTTTCCTACTAGCGGTGAACCACCATATTCTTCCAGAATTGTGAAAATGAGATTTCTGTTGAGAACTTCCCCTTTTAGACCCTCCCCAATTACATGCCCATTAAATTTTTATTGTTTTCTTTTTATTTTATTTGATGTGTACTTTTTTTTTTACTTTTATTAGCTCATGTTTGCAGTACATAACAATTACATTCATGTTAGAGAACTGTTACAGGTATATAATATATTTCGATTCTTTTTCCCCCTTCTCTTCACCCCTCTTATTTTGTCAGCATTAAAATCATTCATTTATCTCATAAGACCTTATAAAATAATTATCAGGGCCATCAAGATAGCTCAGCAGACTAAGCACCTGCTTAGGCAAGCACAGGGACCAGGGCTCAATCCCCAGCATCACGTGCCGCACCAGTCCCGCCCCTGGGCGCACTGAGCTGGCCACCAAGTCCCAGTATGGTGGCTCACGACTGTAATGCCAGCACTGGAGAGGCTGAAAACAGGAGGAACACTACCAGTCCGAGCTACATAGTGAGACCTTGTACCAAATGCATTTAAAATAATAATAATAATAATAATAATATAATAATATCACATGTAAGATTAAAAACCAGACTAGTTGGGCGTATAAACATAACTTTTTTCTGTTTCCCTATTTTATTTGTTTATTTTTGAAATAATGTGCTCAGAGCAGGAAGAGAGAGAGATGTACTAGTCAAACCAGTTGTGACCCACAGAATTTGTGCGAGGTTTTTTTTTGTTCTCAAATTTTTGAATAACCCAAATCAATTCAGAATAGCCAATATATTTTTAAAAATTCACAGAGCCAACACAGGATGTGACAGGGCGTGTACAAAGAGGATGGCCATTTCAATTTCCACCGAGACCATGGGAAGCAAGGGGGAGAGAAGCAACAGGGTGGGGCTCTGGGGGGCCGTGAGCCCAGGTCTGACCCAGACCCAGGGCTGCACGTGGGTGCTCTGCTGTTCTTCCTAGTGACTCTCCCCTATAATTTTAGGCGACTTTATATTGTGAGAGAAAACAAAGCCCTGCAAAGTAAATTTGCTGACTACCAAACAAATGGCGAGATTATCTGCAAATGCGGCCAAGTGAGTAGATTGCAACAGGCTTGACTTTCCTTTGACAGAAAGGATTGTTTAAGTGAATGTATATCTAACTTAATCTCACTCTCTGTTTTGTTTTCCAGGCTTGGGGAACAATGATGGTGCACAGAGGCTTAGATCTTCCTTGTCTCAAAATAAAGAATTTTGTACTAGTTTTCAAAGATAATTCACCAAAGAAGCAATACAAAAAGTGGGTTGAGTTACCCATCACATTTCCTGCTCTTGACTATTCAGAATATTGTAATTTTAGTGATGAAGATTAGCCTTGGAGTCAAGACTGTCTTGGAATATTTCCAATTTAACATTTGATATTACCTTGAGAAATATTTTCACCATACTGAAGAACTGATGTGAGAATTGATAAACTCTGTACATTGAGCACTTTCAAGAACCACAATAATTTTGCTTTCAATTACACATTTTCTTGACTAACAAGGGTAAAAAAAAAAAATCTATCAGAAACACTCATCGTTGTGAGGCTTACAGTTCTATGGGAAGAAAACTGACATATAAATGAGATTGCAAGATGCCATTGTCATTTCCGTCACTTATTTTCAAAATAAAATTAGGTGATTGGTTCAGTCATCTTTATGAACCAGTCTCCATATTGGTAGAATATTAAGTGTTGTCTTCTTTTGTATTCATTAGTTTTCTTTCGTTGTATAACAATTGCCACAAATTTAGTGTCTACTTTGCTATAAAATGATAAACTTGAGGCTTTTATAGGTAAATGGATGCAACCAGAGACCATATTCATAAGTCAAATAAATCAGACTCACATTGTAAACATTGTACTGTTTGTTGTATAAGAGCCTGAAAGAGTAAATAAAATCCAAAAGGTACTATAGACACTGTGAAAGGGAAACAAATTGTTTGAATGGAAGAAACAACTGGGATGAGGGAAAGGAGAAAAGAGAGAAGGGAAAAATATATATGTATATACGCAGATTGGATTATTGTACTGCTGATTTCTACTAGTTTATTGATGGTAACAGTTAATGCTTAAATTTTAAGGGTTTTTTTTTCTTTTTAATTTTTTGACCATTTTTTATTTTTAACCAATTTGTATGCTATATCTGGTAATCTGAACAACTATTTTTAAGACACTATGCAATATCACAACCATTGTTGAATTCTTGTTATTTTGTATAGCAAGATACTGTATTGTTTCTTTCTTTTTTTTTTTTTTTT
>NW_004524608.1:10655234-10669156 GCF_000260255.1 Octodon degus
TTTTTTTTTTTTTTTTTTGCATTTTAGGGCAGGGTTTACAGGGTGTTCAGGGTCTCAGTATTAGATCCGACTCATAGTGATCTGCCTGTTTACAGCCTCCCAAGAGCTGGAATTACGGGTGTGCTCCACCACGCCCAGTCTCAGTTGCTGTCTCAGCACACCCCAGGGTAGGGTAGGGTAGGGTAGGGGGAGCAGCATGGCAGGCCTGGGATCAAACCCCCACCCCTGCGCCTACTCCCAGCTGTATTGTTTCTAATGTGCTTTTTTTTTTGACTATTTTTTATTTCGGTTAAAAATTTTTAAAAAGATACAAAACCCCAATTAATTTCTTACAGTACATATTCTACTGGTTAGAAGTGTAGGCAAGGTGCTGTGCTTGGGGTCCCACAAGGCTGAAATCCAGGTGTCACCCAGACTGTGTATTCATCTGGAGGCACTAAGGGAAGATTTACTTCTAAGTTCACTGAAATTACTGCCAGAAGTGGTTTCCTTGCAGATATCTGATTGAGATTCCCAGTTTCTTGCTGAATGTGCTGGAAATTGCTCTCAGTTCTGAGGAATGCCTTTAGCACATAACCTTCCCAAGGTCCCTTCCCAGCAAAGACATTTGTTTCTTCCTAGGTGGCAGGAAGCCTGCTAACTCCATCTCAAACCTGCTAAGATGGAGTTTTGGTGTAACTCAACTATAGTAACAAGAGAAACTGTTTTGTCACATCTATAGACCCTGCAAGGACTCAAGGCAAGGGAGCAGACAGGAATCAGAGGGAGCCACCTTAGAACACCCCACTTGAGGCAGCAGAGGAGCAGGCAAGAGTCTTGGGGACCGTCTTAGAATTCTGGCTCTGCATGACTTGTCCAATCTTTGTCATCAATGATACATGTATATTTAGAGGAGAACACCTTCATAAACATGAAGAACCATCAAAACACAGTTTTATTGGAAATCAGAATCAAGTAGTTTAGGGCCTACTTCTTCAATGCCTTTCTCTATAGACATACACCATGCTAGTAAACTACTTAACAACACGAAGGTGTTAAGCTCACACTCTGCTGCCTATGAGATTACCTCGTATGTGAAGAAAGCAGTTCCTGTTCTTCAAGGTTCTCACAAGATTTTTCGAGAAGGAAGTTCTAAAGAGTAAAAAAAAAAAAAAGGCTGCCTCTGCCTATCTATGGTTCCTGGCAACAGAAAAAAATCTCTGTGAGTATTTCTGGATGGAGAGCTACCATTTGAAGATGGATACATTGCGGCCACATCATCTAGAAGCACACGTAGGGAACACAACAGGAAACCCTCCCAGTAGGAAAGTAGCCTCTTTTGTCAAGAAAGTACCACACTATTGAGAAAGAAACCATAATTGACCATTTTCACTGGTATTCATCAAAACTCACAGCCTCCTTGCTCCACAGAAAGTTACTTCCTGTGACCAAGAAGAAGCAAAATATTGGAGGAAGAAATTATTCTGTAACTCTAATGGATTAATTAAATTCAATATCATAGTATTTTTTAAAAGCATTTCATGACATTAGCAAAGATGAATATTACCCAGTTAGAGTTCTTCATAATAAAGAGGGCAAAAGATAATTGTGATTTTTCTTAGAACACTTAGAAAATCCCAGCTGATTCCATTTAAAGTATTTCTGCCTGCTAGAATGATTTGGAAAATATGCAAGAAACTAAATGCATAAAATAGCTAAATGTACTACTTTAACATATGTGGACTGTTTTTGAGGTACCAACAAATATCAGGTTTTTCCTCTTATGCTTTCTATCAACTTTTTAGATAAAAATGTTGTTTCTAATTTAAGTTGTAAAATACATGTTTCAAACAGTATAAAACTTAGTTTGTAATGATATCCTCAAACTTGAACTAAGTTATATATCTTTAATCTATAAACAATATAATTATTGAAGAATTCTGATTGTTTCTGGACCATTTAATAGTCATAATATTTTAGTGTCATTCTCAAAATGTGTTTCTGACAGGGAGACACCAGTGGGGAGTTTCAATGCCTCAATTTTATTTCCTGGAAGACTTTTAATTTATTGGGTGACTTTGAGCTGCCTTATCTCCTAGAGCCCGTGTTTCCTCTCCTGCAAAATGGGAAGTTGGATTAAATGATACCCAAGCTCCTATGGAGCTATTGTATCCTCACAGTCTATGCTTCTGGCATCCTGGTTGCTTTGAAGACTTTGTCTAATGACCTGTCATATCAGCTGTGGCTGAAGTACTGAATGCGTACACTCCACACTCATATGCAGTTCTTGTCTGTTCAAGGGTTCTCCTGAGATCCCACAAAGCAGGTAGGTACACTGGCTAAAGCCATGTGCCCAGGAAGGTTCAAAAGGCTTAAGAAGGTCAGGGAATTTTAGAACAAACATTTCTAAGTCAATAGATCATTGGAAGTCCTCACAAGTACAAAATGATAATCACAAATCTCCAAGTCTGTGACTTTTCAGAGTAACCGAAATTAAAATATGTAATTTAGAGTTGGAATATCAAACATGGAGGCAACACAAAGATGAATGAGGTATAGTTTCCCAAAGGATGTTGTGCATGTCACAATCATTATTCAATTGTAACTTTCTATAAGAATGGTGAATGTTTTCTTTTATGCAATTTAATAGTTTCCATACCAGAGTGTTATTCTTTGGAGAAAAAGATTTCAGTCATCGTTTGCAATGTAGTTGAACTTGAAGCCAAGAAGGATTTGAACTTTCTTTTGTTATCATTGCTTTTAAGACATGAGACACTATCATTCGTTTGTTGATGGATTTCTAGGTTGCTTCCATAGTTTAGCTATTACGAATTGTGGAGGTGTAGACATGAGCATGCATCTATCAGTAGAGTATTTAACACAAGAAAATACCCAAAAGAGATATAACGAGGCAAATGATGCTTCTATATTTCATGTTTTGAAGAATCTCCATACTTATTTCTATAGTGGTTATACTGGGTACATTCCCAACAACAATGTACAGCATTTGTAGGTTTTTATATTCTTGATAATAGTGATTCTGACGGGAACTAGATAGAATTTCTGAGTTGTTTTGATCTGCATTTCCCTAATGACTAAACAATCTGCACAGCTTTTTTTTTCTATGTATTTATTGGCCATTTGTACCTCTTTGAGAAGTGTTTGTTCATTTCTTTTGCTCATTTTTTGATTAGGCTGTTTTGGGGGGTTCTAATTTTGTTTTAACTCTTTATATATTCTAGGTTTTAGCCTTTAATCAGAAGAATAAGTGGCAAATTTTCCCCATTATGTAGCCTGTCTCTTCATTATGTTAATTTTTTTTCTGTAAAGAAACTTAATAATTTAACACAATTCTATTTGTTGATTCTCAGTATTATTTCTTGTGCTATTAGATATCTGTTCAGTAAGTCCAAGTCCTTCCCTATGCCTATGACCTTCAATATTTTTCCTATTTTTATCTTCCAGCCTTTCTATGTTTCTGTTTTTATGCCCAGGTCTTTGATCCATCTTTGTTTGGTTTTGGTATAGAATAAAAGATGGGTCTGATTATTGTAAATAGATCCAATGTTGAGTTAATTTTTGGAAGCCAAAAAAAGAATTATGATTTTGCCATGTAAAGATTTTTTTAGGTGCCAAAAACCAGTTGTAAGAAACTCAAATACACTTAGGTGATTTGGGGAGAGAGTGAGTAGACAAAACATAAGCATTGTCCATCATCAGAGTAAATCACTTATTGGATAATTTTGATGTTTTCTACTAAATGCTCCTGCCCTTTCTGGTCACTGTAACCTTTGCTTGAGTATGTGCACTTGCACATGATTAGGAGTCATCCTTTTCCACTTTTTGATCAGATACCTTTATGATCTTTGGAGATTAAAAATAATGTACAAAAACTGTGGCTTCACAGCATCTACCACAGTTCACATTTTTAGAACTGAGCTGGGGAGAACACGTAAGGAAAGTGTTGCTCTCTCGCTCTGCACATAATAAAATACTGGCTTCCGAAACTCTGGTAAACAATTATGTGAGTCATAAAAACAGAAAAACGGGAAATGGATTTTGTTTTTTTTCTAAGTTTTATGAGGTTAACTTTAAACAATTATAAACTGTTCATTTCTCTTCAGTCTTGTTAGCTATATCTTTGTCTTTATGCATAGAGTGACCAGCGACAGAAATTTGGGTTTGGATCTTCATGAGCTTTATAATTTGAGAAAGCCACTTAATCTCTCTGAGATCAAGGGAACTAGTACAAAGCTTGATGGACTGCCATGAAAATGTGGATACTGCATGAAGCAACTAGTAGAACACAGAAGTAGGAGCTGGTAGGAAGAGCAGAAGCAGCTATAGTAGCCACCGATGTAGGGACAACAAAACAGCAATTCAGACAGAGCAACAGAGAAAGACAGAGAGGGTGGAAAAGAAGATGGTAACGATGAGGAGGAAGAAGTTGGTTTTCAACAGTAGTTTTGGTCCAACACAAATGATTTTTCTTTCTAAATTCCTTTGTCCTCAACTGAAGTATAAAATATGAAATACATATGGAAAACATTGTATGTATTCCTTGTAATTTTAATAATTTTTCATAACAATTCCCTTCTTATGTGAAATTAAACATTCCATAGACATATTATTTGAAAGTGAATTGTGAAGAGATGAACTCTATTTTTTATTTCATAATTCTGAAATCCAAGTAAAGCCCAGACGCCAGGTAGGGCAATGAGAAGAAGACTTATTATAGGAGTAATAGTTAAACCATATAGTTTTTATATCATAATAGCTAAAACATGTAGCTTTTATAATATGACACTATTAAAGTTGAATATATTTGATGAATTGTTTCAGTTTTTGTATATACTAATCTCAAAAATAGACCTGATTTTCACACTTACAGAAAAAATTCAGATGATCATTCACTTACACCTATAGTAAATTAAAGATGAGCCCTTTTTAAACTAAAGTATTTCTTTCAAGTGCTGACTTCTGATGTTTCTAATGAGCTTATATATCATATAATATTTAAGCAAGATGAATTGATAGCTAGATGTCTAGTCCTCTCAGGTTAAGCCCCTTAACATGCTACAGAAATTATTTTATGATTTACTAGCCCATTAGAGTTCACAGCATCCAAAATGACCGAAAGAATTGATTTAGTGATGTTTCACTCATTTCCTCATCTGAGATTAGTAGCAATTCAGTTCTATATTAGGGCTTATAATAATAATTAGGCCTCTTTATGAGGATATTATCATGGTTTGTGTTTTTATGACTGTTGTTTGCACAGTTTATCCTAAATATCCTGTTGAGTTTAAAATTATAGCTTAATATAATGCTTATAGGCTAGATCTAATTTGGTGAGTGAATCCTCAAACTTGTTTTATTTAAATATAGCACATAGTTTTCTATTGAAAACCATAACCTCCTGAGGTAAAATCAGTTAAAATTCCTTAAACTTTGTAATAAATAATTAGTTCAGGGGGCCTGCCCCTTAGCTTAGTTGTTTAAGTGGTTGCTTCAACAAAGTAGTCAGGCTCAGGTTGCTGTGGTTTGATCCCCACAACTCAAGCCAGCCAAACCTGTCCTCAAGGCATTTGGAGCCAATAAATAAATAAATAAATAAATAAATAAATAAATAAATAAATAATAGTTCAGGGTTTTATTCTTATTATTCATTTATTTTGAGCTAAAATGAAAAACTCAAATATTAACAATAAGCACTAAAAATTTTGAGGCCCATGTAAAGTGTTGTGTCCCAGGCAGAGGAGGGGAAAAAAAGGAAATGAAAAAACAAAAAGAATAAATAGGAAATAAATCAAATATAAGCAATAAAATAAAAATATATCCACACTCAAAGAAAGAACAAGTGAAACAAAGTGATGGAAAATAAATTTAACTGAGAAAGCCACATCCTTCTTGTGGATTATTTCTTTAACTCTTTCATCAAATATGTTTAAAGAATTATTTATGCTTAAGGAATTTATTCTTATGGAAATATATATTAGGCAGAGAATAGTAAATGAAACAAGAATATTACCCATATGGCTTTTTTAATTTGTTAGCAGAAATTAGCCAAACTCTTAATTATTAGTAACATATAGAAGACATTGATAAATACAATGAGAGGAGTATAGATTACTTTCAACAGAAATCGAAGAAAGATCACATTTGATTGTGTATCATCCAAGAGATTTCCAAAGTTCTTTTCTGTATTATCCCTTTTGGGAAAGGAGACTGTGTCGTGCATCAAGCATGGATGTTGTGTATGTAAGAGAGAAGCAGAACATGTGAAGACCCATAAATGACAACATCAACTACTGCTATGTTTGGAAAAGCAAAAATGTTCTGGCTACATTCATAATAGTCTTATTTGTCACTTCAAAAGTATAATTTGAGATGTTTTGTCAATATTAGCAATGTGTAGATAAAATAATGTTTGTTGTAAAAAAATATGGCTAAGTATATAGTTGTTAAACTAATAATAAGAGTCAATCTTCCTCAAGTGGTTACAAAGGAAATACACTGCTTAAAGAAGATGTTACAGAGATGTCAAAATTCTCTGAATGGAGCTGGAGGTGAGAGGAAAACTGTGAGATGCCTGTGTCATAATCACATCTGTCCTGCTAAAAATAGATGTCCTGAGAACACTCTTGGTCCTCAAAAAATCTAGACAAAGTCCTCAGCAACACATCCAGGAGAGTGATCTTCTGACCCAGGTAAAATCATTTCCAGATGGCTGTTCTGAAGAAAATGATGCTCAGGGCGACAGACAGAGCGATGGGTCGTTTGGGCAATGCACATTTTTATTCACAACATTTAATGATTAACATCCAATCATACAGCTTTCATCATTTTCTCTTCATCAGGACAACATCTGATGCCCACAACTTAAAAGAGATTTCTTTTGTTTTTTAACTTTGGTTTTTAAGTAGAATTCTATTTTTATTTTTTGCATTCAACTTTATTCTATTTTAAAGAGTTTAAGTGGAATTTTATGAGTTATTTATGTATTTATGTTTTTTATAATTTTATTGAAAAAGAAGTAGCAATGAAACAGTTTCAAAACAGGTTAGTAGGACAGTTACAATAATTAATACATTGCGTATTATTTTTGTACTAGTTATTCATAACACAAGATTCAGACATGACATTTTGTCTAAACACTATTAGACAAAATAGTGAAACTATTAGTTCAAAACTTTCTTCTCATTGAACTAAGAGAAAGTTGTATATCTATGCTATTTTCTATATACAGATATATATATTTTCACTACAAAATGGACCTTCGTTATATCCCCCATTTTGGATACTTTTGTCAGAAATGCGTATTCCATTGCCATTCATATATTGTAGGTGCATGAAGTCAGCAAAGTAATCGAATATAGTCCAGTAATCTATAATAGTAGTGAGTTATCCACATGACTGGCAATGTCAGAAGTTGTTGACTTGAGCCCTTTATAGCTCAGCATATTAATATGGCTTTACTTTTTATACCTCATTTTTATACTTTTTTGCTGGATAGTTAAGACCAAGATAAAGCAAGACCTATACAACAAGAAATGTAACTTTTGTATCTGACAAGGTCAGTCAAATTGCCTCAGGATTTACCCTGAAACCCTGTACAGCAGTTAGTAGATCTTTTGTTAGGGTCAGCCATGTGGATGAGTCACGGCCATTGCTTGACCAATTTGCTCTCTGTGAAAGCCTAAGAGAATGTTTTCTCTCCAGGTGACTCTCTGTAGGTACACTCTACATCATTGATCACTTTGCTCTGTGGCCCCATAATCTCCTTGAACAGGAAATTTGGGACACCACTAAGTTACAGGATGTTACAGTACAGGTTCTCTTATGTCCTGAGTCCTCACTGACCTTGAAAGGCTAGGGACAAAATGTTGGCTATCCTTGTAGCCCTTCTTTTCCTCTAATTTTTTGGTCTGCAAACTTAAGTTGTTAACACTCCAGAAGAGAAGCTTAATGATATTATTACCCTAGAATATAGGCTGTTGAGCTTAACATCAGTATCTGTCTGAAGATCAAACGCCTTAGTCATAGCATGGACCACATATTTTCTGTCAGTCTTTGATATGCTAAACTTTAAATCTGTGTAGAAAGTGAAAATAAATAAATAAATAAATAAATTTTAAAAATAGAAATAAACAATTATAAACTTTTACACGGAAATCTAGAAACCTAACCATATACAACACTGTAGCAGGACAGTCCTAACATCATATCATACTGATATACGTGCACCTATGTTTATAGCAGCACAATTTGTGATAGCCAAATCTTGGAAGCAACCAAAATGCCTGTCACCTGAGGCATGGATGAAAAAGATGTGGTATATTTATACAATGGAGTATTACTTAGCTATAAAGAATGATAAACTCAAAGCCTTCATGTATAAGTGGATGTCACTTGAAGATATACTCATAAGTGAGATAAACCAGACCTACATGTGTAAATATCATACAGTCTCTCTAGTAAGAACTCAAAAGAATAAATAAAAATTGAAAGGTATAACACAACTAAATGGAAAGCAAGAATTTAAGGATTAAACAATGAAGAAAGGGCAAGGAGAAAAGCTAGGAAACATGGCAGGGGCAAAACCATATATTTATATGCACAAGATGGTTAAGGCAATGATCCTGACAATCTATATCAGGTTTTTGAAACTATCAATTAATTGCTAGGATTCTTACCCAGACTAACTATATCTGCTGATACCTGTGAACTAAGCAACTGCACTGAAGATAGCAATGTGTAACACTAGGGCCATGCTTGGAATCCCTGTCATTCTGGTCTTCTAAAAGCATACTGCTTCTAATGTCATATCAATTACTGCTATACTCTCTCTCAAGTAAATGTTTGTTTAAAAAAAAAGAGAAGAGATTTCTTTAGGATCACATTTTCAGTCTACAGCGCACTTGCTCTAAGGCACACAGTACTTGGTGGAAGGGAATGAAGGAGAGAGGAAAGAGAAAAGCTGGAGGGAAGGAGATGTCCTCTCAGGGCACGCCTCCAGGCATTAGCGTCTTGTGATCAGGCCCCACCCTCTACCAGCAAGTCGGCTAGCATGCCCCCATTGCCTAGTCTGCCTACAATCATGTGAGGCTTTTGCAGGATTTCTCTAAATAAACCTTATATATACAGTTCTTTAAAAATTTTAATATGCTTTATGATAAGTGCTCAATTTGTTTGTGCTATGTGACTGGACTAGAAGGGCCTGTTCTATCACAAGGTAGCCTAGTGAATATTCTTGGATGAAGAGTGAATTGCAAGGTGATGAAATAGATGTGGATGATCTTCAAAGATCATTGCAAAAGGAGGAAGAGATGGAGACTCTTGGAAGGAGTTCCAAAGTTTCAAGCTCATTTGCAAACTGAGAAATAAGTTAGGAAGCAAAGAAGGATGACACAAGAAAGCGAGGAATTGTAACTGTTGATCAGATGCCTGCAGAAATGATGAAAATGAAAACAAAATCTCAGAAATAGATTGCTTGGGCAGAAAGGCTGCTGTCATTACCAGTTTGGAAGTGGGGAAGCATTAAAGATGAATGAAAGATATAACTTAATGTAAAGGTGCAAAAGAAAGAGAAGGATAGAGCGAGGCATGGTGGAGCACCTCTGTAATCCCAGCACTCAGGAGGCTGATGCAGGAAGAACTTTGCAAGTCCAAGACCAGCATGAGCAACAAAGGGAGAGAGAGAGAGAGAGAGAGAGAGAGAGAGAGAGAGAGAGAGAGAGAGAGAGAGAGAAGAACCATGGAATTTATTCTTTCATTAAGTATACCAGTGTCTACTAAGAATTGGACTTTAGATTTGAGGACAGACAAAAGACACAAGGAAAGTTGTGACAATTTTAAACCTCATGCATGCCAAATGTTTATTCAGAACCTATGCAGCATTATTAAGTCCAGTTGAAATGGAAATAATAAATGTGGGACCCACAATTAAATAAATATACAGAAGATTAGACTAAATAGTGTTATATATTCAAAAACCCATGGTTCTTGTAACCTGGTGAAACTGGGCTTTTCTCAGCACAAAGCTAAATTTCAAAGAAAAAACAAACCAAAACAGAATATGAATAACCAAACTAATTAAAAGCTAACTAACTATTTACAACATGCAATAATTCCAAGGAGAAATACACATTAAACAAACATTTTAAATCCCTTTATTGTGTCCCTCAAAGAATCACTCATGTAGCTTGAGAACTACCTTGTCATCTCTCTTTCTCAAAACCCCTCAAAATTATCTTCTTATAATCATCCTATTTGACTTTTTATTGTCTTGAACTGTTCCTGCAGTCTTTTGTCTGCAAGGTAAAACACACACGCTTTCACCGTATCTCATTCTTTGCCTCTCTTTTCATTACCTCAGATTCACCGATGAAGTACGACTTTGTGTTTTTATCTTTGCAGTGGGGATTGGGGAAAGGAGAAATTTCTGTGAGCATGCCTGTTAGTATTTTTAGTATGGTAGAAGAGCATACAGTAACAGCGCTGACAGTCAATTGTTTGCCCCTTATCTCAACCTTTTTGTCTGCTCCCTGAAAATGCATCCATGTTCTTCACATGCTTTTTTTCCTAACTGGTACAATACTAAGTTTTGCCCGAAGCCTTTGGAGAGACAGGATAGGAAGGCATTTTTCCTGGCTCTAGTACCTGGTTTAGTTAGCTTTTGTACTGTGGCTGGCTTCTTAAATACACAGTTCCTCCAGGACATGTGGCCTTCTCCAGCACTGGGTCATTCCAGTCCTCCTCTTCTCTCTGTGCTCAGTGGCCAGCAGCTCCTCAGGTAGTTTTGTGTGGAGTCTTCAGGTGAGATGAGTCCTGTGAACAGTTTTCCTCGGTGCCCTGTTCAAGTGGGCTTCAGACAGAACAAGTGGTTTTTCTATGTTAGAAGTAGAAATGACCCACGAGGGCCTTCCCCAGGAAGTTGGATCTCAGCCTTGTGTGCTTTATCTCAGCTTTCGGGGTATGGCTGTCTACATATCTGACAGTTCTACAGCTTTTAAGTTTCCTTTTATTTATTACCAACTGTCTGTTATTCCAATCCCATGATAGTCAAAGTTAATTTATATTAAACTTCAAATTACTATACAGTATTAGAATCAGGATGCTACAAGAATACTTAAAGAAATAGGAGAATTTATTCACAAAATGTTACAATTTTAAAATACACCATTGTTGTTATGTGAAAGCATTGTTTCATGTAAGAAATAACTCAAACACTTCTGACCAACTCTCTAACAAAATAATTTAGGAAGAAGACAGAATACATTTTACTAATAGCTTCATTTTCCTATCTAATAGTGTGTGTTTTCTTATAGAACAAGTCTCGGGATCAGGGTATGAGTATTGGCTCTGAGAAAAGAAAAATAAAAGTAGAGAGGATACCGAACTCTCAAAACATGGTTAACAGAAAGAGAATCAACATTTACTGAATCTACTTTAAATTCCAGGTACAATCCTTAATGTTGTACACAATATTAAGTATCTTTTATATTTGCACCAATATGTAACGCTGTTCCCTTTAGGATTCCAAAGCAAATAAGAATGGATTCCCTTATAAAGAAGCACAATATGATATTCCAGTTTCGAGCAGGAAAATTCTCTAGATAGTGTTGATTTAGCCAACATAGTCAATTCTTAAAAATAAGGTATTTTTTCTCTTATTAAATCTGCCTGTTTATATGCAATGGATGTACTTAGAGCCTGCTGACATATGGAGAGAGAGAGAGAGAGAGAGAGAGAGAGAGAGAGAGAGAGAGAGAGAGAGAGACAGAGGCAAAGAGAGACACAGAGATACACAGACAGAGGCACAGGGATCTGATATAGAGATAGATGGTAGGTTAGGAATAGATGTATATATTGATCATTAGAGTGAGATGCTTTTGATCTTGGATACTTGTAACATCTTATCTCCATTTCATGCACTGAATGATAAAACTTTTGTCTATTTTCAAAGTGACATTGATCCAAATGATTAAATACTTGATAGAATACTAAGGGAAAAACTATATACTGTCTTTTCTACACCATTTCACAAGAAGCATTCAAAACTTTTGAATGATAAGAGTATTAAGCTAAGTATAATTTCTACTGTATTTCTTTTAAAATCAATCACTAAAACGCATTTAAAATTATGATACAAGTGCTGTCCTTTTCATTTCTCTTTTTGGTACAAGGTTTTGCTATACAACTGAGACTCATAGTGAGCCTACAATCTCAGTCTCCCCAGCAGTGGGATTACAGGTGTACACCACCACATCCAGTTTCAGTGGCTGGCTCAGCACACCCAGGAGCAAGGCTGGTGCAGCATGTGGTACCAGGGATCGAACCCTGGTCCTTGCACTTCCAAGGCAGGAGCTTAGACCACTAGGATATCTCCCCAGCCCAACATTCTACTTTTGTATCTAACACTACATTGTTACTTTTGCTGTCCATTATAAGCTCTCTGTTCTTATCATGTTAGATTTCTTAGCACACCTGCCAATCAGTATTTCACAGTAAGCTCTAGTATGCCAAGAAGCCATTTGTGATTGACCTTCTATGCTAACCTATGTTTGTTTACTTGGGCTTCCCTTTATGCATCATATATTTAATCTGTACATATCAGGAAGCAGTTGACACATATTAACTGAGGTCTTGTTTTCCAGACCTTTGATGCATTTTCACTTGAAGTCTACAATGTTTTCATTCATCTATTCATCACCTCAAATTTAATCTGTTTCTCATAGCTATTCTCTTGTGTGTCTGTTCATCATTTATTCATTTAGATATCACACAGGAAACACAATATGGCATGACTGAGAAAATAAAGGAAGGACTTTGAGTGGAGGTGACATTCTGGAGGATGACTTGGAAAATCAGAACTCAACTCCTTAAAAGGTAGAGAAGGGAGGCTTCCAGACATAAACAACAACATAGGCTGAATTCCAAGCAAGGAAAGTTTGGTCTCTTCACAAACTGAGAAAACGCCAGCGTGATTGAAGTGTAATGAGTAAGAGCAACTTACAGTGAGATTTTATGGAAAGGGCAGGTCATGTAATATGTAAAATGCAGATAATGATACCTCCCTCTGTTTTTATAATGCAGATTAATGATGTAATATGGATAAAGCCTTAAGAACAGTAGCCTGTATGAAGTCAATGTTTAGTGTTTACTACTAGCTGCTCTGAAATGGATTGTTGAAAGAATTAAATGAGAAAACATGTGTATCAGAGGAAAAAAGAATGCCTTATGACTTGCAGAATAGAAAGCCTCTCAAAGAGAAAGAGAACTGTTTTCTTTAGAGAAACACTCCCCACTCATGTGTGTTTTTCTATTAAGACAATGCCTTCTTATGGCTCCATGAGAATGAATTAAAGGGATATATAAACTGTCTTATGTAGAACAATATTAGTTAGAAGAATCTGGAGAGGAGGTGAGAAAATGTTGATTAAGGAAGGGGGGGTGGTCCCAGAAGCAAAGCAAGAGGCTGCAACCCAAGTAGAAGAGATGATTAGTGGAAATTCTACCCTCATTGTCTCAAAACACCAATAAATCTGCTACTTACTTACTTGAGTTGGTGCTATCTGGCGTTAGCAGTCAGGGCTGTCTGGCAGGGCAGTATGGAAATGATGAAGAGAAATTGCATACAGTTGGAAAAGTGACACAGAGAATTCTGAATAACATGTTGAACACTTTTACAGTGGATGGCACAGGGAAAGTATTCAATAAATATTAATTTCTCTTTCTAATATGAGGTATAAAATATAATCTCTGACCTTGGGGAGTTAACAAGTTGGTTGGGCATCCAATAATAAAATACATCAAAGTATCTGGAAAGAAAATGAGCATAGAATAACAGAATAACACCGTATATAAATTATAGATGAGTTCAGAAAAACTTGGCTATTTAAAGCAAGCTTTGGAATTAGAGTACATGAGGAATTTAAATT
>NW_004524608.1:10669256-10691828 GCF_000260255.1 Octodon degus
TGTTCTAAATGAAGGAGACAGAGGAAGAAAGGCTAACATATTTTACATGTCTATTGGAATGCCATACTGCGTCTGGATTTGATGAAATGCCATACTGTGTCTGGGCTTGCCATACTGTCTGGACAATATGATGTCATTCTAGTTTCCTAAACAAGAAAATGACATGTTTTAGGAAAAGAAAATGACATGTTTCTTGTTATTCTAGTTTCTTGAGCAAAAAAATGACATGTTTTGGAAAAGATGACCTACAAGGAGTTAACGTCTAGATCATAGATTGAAAAGAGAAAAAAAATTGGAAGGAAAAAGATTAAGGAAGGAACTGGATGCAGTCAATCTGGCTGAGGTAATGAAAATCTGAGCGTGGTCAACTGGCAGTGGGATGGAAGGAATGTGTGGTTTTGGATGACGCTGAAATGAAATCACAAGCTGGGGAAACACAGCTGGCATGGAATTGATGGCAGTATATGAAATAAATACAAAAGCACAGCACAGTTGGTGAGAGAAACAGATAGAAGTAATTTCCTCAGATTACCTAATTCTTGTCCTGAACATGACTCATAGTTCTGCTCGATCGACTCCTCTCGTGTCACGTGTAGTCATGCTTATGGCATAAGGAATTGCTGCCATGAATGTGGGTGTGCCTGTGTCACTGTACGATGCTGACTTGAACTCTTCCAGGAAGATCCTTTGGAAGAAAACAACTGCATTAAGGCTGTAAACAGGCAGATCACTACGAGTCTATTCTTGTAGTGAGACCCTGAATACCCTGTAAACCCTTCCCTAAAATACAAAAAAAAAAAAAGAAAGAAAAGAAAAAGAAGAAGAGAAAATAAAGCAACTGCATCAAATAGGATTTTTGTCCTTATGTTTTTGAGGAATCTCCATGTTGATCTTTACAGCGACTGCACTAGTTTACATCCCCATCAACAATATAAGAGTTCTGTGTTGCCCACAGCCTCACCAGCATTTGTTATTATGTGATTTTTTTACTAATAAAGAACATCATCTTTATTTGTGTTTATTAGCTGTACATAGAAGTGCATTTTATTTTGGCATTATTTGTACATGCAGATAACATGCTTTGATTATTTTCCCATTATTCACTTCTCTTTTTTCTTCCCCAACCCCTCTTCTCTAATAGCCTCCCTGGTAGTTTCACATCATCTCTCCTTAATGTTTTATTAATACATGTTTGTAGTACATAATGATTATTATTTGGAGTACATAATGATTTTGTAGTACATAATGATTACTATTATGTGATTTTTGATGGTGTCCAGGCCTTGAGAAGTAAGACGGTTTCTTGGTGTTGTTTTTGTGTGCATCTGTCTAATAGAGAGAGATGTTGAGTGCTTTTTGTGTATCTATTGACCGGTTTACTTTCTTCTCTCAAGAAATGTCTGTTCATTTCAGTCCCTCATTTCTTGTACTGGGTGTTTTACTGGGGGTCTAATTGTTTGAGTCCTTTGTACATTCCAGATGTGTGTTCTAGTTCTCTGTCTAAGGACTAGCTAGGACTTTTTTCCTACTCTCTTGGTTATCTCTTCACTCTGTTAGCTGTTTCCTTTACTGCATGGCTTCTCAATTGGTATCATACCATTTATTCAGTTTCAGTGTCATTTCTTGTGCCGTTGGAGATCTGTTCAAAAAGTTCTTTTGTATACCTACGTCTTCAATATTTCTACCTATTTCATCTTCCAGCAGATCAAATGTTTCAGTATTGACCTCTAGATCTTTCATCTGTCTTGATTTTAGTTTAGCACATGGTGAGATATGTGGGTCTAGCCTCAGCCTTCTGCATGTCCAGTTTTCCCAACACCATTTATTAAAGAGGTTGTCTTTCCTTCAATGTATGTTTAGGCCCCTTTGTCAAAGATCAAACAGCTGGAAGCGTCCAGGCATGTTTCAGCATCCTCTATTCCAGTGGTAACAAATCTGTGGCACATGTTTTTCATTTTTGTTTTAAGATGTTAATGTATAAGAGGGCTTTTTTTTTTCTAAATTTAAACTTCTGTATTGTGGATTAATTACAGTGTTGACATTTTGCTATAAATAAGTGGGTCTGGGGATTCATCTTGCGCACATATTTTTAAAAGGTTCACCACTGCTGTCCTACTGTGTTCTACTGACCCACAGCCGGTCTGTCTTTGTCCCAGGACCATGCTGCCTTTTTTTTTTTTTTTGCTTTATCTTTGTAACACATATCCAAATTTGGGACTGAGATGCCTCTTGCTTTGCTTTTCTTACCCAAGATTGCTTTAGTTGTTCTGGATCTCTTCTGGTTTCACGTGAGTATTTAGATTGTTTTCTCTAGATCTGTGAGGAATACCATTGGTATATTTGGGGATTGCATTTAATCTTTCTATCAGTTTCTGAAAGCAAACTTCCTTCTTCAAGGAAATATACAAACAAAATCTGATGCATCAGGTCTGGCTTTGGGAACCTAGCTCAAGAGGGAATGCAAAGTAGTCTCTCTTCCTGAAAGGAAAGATTATAAACAGAACTCAAGGGAATAGGAATGCAGGAAGTAGGCTTCAGATTATTTCTGTATATTACTTCTCATGTATAGACAAGGCCAGACCTCCCTTTGACCCTCTCTGTCAGTGTGTGCTCACCTTTATCATATTTTTTCTATCATTTTTTCCCCAAAATCAATGTGGCAATAGAGTAAGGGATATACTGAAAACTGACATGTAGCAAGAGCTTTGGATTAAGTATAAAGAAATTACTCTCAACTGAAAAAAGATATTAGCTACATTGTATGCAAACCTGTATGCTTTCTGTTACCAATAGAGTGCCACTTTGTTTTTCCTCGTTTCCCATTGTCAACCAGTGTTGTAGTCAAAGATTTGCGAGGGAAATAATATAATACAGGACTTGATTTATATGGTTATTTTCTAATAGGCACCCAAACAGTCACATAAAAAGAGAGTGAAGGAAACCTGTTCCCACACTAAAGATGAAAAGAATCCAGCTGAGGGCCTGGATCCCACAGGGATGCCCTTCGAAGTCCAGCTAAAGGCCTAGAGACCATAAAAAAGCCCCCATGAGTCCAGCTGGAGGACTCATGCAGTACTGTTTTAAAGATCTGCACTGGGAAGGCCCAAAGTTCAATGGTAGAATCCAGGGAGTCTGTGCCAGTGGGTGAACGATCTGTGCGAGCAGGCTGAGGGGTCTGCACTGGAGCCAGAAAGCGACTCTCAAACTCGAGCTGCCCTGAAAAGTAGCAGTCATCCTCAGCATCGGTGAGGCCCTGAGCTTCCTCAGTGACAAGAACAACTGCATTCACATCAGAGATGAGAACATGACAAGTCCTCCAAGAGAACCAAGAGCACCCTCACAGCTCCCAAGAGCTTCTGTTGTTCCTCTCCAGCTCTGCCTCTTTGGCTGTAGGCAGAGATCCTCAGGTGGACCTCCCACACCCAGCACCACGCTGGTTCAGTTCAGCTGGGTGTTACAAGTTGACCACCAGCTGTCAATGCACCACAACCAGCATGTGTGGAGATGTGCAGTAGATCTTTCATTAACCGTACATCTAGTGGCTTATTTTAGTATCTTCATCTTCCAAAGCAGCACCAGCTATTCCTTCTTTTCTTCTTCCCTAGAAAAAAAGGTCCATCTTTCCAGATTTTACAATTCCATGCTTCTGTCTATGAGTCTCATCTTCCCAGGCAATTTGCTTATTACTAGGTCCTTAAGAGCCTTAGGTTGACTGTCTTGTCCAGCTCTAACCATGAGAAGAATGGAGAATGAAAAGATCAAGTTCTCTTTTATGTTAAAGCTTAGGCTTGTTCACCACACAAAAATCTGCCAGTAGTAGTGGTAAAGCAACAGATGAAGGCCTGAGCAGCTCGTGCAGTCTTCAGAGTCTACCATCTCCTGCCTCTCCGTTCTCCTGCCTACTGCCTCGTCTATCTTTCTTCACAATTTCTTCCCTGTGACACTTCCATCAGTGTGAGTCTGGAGGAGAAGGCAGCCTGAAAGGCAGAACTTGCTGCATCAGAGTTTGTGCCAGTTGGAGGAAAAGCCCAATCTCAGCAGTCGGATGTTCCAGATGGCACTCGAGGCTTTTCAGAGCTCAGAGTCCCCATGCCATGCCTTGTCTACATCGGCTTAGCATTGCCACCGAAATTCACATTACACCAAGTCATCCACCAAAAGCGTGGCAAATCTTTTGTGAAAAAGCCCCACAGTTTTGGCACATGAATGCTGCAGAATGACTAGATTCCTAGCATCTCTGGAATTTAATCAAATGATTAATCTTTTAGCTAAATCATATTCTGATACTATTTAAATTATACACATGTAAATTGTTTTAAAAATCATCACAGTGGAAGAGTACTGATTAGCTTAGGTGTTCACTGAAATTTCACTCGAAAAATATTAGGAAGGAGACATGCAATTCAACTAATTCTCACTTTACTAATCCACTAAAGAGATACTTCTCATAAATGGCTGATAATCTTTCCTTAGTTCTCAGGGAAAATTAAGTGAATAGCTGCAGTGAAATCTTCTATTACTAATTCTTCACGTTATAATAGAGAAGTCCTACAATCCACACTGAAAGGCACCTGATGCAGTAGCACAGGAATTAAAGGGCCATTGTTCAACAACAATGGTTAATATCTTATTGCTTCGCAGAAATGAGCTTCACCCTTTACTTGCCAATGCCACAAGCAAGTATTCGCCTTTAGTACCATCCAGTTTGGGCTCCCAAACAGTGGCAGGCAAACTCCGCGCCCTCCACATCTTCCTTCCTTATTTATTCAGGCAGCAACATCTGTTGTCTGCCTGTTTTATGCTAAGCACTGCTCCTGAGCCCTTGGGACATAGGAATGATACAAAAATACATGCCCTAGGGGCCGGGGTGATAGTTCAGTGGAATAAGCGCTTCCCACAAGCGCAAGGGTCTGAGTTCAATCCCCAGTTCCGCAAAAATAAATAAATAAATAAATAAATAAAATACCTTAATGAAGATCTGTGAAAGGAAATTGGCAAGAGACTAGAACAGTAAGAAATAAAAATTATTCTAGGGTTTGGAAAATGTTGAGGTCAGCGGAGGAAAAGTAAGTAAGAGTGGAAGCTATGAAGGGTCAACTTTATCTTACTTATTTTATAGTGCCGTGAATCAAGCCCATGGGGGGGGCCAGTGCTGAGCCACAGCCACATCCCCAATTTAAAAAGTGCCTCTTGGAGAGGGTGGCATTTGGGCAGGACTTGAGTTTATTTTGGTAAACATCGTCACTATTTTCAGTAAACCCTAAGTACTGATTAGCTTATGTGTTCATTCCACATTAGCTTATGTGTTCATTTCCATTCTCTTTATCTTCCTTAAAGCTTTCTACCAAACACACAGAAACATTATTTACACATAGGACTGAGACTCTGTGGACCTCAAGACAGGACCAGCTAATGCTCATGATAGCATGTGCTTGCCTCTTGAAAATCTAAGAGGCCTGGCCTTAGTGGAGAGATGACTAAATAATACAGCATAGAATCCCTGTCTCCTCTTCTCTCTCTTCTCTCAGTGCTGTTAGTGTTTCAAAAGCTACTCCTTAAAAATAATTATATAACCTGATCAGCCAACCATGCTGTTTGAGCACACCACTGTTAAGATTGCCATTATTATAGTCAGTACTTCAGTAAATGGCATTTTTTTAGTGATTCACTTAAAATTCAGGATTGCTATGGGAATAAGAAGGAAACTATGTATGTCAGAAAGGAAAATGGCTGCTTTGATGCACAGGCTGGAGGGGTGGTAATTGGAGAGCCCAGGGCTTGTCCTGGTGAACCCCAGGCCAAAATGAAAGGACAGGTGGAGTGAGGGCATGCAAGGAAATGCCAGGTCAGGATTACAGCTTCTTACCCTTGGCCTGGGGCACGTCCTGTGTTGGACGCAAGTGCTGTATCCAGCAAGTGTATACAAAACACATGAAGAATATTTTTTACTTCCACAACACAGTGTGCGTTGCTATAGTTTTTATATGATCAATTGACTCTTTGGTTGAATTTTATTCTCTCTCTAGGATACTGCTTTGCCATCTCTGATGGGATAGCAAACCTCGAATAAGGCATGGTGGGAGTGGAGCAGAGTGCTTCATGAGGAAGTAGTGTTTTTATCAAGGAAAGTGTGTATTATTGCTGAGCATGGGTAGTAATAAAAACCAGGTCAGTGTTCAAAAGGATTTTTTTCCTTCTTCGTTTTCTTTTTTGTAACTACTGGCTAGTGGATACTCTCCTTTTTTATCTGCTTCCAGAAGAGGCTACATGGTCCACATCCTCTTGGAGTTCCTGGCTCTGAGGTATTTTCTTGCAGTTTCTACAGTGCATACCTCTTTATAAGCATTTCTTTATTCCCTTGCACAAAAATTGACTCCTATCATACATGCCGAGCAAGAGATTTTAGATGTTTTCCATGTGAACACAATTTAAGCATGCATCATTCATTTTCATATGTTCTGTAATCTATCTATGCAATTCCTTCTGGATAAACTTTTAAATAATTTTCATTGCTGGATACTACAAAATACATTTCAACAAATAGTCTTCTCTACTCCTTTCCGTATACTTATCTAATATTGTCTTTAAAGTGCATTCCTGGAGGTAGAGTGGCTATGCCAAATCCTATAAGTGTCTTGACACTTACTGCTAAACTGTGCCCCAGAAGGGTTTGAGTCTTTCTCCTCACACAATGCTACGCTCCTCCCATCACTGGCATCTCCAGCATGTTTAATCTCTGCTCCACTTCCAAATAAAAACCATTCTATTCTGGCATTTTATTTTGCATTCTTTCATTTCTGAGAATATTGAATATTTTATATTTATATTTTTAATTTGCCTAAATGTGTATATTTTCCTGATAAACTGTCTGCTTTTGTCCTTTGCTCATTTTACTATGCTCCATGGAACAAATGTTCAAGGGAAGAGAAAAGAAGGAAAACACAAATTTTACCTAAAGTCTGACACTACTTAACAATAAAACTAATATCTATTATACAAATTTGTAGACTTATTTTCTGAGCACCTGAGAGGCACATGAAAAATATGTGGCTTTTATATTTCTTCTAATGCTAAGAGTTACTGTCTTATAAGGCATCCTCGACCCCAGCCAGGGATGACATAGCAGGTACTGGTTGTGTAGCTCTGATTCGATTCTGTTCTTCGCAGGTGAGATCCCGCTTTGGAATAAGGACGTGACCTGTCCTGCTCTTGCTGGGTTTTCTTTACTCTTTTACTTTCCCGTTTTGGTGACATATACTCTTATTTTAATACTTTTAAGCTTGACAATATCTCTGACTACAGAAGTCTGTGGTGACATGTCTTTAGTGAACTCTGACAGCATCATTTATTTTTCATACTGGAACTTTGTTTTTGAGCTAAAGAGTGTGATGGGATTGCTATGGTTCTGAAGCTCATGCTACTTATGTACTTTCACATTCCATCAGGTTCCTTCCAAATGTATGATGAGCTAATCTGCTGTGAAATACAGCCCGACTAAAATACAGCCCCAAGTTTCTTTAAAGTAATAGATACAGTTCCAGAAGTGGAAAGAGAAAAGTGGTGACACGACGGTACCATCTGATGGGTTCATTTTCCTTTGAGCAATGATTCTAGTGCTGCATTTCATCATTTTGCTGAAATACAATTTTAAGTTCCTACATTCAGAAGGTTCATCGGGAAATAGGTTTTCTGAATGATCACACATCTGAAAATGCCTTTATTACATCCTCATATTTGACAGTATCTAGAATAGATTCCAGTTTGATTGGCAGATTTGATTTCAGAACTTCGAAGACATTTCATACTGTTTCTGCAGCAGTTAATTGGTAATACCTGACTTGTGTTGCTCCGGTTCTTAGTCCTCTTGTAGGGAAATTGTTTTATGCTCAGGATTTTCTCTTCATGATTAATTAAATTTTGAGTTTCACAATTATTTGTTGAGGCATGAGTCTTCAGATATAATTTGTTGGGCGTTTTGTTGCTTCTGAAGATGTATTTTCTGCTCCAATTTCAGAAAATCCACTTATTTCTATAATAACCCTTTTCCCTCTATTTTCTTAGTCCTTTATTCTGCACACTTTCCAAGTTTACATTGTATGTCACATACTTTTTCTATCATATTATTAGTCTTTGTATTTCTGTTATGAGCAACTTTCTCAATTTTGTTCCTCAAAGCCCATATTGACATAAAAATTTGTAGCAATCATATCTTCATTATGTCTAGAATGTCAAATTTTCCCAAGAAACAGAATTGATGAGCTAGTGGCTAGACAAATAGGTTGATAAAGCAGATGGACTGATAGACACGAAGGGAGGGAGGAAGGGAAAGAAGAAGAGAAAGTACAATAAAGAATGAAGGAACGAAGAGAGTAAGGAAGGAATTGGAGAGAGAAAGAGAGAGAGAGAGAGAGAGAGAGAGAGAGAGAGAGAGAGACAGACAGACAGACAGACAGACAGACAGACAGACTTCCGCCAACTGAGTCAAGCAATTATGAAAGGCAAAAGCCAGGACAATGGCTAGTCTAAGCCCTAGGGTCAACAGGTCTGAGAGCCGGGTCGTAGGACAGGAAATGACAGAAGCTCCTGATGAGAAAGAAAGTACCAACTTGCACATGCTTTGCACTTATGTTGGATTCAGGTCTCTAACAGCAAGAAGGTTGATCACCCATATTGCTAAGTGCCGATTCAGATACTAATATCCTCCACAATCACTTTGATAGTTACACACTGAGACAATGCCTTGCCAGCTATCCAGCTAACTTAGCCCAGTTAGGTTAATAGATACAAGTACCCATCATAGTATTTAATGTTCATTTTTCACAATCTAGTTATGTACCATATAATATAACAATATATGTCTGGATCTCTCTGAAGAGATTCCACAAGCTATTAAAAAATTCAAGGCTAAAAAAAGGGCTACTAAATGTATTCAGCTATTTAGTGTTTCACACAGGATTGCTAAAACATACATTTAAGTAAAGACAACCTTTTTAATAAGTAGTGATGGTAAAATTGGATAGTCACATGCAGAAGGCTGAGGCTAAGCCCATATAGTTTACCATGGAATAAACTAACATCAAAACAGATGGAAAAAATCTAAAGGTTAATACTGAACATTTGAATAAGGGTTGTTTTTTTTTTTTTTTTTTTTTTGGTTCCTCGAATGCCTTCAGGGCACTTTTGGCCAGCGGGAGAGTTGTGAGATTCGAACTCCAGCAACCTGAGGCTGACAGCTTTGTGGAAGCAACCACTTAAAGGTCTGAGCTAGGGCCAGGCCCCCCCTGAACATTTGAAATAGGTAGAAATATTGAAGAAATATAGAAAAGTACTTTCTGAACAGATCTCCAATGGCACAAGAAATAATACTGAGACTGAATAAATGGTATGATACCAACTAAAAAGCCATGCAGTAAAAGAAACAACCAACAGAGTGAAGAGAACCAAGAAAGTAGAGGAAAAAATCCAGCTAGTCGTCAAAGGACTAGAGCACACATCTAAAATATACAAAGGACTCAAACAATTAGACCCCCCAGTAAAATACCAGATTCAAGAAATGAGGGACTGAAATGAACAGACATTTCTTAAAAGAAGAAAGTAAGATGACCAATCAATGCACAAAAGGTGTGCAACATCCTTCTGACAAAAGAACAAAAGCAACACCAAGATACCATCTTACTTCCCAAGGCCCGGCCACCATGGAGAAATCACGCAATAACAAATGCTGGTGAGGCTGTGGGCAAAACGAACTCTCACACTGTGGCGGGAACACAAACTAGTACAGTCTCTGGAGATCCACGTGCAGCGCCCTCAAAAACATATAGACAAGGCACCTCATTTGATGGAGTTGCTCCCTCCCAAGGGATCCCCTGCTTGAGTTCACGGCATCATATTGCGGTGCCATAGGCACACCCACGTTTATAGTAGCTCAGAAACAGCCTGTATGTGCCTCAACAGATAAATGGATAAAGAAAATGTACTCACACACAATGGGTGCTACTCTGCCAAAGAGAGGGATCCATTTGTGGCTTTGAAAGTACACGGATGCACCTTGAGACCAAACTGGTAAGCGAAATGATCACACCCACAGGCTTTAAAGTCACGTGGTTTCTTTTATATGAGAAACCCAAAACATAAACAGAGAGCAAAATAAAAGCTAATGAGAAGTAAGAAGACCTTCTGCAAACAGGAAAGGGGACAAAATTTAGGGGAAAGAGGGAGGGAAGAAGGGGAAAAGGGATAAAAAAAGGAACTGAAGAAAAAATGGAAATAGAATTTTTGCAGATGGGAAGAGGAGCAAAAGGGACGGAGCAGGGAGGGAGGGCGGGGCCAGGGGAGGAGAAGAGAACTGAGGGGTGTGACGTACATGTAGGAACTCCAACGTGAACATCATCATTACGTATTGCAATCATGGCCTGAAAAAGAAGGGAGACAGTGGAAAAGTCTATTTTGCAGAAGTATCTCATGGTCACTTTTTCTGTTTTCTGTGTGTGTGGATTTTTTAGCATTCATTCATCTTAGTTTTTTAAAAATTTTTGCTTCATTTATTAAATTTTTTTATTTTTATTTTTTATTTTTATTTTTTGGTGGAACCAGAGCTTGAACTCAGGCCCTTGCGCTTGCTAGGCAAGCGTTTATTCAACCGAGGTATTTCCCCGGCCCCTAATTTTTTATTCTTTTCAATGTTATGAATTTTGCCTAATTCTTATTTTGAGGAAACATAGGAATAAAAATGAGAATCCCTGTTATGTATCTGCTTAGTTTAGGCACAAAAGATGAGGAAGCCATTAGTCTAAAGGATCTCACTGACTGGTGCTCGGGCTTTTCAGTAACAGCTAAATACCTCTGAAAATTAAATCTCCTTTTAAAAATTATTTTTATATAGTTATTTTGCTGAGGATGAACCACAGTTGTAGACTGTGCTACAGCCACATGTAAAAGCCCATTTGTGGGCATCCCTTCCCTTTCCAGCTTCATCTCTTTCTTTCACCTTTATTGGTGAGCACCACACTGAATCTGAAGCTCAACCTTTCTTCTGCCAGGTAAATTGGTTTTTTTTTTTTTTTTTTTTTTTTTTTTGGTGGAGCCGGGATAAATTGGTTTCTAAATGTTCACTTCTACACATTTTCCTCTTTGTTCGTCTATGTTCTTTTCCTCCCTGAGTGTCAGTTTAATGGAGATTCAGAAGACAAAAGGATCAATGCCCATGTTCATTTTCCTTCCTTGAACTTCATCTCTTTTATAAAGGATTTGAAACATGATTCAAGGTATTCTTCCTCTGCCTGAATTATTGCCAAAAATCTGAGCGAACTGTGCTGTCACGTCTACATCCCACATGATGCCCACCATCAAGGACCTTTATGTCCTTCCTCTACCTCAGTTGCCAACTTTGTATCACACCCTGGGCCTTGTGAGCACCTGGGACTGAAATCATAATAAACTG
Source organism: Octodon degus (assembly GCF_000260255.1). Lineage (NCBI taxonomy): Eukaryota > Metazoa > Chordata > Mammalia > Rodentia > Octodontidae > Octodon > Octodon degus. The sequence goes on from NW_004524608.1 coordinate 10,680,697, forward strand.
AAACCTGCTGTCTTCTGGTAAACATCGCTTTCATGTCCCATTCTATTACTGAGTTATACTAGGACCCCTACCTTTGAATTAATCAAGAAGATTACTTCGTCTGCTCATCAGATGCCTTCTGTCTCTCCTCACCTCCTAATTCTAGCATGGTTATATATACCAATCACTGTACCCATAAATACCCTTACTCTAAATGTAGATCAAGTAAATTGTATTATAAGGCTCATGTCTTATCTCTACCTCCAATAAATTGTGTGAATTTGAGGGAGTTACCTCAGTTTTCTGTGCATCTATGTCCTAATCCATAAAACAATAAAAAATAAAAGTATCAATGCTTCGAGGCTAAAATGAGATAGGACATATAAACTGTTGAGGAAAACAGTCTCAATGAAAGTGTGCAATAAATATTAATGCTTATTAGCAATATTCTTTCATATAAAATGATAGTGAACTAGCATAGTTTAGTAAATTGTATCAAAATAATGGAGGTGTTTACAACTTCATTTTTTAATTAATTTTATTGAGAAACAAATAGCAACAAGACAGTTGCAAAACAGGTTAGTGAGACGGTTACAATAATTAATATATTGCATATTGTTGTCTTCGTAGTATTCATAGTATAAGATGCAGACATGATATCCTATCCAAACACTATTAGTACAAATCTTTCTTCTCATTGAATGAAAAGAAAGTAGCTGCATATCTATCCTATTTTGTATATGCAGATACAAAATGGTCCTTCATTTATATTCCCTTTTTTTGGCTTAGTTTTGTCAAAGATGGGTATTCCATTGCCATTTAAATATTGTAGGTGCATGAATTCAGCAAAATACTCCAATATAGTCCAGTAGTCCATTATAGTAGTGGGTTATCCTCAGGACTGGCAATGTTAGAAATTTACACCTTCAATTTATACTACTTAGTCAATATTCCTATTGATGAACCATTTTTAAGGAGATAATTTCTCATTTCTTTGTATCCATGGTGCTTAAAGTAGTATTTTATTTCTGTTTCTTTTCTAGTCCAAATTTTCTAGTTAACTCTCTGCGTATACTCTCCTTAGAGAATATGTTGTAATTGTAATAGGATAATAGAGCACTAACATCTACTGTGGTAGTTATTAAGAGGTAGACACAGCTTTCAGAGAAGCTTGTTACTTCATTTTTCCTTATCTAACAATTGAGGTTTTAAAAAATAGATCAAATTCATTAAGTAGTATAACCGTAAAGACCGTGTCTCAAAAACTGTTTTTAAATGGCTGAGGATGTAGCTCAGTAAAAAGGCCTGAAATTCAATCTCCTGTAGCTAAAACTGTATCATTTCTCATTGTGATGTGTGATTCCACTACATCCAGATCTGCAGTAGTCCATCACTGTTTTACGCTTCAACTTTCATGGACTCACTTGTGGGTTTTCAAAAGTATTAATCTAAATTATTTATTGAGGAGTTGTTTGCTATTTTGCAAGATGTTGCAGTACCATATCATGTATGTTATAAGGTACCATGTCATGTATGTTATACAGTACCATATAATGTATGTTATATGGTACTGTATCATGTATGTTATACGGTACCGTATCATGTATGTGAGTTGTTAAAATTATGTAGGTTTATGAATTTAGAAAATGTTTAAGAACATTAAAACTCTTTTTAAAAATGTGGGAAAGGTTTATAAGAATGTAGGAAGGGTTTATAAAACATACACACACACACACACACACATATATATATATATATATATATATATAATTATAACATTGCTACTTGGCTGACTTTCTCTTATTGAAGGGGTGTCTGGAATGTAACCCCCATGATAAATGAGGGGCCATTGTATAGCTATTTGATAATTATTAAGACCTCTAACAACTTCAGGACTTTCTGTAGCTTAGATCTCATAAATTTCTTGGATGATGTATATGCTAATAAATCTCTTAATTTAGACAATTCCTTGAAGTAAAACTTCTTAAATCTAGGAACTGTATAAATATTCCTCTGATTACTAGACTCCACCCTAACAACACTGTAACCAATTTAATATTTTTAACACTGTCCTTGTAAAGTAAGACTTCATTCTTTTGCAATATACATAAATAATACACAATGAGGGAGCCAGGGAGATGGCTCAGTGGAATAAGTGCTTCCCTGGTAAGCACAAGGGCCTAAATTCAATCCCTGGTTCCACCAAAATAAATAAATAAATAAAATACAATGAGGATGTGAGGATTATCCATATTTTAATTCTGATGACTATAACTCTTTCAAGGTGTCTCTCATTAGAATAACAATGAGATTTCAATTAAACTTTTGAAAAGTATTTATTATTACAGAATCAATTTTAGAAAGTATCACAAAGAAGACATGTAAAATGTTACCCATAATCCTGTTAGAATCTTGGACAAGTTATCTAATATGTCTGTGTTCTGCTTCCCAATGAGTATGGAATTTAGGTATGGACTAAATTAAATAATGCCCTAAAGCACTTTTATGCATAAAAGTGAAAAGAAATGTTTCCTCAACCTAAAGAAGCAAATGGGAAGGCTTTTCATAGTGTTTGAGTTTTTTGGAGCAAATTGCTAATTTAAAGAATATAAATAAAGGCTTTGTTCTAGTTGTATCCTCGTATTCCTTATTTATTGTTTATTCTATAAAAGTTTGCAACAGCTTTTGGTAAATAAGTGGATCTATGATGGCTTAGATCTAGAATGTTCCCCAAAACAATCATTATTCAGAAATGGGACTTTCAGAAGGTGGTTGGGTCATGTGGTTACCATATTCACCAGTGGGTTAATCCACCAATGAGCTCAAAGCTGAATGTGCTGTTAGGGGGTGCTTGGAAGGAAGTGGCAGGTCACTGCTGGTATCGTCTACAAAGGTACATCTCCCTCCCTGAGCCCTACACACTCTCTCTGTCACCTGGCCATCATGACTTGAGTAGCTTTTCATCTTCCACATCCTTTCTGCCTTAGACTCTGCCAACCATGGAGTGAAAGTAGAAGCCATAGAGACCTCTCCTCCTATAAGCTGTGGGTGTCAGAAGTTGTGCTTGGTGATGGCAAAGTGACAAAAACAGTATCCTTCATTTTTTACTTTGTATTCCATATTTATGCTCTCAGCATGGTTTTGCCTTCTCACTCATAACACATGTTTTGGTGAACTCATGTTTTGGAACTCTTCTTACAAGTAACTCTAATCTATTCAAACATTATAAAAATGAAAAGGATAACTTTGGCCTGTAAAATTTTAAGAACAAGAATTACAATACAGGGGAACATATGAACTCTAATCATGTGTTTTTCAGGAAAACGTATCAAAATCATTTTTGGCCAATATACAATGGCTATTAGTAAATAGCTCTAGTAAGCTGTCTTCATAACTTAAGGATATCCAGGATAGGTCACTTACCCAAATTGCTTACCAAAATGTCGTCATATTCCAAGGAAAGCCTCATAAATTTCCTCTGAAAATACCTCCATGGTAAGCCCCATGGAGTTACTTGTAAGAAGAGCTCCAATCTGACAATGGCTAGCCTTGTATGAAGTCTCACACACACATTACTTGCCCTTTTTGACCCTTCTCTCAGGGCATTGTAGAAATTGCCAACCTCTCAGGCCATTCTTGCCCTGCTTCAGGCTCATTCTCAACAGCCCCCATCAGGAAACGAAGAAAAGCAAACATGTCAGAAATTATCTACTATCCTTGTATAAGAATGTGTGCTCCTGAGGATATGAATTGTTTTCCTTCTGATTTCCCAAAAAAAATGTTTACTGGAGGATGACTGTACAAAAATAGAGTAGCAATCAATTGCCATTAAAAAAAAAATTAGCAAAAGCATTTTCATTTTGATTCTACAAGGATAAAAGCCAATAAAGATGTGACACTATTTAGAAAAAGCTGGGACCCGGGAGATGGCTCAGTAGAATAAGTGCTTCCCTGGCTAAGCACAAGGGCCTGAGTTCAATCCCCAGTTCTGAAAAAAAAAAAAAAGCTACATTTTCATGTCTTCTGTGGATCTAAATGAAGACATATATTCATTGTCTCAAGGAGGACATGTGAGCATGAATCCCCATTGTAAACAATGCATCCTTAACCCGTGAAATGAGAGGACGAGCTCGTGATGTCGCTGTGGTCTTGTTTTTCCTAAAACAGTACAAATCATCAAGAGTGTTTCCAGAAGTTGGTGTGAGTCATGCAAACTTCTAAAGAAAAAATAGATATGTTTTGATCTTCAATTCCACCCCCCTTGTTAATCGTATTGGCTTAAATGCAGCCCTCTTAGCGTACCCCAGTTTCTCCATAAAGCCTGTCAGACTAGTCTGGTGGACACCCACATCCAGCTGCAGAATCCTAAGTGGTATTCAGTCAGTCACATGTCAAAGCATTTTTAATTGCTAAAGCATTTAATTATCCCCTAATAAATTATTATAGTCAGTTTCTCTCCAGAATTGGAAGTCACTTATCAAAATATACTTGCGGACTTTGGGACTCTGGCAGGCTGGGACAGAAGTTCTGAGAACACTGTTTCAAGATTTCAAAAAAGGCAATCAGTCTGAACGGACACACACATAGGAGCAGTTCATATGGGACCTGGTTGGTGGCTTTTATCTTGATTTTATCTTTACAATCACATGGAGATTTCTGCAAGAGTACTGAGTTCTTTGCATATTAAGCTTAATGACTGCTTCAGTTCATTAAGGAGGCCCACCATCTGCAAAGGAGAGGGGTTTATGCTGGAGCTGCTGTGGATACAGTTCTCTGCCAGTAAGTGCTTAATGACTCATTTTCCTCAACAGAATTTTCATAAGGCTGGGATTTAGGAGGGATGTCTGGAGAATGTCTGAAAGGAAATTCTTAAGCCACTGTTCTAATTTTGGCTGGAAAAAGCTCCCCATATTAGCCAGTCCAATTGACTAAAGCAAACTATCAAGAGATTTCAGCAGTGTTTCTTTATTACCTTTCATGCACAATCCATTAAATTTGTTTTAGTCAGATTGAGATTATACACTTGAAAAAGAAAGCCATTAGCAGAAAAAGCTAAAAACACAATAGATTAACAGTTGTTATTTTTGGGAAATCAGAGAAGCTGTTCAAGTGAATTACACTGAACCAGAAGACTGATCTAAAACCCTGTTGTATATGTGTTTTTTTCTTAATCCAGACATGCATTTTACTGATCTGTGAAGCTGACCAATTGTTTTGGAATTAAGTAGACTTAGCCAAAAGAAATTTGTACATAAAGCTGCTATATACAGATGCTGTTTTATTTATTTTAAAGTCTTTATAATTACTAAATGTTCTTCTTTCTGAGAAGATATTCTGAGAGGAAAGCAGAAATAGCACTTCTACAGAACCATTTCCATTCTCCCAAAGGTCTGCTGGTAAATTATTCCTACTGATCTTTCCATCTTTCTAGCCTGTGCAAACACACCTAACCCATACTAAATTCCACCAGATGGCATTTTATTTCTCTAAAGTAAAGCAGCCATGGATTTAGACAGTTGAATTTTTAAACTTCTGTATTTACTGAAAGTGCATATGGTGCTATAGGGACAAAGAAATTGTGCTGAAAGAAAAACATTTCTGTCTGCAGTACCTTATAATCTCCCAGAGAAAGAAAAGTGCAGTTACACGGGGTACTTCTCACCAAATTGTATGTGACTTCAATGTTCTTCCTCTGCTAAAATTTACATAAATGTATAATTTGTATATCAGGAAATTTTATTATGCTCAATTCATCTTTCAATTGCAAATAGTAAGCTTACACAGAACTTAATGGCTTACCAAAGTGATCCATGAGTGATTTCTAGAAGAAAATGAAACATAAACCTAACTTTAAAAAATAAAAAAATAAACAAAAGCCTCTGTAAGTCAATGTACACAGATGTTGGTGTAGAATTTACAAGGATAAGAAGGCTGTAAAACTTCCCCTGAACCACTCGTAGTTCATTTCAAGGCCAAGAACGCCTCCAAAATCTGTTTCTAATTTTACAGAAATCTTTTGAAATTTGGCATGGTATTCAAAAGTCCGTGAAAAGAAAAAAAACCTCTTGTCCTGCCTTCAGCGCCCAATGAAGACAGACTTCCTTCTTTTCAGCGGTTTCACAGATCCAGGGAGCTGCGCTCTGCAGTAAGAATTAGCTAACTTCCAAAAACTTCTGGAAAAATGAAGGTTAGTACACAGAGCCTCAGGTATCGCTAGAGAGTGAAAGCTGGCTGGATTGAGTGGGACCGTGTTCTCTATTGTTAGAAGGCGAAGGTTTGCACATGAATATTACTTCCTGGAGTGGGTTAGGATTGGGAAGTTGTGCTAAACAGACTGCAGAATCGTTTGTCCTGGCAGGGCTGGAAGAAATCCAGCAATTATTACCAGATCAGTGGAAGACAAAAGCTTTATGGGAAGGAGAAACCGGAGTTATGTGTAACCAAAATCTTACCTTTTCTACTGCTTAGCAGTAACTATAAAATGCCTAATTTTTCTTTATTTTGCATAGACATGGTTGAAAGTTGTATTTGGAGTTGCTACCTCTGCTCTGCTGGCTTTATTGGTGATGTGCATTGTCTTAAATCCTTCCAGAGGTAAGAAATTTGTCTGATTTGCTCAATCTGCCTGAAATAGCCTAGAAAATGCACTGTGTGATCACAAGTGGTTGAACATTTCGTATGTGCTTTGCAAAGTAAGGCAGTTATTTGTAAAAAGACACAGAAACCCACAGATATGTTGTTGTATAAGGCCAGAAATACTAAGGGATTAAAGAGAAGGGTAGGAAGAGATTTTGTGTTACTCCAGCATAGAAAAACCTAGGAACTATTTTGCATCATTCCCACCACCTCCAAAATTATATGCTAAATACAAGATGGGACACGTTGCTTTAAATTTTACACATAGTACTTTAAATTAGCATTGTTTTTCATTATTAGTTTTGTCTTTGGGAAGTAAAAATGAGGAAAAATGGAAAAGCTTAAATAATCTAGGAGGGTTTTTACTTTTCTTTTTTACCAAAGTCATCTTTCTAAAATTTAAGGAAGAAGTTGAGACTAGAGATCTCAGAATAGATGTGTAAAAAAAAGAAATATTCTTGTTCTAGATGCAATTTCAATAAACAAAAGAAGAAGTGATCAATTTTATTTTTGTAGAAGTCATAAGTTAACTTTTATCTTCCTTTGCTAAATGCTGAAAGACACTAGGGATTAATATCAACACTGGTTGCAATTAAGGCTCATTCTCTAGATAAAATAGCAATATTAAGGAAATTGTTTCCCTCTGTAAAAATACTGATAAAAAATCTTCTAAAAGAATAACAGATCTTGTGCCTTAAGGTCTAGGGAGAGAAAGGTTTGCACCAATGTATAGTAAACGTTTATGACAACTAATATGGAAAATAAATATCTGTGATAAAACAATAATGGATACGCAAAGGAAGGTCAATGGAAAACCTTCCACCAAAGAATATGTGACTCCTACATGATGCGTCAGTTTAACAAATGAAACAGACAACAAATGAAACATTCAAAATGGGTTGTCACAGAATTAGAAAGTGACTGCACCTTAAAAGATGAAAACAGTGTTCTTGTACCTTCAGTCTAATTTTCAATCTGTATGTCCACTCCCTGATAGCACAGGACTGCTCTCAGAGTGCTGAGATAGGTGTAGTATATCTTTCAAGTTTTAAATATATTTTCAGTTTAATATTGTTTTTAAGCCAGTCTTGCACCTCCACAGTCCTGGGGACACGTTTCCTTTGTAGCAGCAGTTGACCCTTTGAATGCTAAGCCACTGAAAATTAGTCTCCCAGCTTTAATGGAACTTAGCAGTACTGCACCTTGATGCTGGGCACCCTCAGAAATAAACGTTCTTAAAGCAAATTATAGATCTTTCCACACAGGAGTGTTCCTGCCTGTCCACAGGGAATGACATTCCACAGTTTAGAATATGAACTGTAATTTCTTCTAATAAGTATACCATAGTTAAGCATTAAAATACTATATAACTATCCATACATATAGATATTTACAGTCACGTATGATCCTGGTCTTCACCCTCTTCCAATGTTTACATATGTATGGAATGTCACAAACATGTATAAACTGTACAGTGTGTGGTTGAAACTATGGTGAATGTTTGCATTTTTAAAGCTTTATTAAAGTAAAAGATAATTACTCTCCCTCGAATGCATCCCCGTCCTTGCTTGAGGCCCCTTTACCCATCATTCTTGCCACCCTCTGAAGAAGTTCTAGAGGTCCTCTTTAGCTACCTGTCATGGCTGCCTCGAAGTCCTGAGCTGATTCTAAACATTCACCTTGGGTGGACGGTTTGAGTGTAGAAAAGGGTCAGAAGTCACACAGGGCCCGATCCTGTGAGGAGGCGGAGGAGGATGGACCACAGTCCCGCCTTTCAAAGGCTGCATTCAGCCAGCCAGTCGCTCGCTCACTGTATTTTTGTTGCACTCTGTGAGGACACAGCCTAGGACTTCCAGAACTTCTGCAGGAAGGACCAAGAAGGATGGAACGCATTTAAAGCAGGGCAGAGTGCTTAAGAGTTATTGACAACACTGTCTCCTGCTGTAAATTTTTAAAATTTCAACATTCACTGCATATTTTGATCATACAGCGTAAAGGTGCCGTATGATCTTTTATAACAAAGTTTGCTGTTTTCAACTGACAGGATAATTCTCCAAGTCATTTCCTCACATGATAAAATAATCAAACTATGCCACATAAAATTTTAGTACCCATTCAAAAATAGAAAAATCGTGAATAAGCTGAGAACTATGTTTTTTGGTCCATGATGTCACCCTCTTTTATTCCAAATTTTCTGGAGAACTTCTTTGAATGTCCAAAGAGCTTGTGAGTGGGCTAGCCACTCCTCACTGTCCTAAGCATGAATGGGAAGAAGCACCCCTCTCCTAGCATTAGTATCCTAGGCAGCCCTGGTGTTGGCCCTTCCTTCCAACTGACCGCCACAGCTCCGGCAGCCCAGCCTGAAGGCAGATCCAGTCCTCACTCTCCTATTTTACCAGTGTATGGTGATTGCGGGATTTGAGGTGGCGAGACAGGAAGGTGAGTCAGAAACAGAGAAGAGAAGCCAAGCCCTGGAAGCCAGTAGGCTCCTACTTAGAACTCTTCTCACACTTCATTACCTCTTGTTGGCCTTAGGAGCCCTCCTCACCTCAGCCCAGGGCTTGTGTGCCAACTTAAGGACAGTCTTGAACAAGTTGAAGACATACTTAAGAAAATCCCATTCATTCACTTGCTTACATAGTAAGGCACTAAGTCCCAGTAACCACTTGGCCATCACTGTGCCAGGGTTTCAAAGATTTCACGGCCTAAATTTCCCTCTACAAGTTGAGTGGTGTCTTTTGTCCACTCAAAGATGCGTGGTCAGAGTTGGGGATACAGCTCAGCAGCATAAGTGTCTGCCTGGCAAGTACAAATCCCAGGTTTTATCCCTGGTAGAAAAAAAAAAAATTCAGAGAGAGAGATTGAGAGAGAGAGAGAGAGAGAGAGAGAGAGAGAGAGAGAGAGAGAGAGAGAAGCTTTTCCATGGTGGGGTAGGGTCCCCAGAGAACCTGCCTGAGAATTAAAAGAGGGAAATAGACTGGACCTTAGGCATAGAGAGGAAGATGTAGTACTAAAATAAAAAAAGATGTCTTTTAGCTCATTTACATAATTAAACACATAAGGATCACTTCATTTGAAATGTCTAGAGTGTTTCATTTTACTTTTGGTAAAATAGATGACACGGGTGGGTTTCCACCCCTTGATCCCAGCCATCCTCCTGGGCTTCAGCCTGCGTGCCTCCAACTGATTCTCTTCATTCTCCCCTGCCGCCCCTACTTTATTTCTGAAGTTCTTCTTCCTAAGCATCACTCCTCTTCCTGTGTAAAGATAAAATCAGGCCAAGAGTGAAAACTAAACTGCACAGCATCCCTTGATGTATGTTGACCACAAAGGCAAACACAGACCTTGCTCTGAGAAAGTTACAGAAGTAATGAAATAAAAAAATATTTAAAAAGTTGGATTTGGAAATTTATAGAAGCTCCAGAATTTTTCATATAAATTCTACATAACTTCCTTGATTTATGACTTCCAGTCTTTGAGTGTCTGGGACTCTTAAAGGAATTGTAGGAGCTCTCTGACCTCTCCTTGGATCTTGCTGAGGCTACATCTCCCCACATGGTGATGAGTAAATATCGATCAATGTTTGCTATGTTAGCTATTACATTCTTCTAAAATGTTTACCATGTCATAGATACTTAATGAATGACTATTGATATTTAACAACTTCTATTGTATTTAGTATCCTAATATAGGGCCAGCGAGATAACTCAGCCATCTAAAGCACCTACTTCAGCAAATTTAGACAAGCACAGGGACTGTGGTTTGATCCCCACCACTACATGCCATGCAAGCTCCACCCCCAGGGTGGCTTAACAGGCCACACAAAAAAAAATCTTAATATACATGTGCAAGTAAACTGAGAGATGGGGAGTAAGCCCTACTGTTTGTTGTATTTCATTTTTTAAAATGCTTCTTTAATTCAAGAGTAGGAATTCTTTTGTCTTAAGTTATTTTTCTCTCATTGCTGGGATGAATACCAGACACCCAGAATTAAGGAAAAAAAGATCTATTTAGCTTACAGTTTGTGGAGGTTTCTGTCCATCCTTGACTGACTCCAAAGCAGAGTGACATGGAAGAAAGGTGACAGTTTGTGGTGAAAGAAGACAGCAGAAACAGCAAGAACAAGAAGGGAGGGGCAAGAACAAACCTCTTTCCCTACCTTATCATGTACATAGGCTGCCTGCCTGAGGGCAGGTGTAGCACTCACCTCTACAATCCCAGCAATGAACCAAAAATCAATCACAAACTCTAGTATCTGCTTTCATGACCGCACGAGGCTTTAGGGGACACCCAGGCATGGACCCTTACATCTTCATTGCTGAGTCTGTTCTCTGTTTGGACCAAAAATCACAGCTACTTTAGAAACTTTTTTGTGGCACCCTTAGAAAGAAGATGAATGATAAAGTTTCAGGAAGGTGGGAAAAATGGAGAGGGAGAAAGACAGAGAGAGACAGAGACAGAGAGTCAGAGAGAGAGAGAGAGAGAGAGAGAGAGAGAGAGAGAGAGAGAGAGAGAGA
>NW_004524608.1:10691928-10715222 GCF_000260255.1 Octodon degus
CAGAGAGAGAGAGACAGAGACAGAGACAGAGACAGAGACAGAGAGAGAGTTTTATGCAATTGTGCGAAGGAATCTCATGCTGTTCTGGTAGGGCCTCTGTGCTGTCAGTATGACAAGGGCCACTGCAAACCACTGTGAGTCAGCTGCAGACCACCCTGAAATCGTATTGCCTACTTTAACACTCTTTCCTTTGGTTTTATTTTCATTGATTAATTGATTGATTCATCTTGGCCTGGGTATTTCAGTATACAACTTTGTATTGGTTGATAGTTTTAAATAATCATATTTTACCTATAAAGTTAGATTTTTGGCTTCTTTTTAAATGTTATTTCAGCAGCAGCTTATAGTTGATACTAAGTTTTGTATTAGACTACTAAAACACAATACTATACCATAACTGACTTAAATGACAGGAATATGTTTTTTCACAGTTCTGGAGGCTGGCAGCCTAAAATCAAGACTTCAGCTGATTTTTCATTCCAGAGGTTTCCCTCCTTGGTCTGCTGACAGCTGTCTCCACAGGATGCCCTTTCTTTGTCTGAGTGCCTCGCAGTTGTCATCTTTTCTCTAAGGATGGAGGTCCTATGGGATTAGAGCTCTAGGTTTATGACCCCATATAACTTGAAATCCTTAAAGACTTTGCTTCCACATAGAGTTACATTGAGGCTTAGGGCTTGAGCCTATGATATTAAGGAGAGGGATCAATTCAGGATGTATCAGGGATGCTCAGAGAAAGGATGGTGATTGAATAGGACTTTAAGGACTAAAAGAAGAAAAACTGGGGCACAGGCCACCAATGTCGAAGGGATTAGGTGAAAAGACCCAGAAGCAGGAAGCATTTTAGAAATTGTAAAAGCCAGAGAGGCTGATATAGCTGTGAACCCAAAATTCTTCAAACAGATTAATTAGGAAATTTGCATATAGCTATGCACATACATACACACGTATACATATATACAGTGTATACAAAAACAGACAATGATTGCTGATATAGTTAAGTAATGCATTGATTGATGTATTTCAGGAAAGATATATCATTATTATTTAAGTAGACTGGAGCTTAATACGGTCTATGAAAAATAGATGTCTATATTTTAGACAAAACCCCATTGTTATTATAATAATTATAATTATTAATAGTATAGCCTAACAAATAATTTTTGGCAAAATAAGATAGGAATGAAATGCAAAAATTTTCAACAGAGATATAAATATGTTTCTAAGAGCTGAAATGATCTGTGTGTATTAACATTCAGAACTGTGAAACAGACTCCCTCAATCATAGTAAGAGTTTTAAGTTTATTTATTCATTGTTCTCTTGGGGGAAATTTGGAAAAATTTAAAAGCCTGATGGCAAAATCTCAGAATGTTCAAGGTCATAAAGAGTTTTGAGTGTAAATAATTTAATTTTCTGCATTGTCTTTCTCTTACTGGCATTTGGATATTACTATCATAGAAGATGGATCTTGGCAAACTCTGCGAGATTTTCCAAATTTAATTTCTTTAATAAATTCCAGTGTTTGGATAATTCTAATAATGTTGAGATGTTTAATTATTTCAGATTCTCAAAGCAAATTGTGTCACAACTTGTACATGAGCATCTAGTCATATCTTTTGGAAAAACATGTTTCAAAGTTCAGATTAGGAAACTAGGCATGGTAGCTCATGTCTGTAATCCCAGCACTTGGGAGGCTGAAAACAGGAGAATCACTATGAGTCTGATCTATGTGGCGAGACCTTGAATACCCTGTAGTCCCAAATGTACCAAATACATTTAAAAAAAAGAAAAAAAAAGAAGAACTCAAATTAGGAATATGGAATCAAGTGAAAAATATGGAATCTGTTTTGCAAAAAACAGAGAAGTCAAGTGAGCATTAAAATAAAAAAACTAACATAGTAGACAAAATGTGAAATGATCTTTTTTATAGAGCAGCCAGATACTAATCAGTGTCTTATATATTTGCCCTTATATTCAAAGCAAATAACATTTTTTCTGATATCCTTGTGAATTGACTAAAACTAGGTAGCAAAAGCAAAATAACATAGCCTTATCCTTTCTTTCCTATTAAGAATAAAAAGCATAATATTGTTTAATATCTAAAGTGAATTTTTATATACATGGTCATTGTATACTTAAGAAAATTGATGTATTTAAGACTCTTTAGAGCAACAAGTCAAAACAACTATATGTCAAAAAAATCAAAAAGCGTAGTTGAAACAAATAAATTTCTAGAAAATATTAATTATCAAAACTTACTTAAAAAGAAATAGAAAAACCAATAGAACTGTAACACTTAAAAAGATTAAGTTAATTATTTACTAACTTCCAAGAAAATAAATATTAAGTTCAGGTAGTTTTGTTCATGAATTCTCCAAACATTTAAAGAATTATAACCAATCGTACATAAACTTTTTCAAAACACAGAACATTTACCATTTTACTCTATAGAGTATAGAAAAGCTATAGAAAAAAACTATAGACCAATATCTTTTATAAATATAATTGAAAAATTCCTAACAAATTAATTGCAAACCAAGCTGGGGAATAGCTCAGCAGTCTAGGCACCTGGCTGGCAAGCGCGAGGACCCGTGTTCAATCCCCAGTACCACATGCCATGCTGGCCCCGGAACCCAGGGGGGGCTGTGTCAGCCCTACAACTAGGCATTATTACATCTGCAATCTCAACACTGGAGAGACAGAGATAGGAAGATCACTACAAGTCTGAGCTATATAGTGAGCCTCTGTATCAAACTATGTAAAGATTTTTAAAAATCAAATTAATTGCAAACCAAATTCAGGACAGGACAAAGTGGGATTTTTTTTTCCGTAAGATATAAGAATGGTTAAACATTTCAAATATTATTGTAATCAAACCAATAGAAAAGGCTAAAACCTAATGATTATTAAAATAGATACAAAAAATTTTGACAAAATCCCAGCACCCCTTCATGACAAAAATCCTCAGCACTCTAGAAATTGTAGAATTTCATCAACCTGACACATGTTGTTACATGTGACAACAAACTTAATGGTGAAAGATTTAGCATTTTCCTGTGAGTTCAGGAACAGAACAATGTTCCACCCTCATTGCTTCTATTCAACACTTTATTAGTGAGTCCAGAAAAGATAATTAGGAAATAAAAAGAAATAAAAGATATTCAAACTAAAAAGGAAGAAATAATACTTAGAGTTGTAGATGACGTAATCTTATTTATAAAATACCCTAAGTAATGCACTAAAAAGCTTATTGAATGAAAAAATGAGTTCAGTATACTTATAGAATATAAAATTCATGGACAAAAGGCTTTATTTTTCTATGTTAGCAATTAATAGTCCAAACAAGGTCTAAATAATTTGAAAAACATCCCCGACCTATTTTTTAAGATGATAATATGCCCCAAATTTATCCAAAGATTAATGGCAATTTCTATTAAAAATCCAGGTTTCTTACAAGCTAATCTTCAAATAATAAAATGCAAGAGACTAAGAATGGTTTAAAGCAATCTTGGAAAAATAAACAAGCTTGAAAAACAAATCACCAATTACTTTCAACTTACTACAAGACTACAGTCAAGACAATACAGTACTGGCATATTGATAGATACATAGATTAATATAATAGAATTGTGATACTATAAAAAAGTACCTATGGTTAATTGACTTTTTATTTAAATGACATAACAGTTCCATTGTGAACCACTTAACAAGTAGAGCTGGGACACCTGGACACACCTGGGCAAACGAATGTTGTACACTTCACTAAACACACACACACACACACACACACACACACACACACACAAATTTAATGCAAAGTAAATCAAAGAGATGATACTTTAAGACCTAAGAATAAGTCTTCATTTCTTTGGATTAGGCAAAGATTTCTTAACTATGACCAAAAGCACAAGCAACAAAAGACAAAATATATAAATTGAACTTCCTCAAAATTTAACACTTTTGTGTTGCCAAGGACAACATCAAAAAAATGAAAAGACTACCCACCAAAAAATTTGCAAGTCATATATCTGGTAACGGACTTTCATCCAGAATATATAAAGCAATCTTAAAACACAAGTAGAAAATCAAATAACCCAGTTTAAAAAAATGGTTTAAGATTGTACATTTGATTAAAGAAGATACACAACCAAATAATAAACACAGGAATGATGCTCAACATCATTAATTATCAAGAAACTACAAATCAAAGCCACAATGAAATTACAGAGGGAAGGAACAATGAGTCATCTACCGATGTGTCACAGTAAAAATAGAAGAAAGCAGACGATAGACAGCTGTTTTAGGAGATGCAGTCGTCAGGTCTAGATGTTAGACAAAGAGAATAAGGGAAGAGGGCGATCAACGGTCACTCCGAAGTATTTGAATTGAGGAATTGTATGGCTAATAGTAGATACTGACATTTGTGGGAAGAAATCTGGAGGAGCAGCATGATATTTTTTTGACATAATAATCTTGAAGTGATTGTAACATATGCAAATAAAGATGTCGAAAAGGAAGTTGAGTATTTAGACCTGAAATGCCAAGCAGAAACCCAGTGAGGGTTAAGTGTGGCAGTGGTGGTATGGGTGAGTGCAATCAGCGATTCACAATAGACGCCTAGGAGCATGAGGCGACCTAGGAAACTGGCCTTTCCTTGAACCCAAATAACAGCAGTGAAGCACCATACCACAGTTTCAAGTGAGGTCAGAGAAGGATGAGCCGCCAAGAGCAAATGAGTGGGTTTTAAATATAGACAAGATTTGCTTTCACAGTCAAAGTCACCAAAATAGTTTCCACCATTCTTGCTCTTATGCATTATGTTGATTCCATACCGTGGCCTTCGCAATCTTCAGTTCTCAAAATAAAGCAAACCTAATGAAAGTAATATAACAATATCATAATGTACAAGTAGAGTGTTTTTAAAAGCTTGAAAATTCCTTTGACTAACTTGTTGTTCAGTATTGCCTGTAGAAATAATCACTGAAAACCACTTTCATTTTTCAGAAGGAATTTCATTAGTACATTTTAGATGTATCTAATAATCATATTCAGGGAATTTGTACCAGTACATTACACACCTTGATTCTTCTTTATTTTCCCCTTTCCTGTCTTCTCCCTTTAATCCATCTCCTCCTCCTTATTTACAAAAGGTTTGTTTCTATTTTTCTCCTTCTTCTCTTTTTACTTTCTTTTCCCTTCTTTCCTCCACCCACATCCATATTTCTCATACCCATCTGGACATCTTTCTTCCTATTTCACAATATCTATTGAAAACTTCTTTCTTAAATGAGAGTTACTGCACTCTTCCACTAACCACAAGAGTTTTGTTGCTAACAACCTCTTGCTTAGATAAAGCTCAGATTGTACTCTTTTCTCTTATTCTGGGCTTTAAGAAAAGTTATTACACACTTCTGTGTTGCTTGGTTCCTGTCCATATTTTTTTACATTTGGTTCATATTATTGATTTTATTATAAATAGTTAGAATATTGGTAAAGTACCCAGGCTGTAAAATCAGACGGAACTGGATTTAAATTGCCTTTTACATGTATCAGGGAAGTTAGTGTGTTTCTCTAATTCCCATTTCCAAATTTGTAAAATAGTGTTCATGGTAGGATTCATAATATCTCATAGGGATGCTGAGCAAATTTAAAGGAACCATATATGGAGAGTGTTTGTTACCTAAAATAATTTAGTACACTCTGGGGCTAGATGTGGTGACACACATTCATAATCCCAGCACTCTGAAGGCTGAGGCAGAAGAATCATAAGTTCTATCCCAGCCTGAACAATTTAGGAACTTAGCCAGATCCTGTCCCAAAATTTAAAAATAAAAATGTGCAAACAAGTGAGGGCGTATCTCAGTAGAAAGACCCTGGGTTCAACCCCCAAAACAGCCAAACCAAAAAGTGTTGTAGATTATAACACTTCCTATTTCTAGCATAAAATGCATTTTCTCAAAGGTGTAAGTCTTGGACAAAGTTAACACTAATTGCTCCCACTGTAATATTTCTTACAACTGTTCCTGTGGTAGTTAATCCAGGCATAAGTCTGACCTGAGGAGGCAGCTGGAGACGATGCAGAAGCATTAGGAGAATGGGTGTGGCGGGCTCGGGGCCACCTCAGTGCTCAAGTCACTCTCTCAGAATGGCCTCATGACATCAATTCCCGCCAGCCGTCTTTATGCTCACTTAGTAGAGCATATTTTCTCATTTAATTTATAAGTATCACAGCTGATATAAAATGTTTCTATGCTAGCACTTACTTTCAATTTTTTAGAACTAGGCAATTAAATGGCAAAAACAGCCCTATAAGAAAAACAAAGTATTAAGAAAGAATTGGAACAGTGAATCAGTACTTGCTTGTGAATCACTTTATGAACCGTAATTTCTTGGATATGTAATTGAAATAATTTGCAACTTTGCTTTAATAAGTTGAAAATGCAACTAATTAAAGCATAGTTAATTAGAGAGTTTAAGCAATGTATGAATAACTATGCTAACGATGAGCTAAATCAAATTTAAGGGCACTGTCAAGAATTAAGTGTTATCAAGTAAGCCTCAGTTATATATAGAAGAAAGATATGCTTTCAGGTTTCCTTTCTAATTCCTTTTAACCATTAGAGTTTAAAAATTAAAAATGTCAAAGCTGTCCTTCCAAAATCATATGCTTATATTTCAGTGTTTAAACATTATTTGGAAACGGACACAAAGATTCATCTAAAAATACAAATCAAGAATGGAATGTTTTCCAAATTACAGGGACTACTTTCGTGTGTTTAATTCTTTGGGGACACATTTTATACTGATTTATACATGAATTCACACACTCAAAACACTAAAGAACAATGGTGCCAATGCCTTCTTCATAATCTTATTTAAATCTAATCTGGAGCAGAATAAATCCCCTTGCTTTTTCTCTACTTGATCATCAAATGGAAGAGGTCTAAAGCAGAGCTGCGAGGTGACGAGCAAGATCACTGAATCTGAGATAAGTATGAAAAGAAACTAACAGCCTTCTTTGACCTCTATCATCAGTCCTTATTTATGGAATTTACTCTCCCTGAAGAGATAGTCCAGGCCAGCTTATACTACCAGGAGTTCTGTAATCAAGAAGAAATTCCACTGGTAGGCACAGGAGTGCTGAACAGAGTAGACTCAGCAAAATCATATAGATAGCATTTTGAACTTTTGCAAAAGGATCATTTAGGGAGCTTCATAAAACTTTAAACACCCAGGACTCATCCCCAGACATTCTAATTCAGTAGGTTTCAGTAAGGGCTTAAAAAAAACCCTAAAAATTCCTGTGCTCCAAGGAACAAATTTAGAGAAATATTTAAATGAAGTCATATCTAGGTATCTATCTAGGTAGAGGAGCAGATATGTGAAATGTACGACATGAACTAACGGGTAGAAAATAAGGACAGGTATCTCTCTGAGGGAGAATTATCAAAATTAAAGTAGCACAATATCCATCAAGTCATTTTTTATTCCAACACATATTTACCATGCTTCTATTTTATGTAAATGTTATCCTAGTTGCTGGGAATACTATAGGGTAAAAAAAAAAACCAAACCCACAATTTCTACCTTCATAGTTAGGGACTTATTCCATATTGAATTTTTTTCATGTCAGTACAAAGGTGAAAATATTCCTGTGCAATAATAAGTGTTGAGATAGTGAAAATCCAGTGGCCTTTTCAAAATGCCTGATTAAAAGATTATTTCCACTCCTGATTGTCATAGTGATCAACATTGACAATGTAGTGACACATTCCTGACACACTATTGTATTAACGGTCTTTCTGTGTGTAAAAAGAGACTGGGATATGGGATCAGCCATTCTGAGTAAACTTTGTTTTAGTCTCACTCTAACATGTTACCTAATGCAATACCCGGAAGCCACACCTTCTTCAGCTGGGTTGTGAACATGTGGCCACCGGAAGAGAAGAACGTTGAGCTTAAATCCCTGCCTCCCACTGAACTGAGAGTGATTTCTAGCTGTGTGCTTCCTGACACCAACACATCTATACTTTTTAACCCATGACTACACCAAATATTCTGTGCTCTACAAAGACAGCATGAGGTCGGCTGTCATCCTCCCCACCAATGCGAGGACCCATTTCCCGGTCAATGTAGCAGGATCATCTGGACACGCACTTTGCACATCAATTCACTACCTCCCTGGCGGTGGTGCTGAGGGCTACTGTCATTATGGAAATTGGTCACACAATTAATACATATTTTAGAACAAAGATGGCTCCAGCTGGAGACCAGAGAGAGAAAAAAATTAATACATATTTATAATAGCTTTGTCAATATTTCGAGTCACCACAGGACGTACGTTGGTTCTCTATATAGATTGCTGGCGTCTATAACTACTACACACCATCTAAATAAATGCCTAACTAGGAAGTAATAAGAAATGTAACATCAAGCGGGGCCGGGGAGATGGCTCAGTAGAATAAGCATTTGCCTGCCAAGCGCAAGGGCCTGAGTTCAATCCCCGGTTCTACCAAAAATAAATAAATACACAAAAAAAGGAATGTAACATCAAGTATAGTCTTTCTAAATAGTCTACAAGTAAGGTTTAAAAAACTAAATAATTCTGGAAATCTGATAAGGATCAGGATATTATTAATGATATGAAAAGAAAAATAAGTAGGTATTAAATAATTTGAAACTCTTGCTTTTATGTAAATTTCATTTATCCATATAACAACATTAATACTAGTTGACTTGTGATTATAATTTCAATGATTTAGTTATGGCACTGTTCAATGTTCAAAATATTCCAAGTAGGACTAGTGAATTTTATTAAAGTAAAATAAACATATACTAATATCCTAATCTGGAACTGCATTGCCTATACTGTGGTTTTAGTTGATGTTCAAAAACAACAGGAAAAACAGGAAGTCCTAATAGTTTTTTTGGAAAACATTGATCTAAAATACTTATTTGAGGAATGAGGTATGTTAAAGCTAAAATGTGATAGTTATTGACTGCATATTATGAGTTAAATTTTTTAGGTAAATTGTCTCAAAACTTCAATGAAAATGAAGAATATAGCTAAACATAACTATGAAGAAAGTCATATGCAAAGATTCTTAAATAGGAAAAACTGACATGATACATTTGTTCACTTCAATGAAAACATTATTTCTGCTGCACTTAAAAATAGGGTACTGCAAGGTTATATTTGGGATTCTTTAAATTAATATCAAATATTTTTTCACTTAAACAACTATCTAGTTATTTTGGTATTCAAGGTTGATAAATTTGCTGCATTTTTAAATTTTCCATCTGGATATTAAGGATTGTAGAGATATTAGATAAATGTATTTCAAATGAAAAATAATTTCCACTGCACACAATGCTATATTTTTTCTTTGATATTAAAACAGATTGCAATTTTTCTTAGGAAAGAAAAAGTAATTAAATATTCAACAATCATTATAATGCTATAATGATCTTATAGTAAATGATCTTATAGTCATTGAATAGGAATTAGAGAATCAGCTGTATGAATTTTGCAATCAAACATTCAGTTAAATAGAAGCTTCATTTCAGTGATTATATAGTATGCATGGCCTTACTTAGAATGAAAAGAGAATATAAGAAGTTAAACATTAAAAAGATACAATAATTTAAAAGGATGAACTATTTAGAATCTAGTTGTAAAGAGGCTTATCAGTTGCTTATTTTCTATAGGATAATCATAAGTTTTAGAAAATTAGACGTTAAACAAGGTCCTAACCAAGTGTGGGTAGAACACACTTGTATCAGTGGAAATCAGTTAAAATATCAAAAGATGCTTGTATCTAGTTCAGATTACATGGTAGTACCTTTATGTGACTTCAAAGCAAATGGAACAGGTTGAGGTTCACATTTCAAATCTAGTACAGCAGAGCTAGAAGGGACTGATATCTTCTAGCCAAATTTCTTTATGTAGATGAGCAAACTGGGTGCCAGAGACTAAACAAAGCCATACTTGAAACTAAAAAGAGAGCTCATACCCTATCCACCTATTCATCTATCCTTCATTGTATTCATTCATTCACTTAGCAAGTACATATTCACTGCCTGTATATGCTAGACACTGCAAAGTAACAACAAAATAAGACATGGTCCCTGACTTCTAGGAACTATTTTGATTACATGAGGGGTGTTAAAGAAACCTTTGTAAAATAATCACTCAAATACATACATAATTACAAACCAAGGCAAGTGTTCTGAAAGAAAGGAGCACAGTCTATGGGAATTACTATTCTATAGGAATTATAGCAGAGGAACCCTATTTAAGTTGGAGGATCAGGAAGAATTTCTTGAAGAAGAGGTACAGAAGCCCTGAAGAGAGAAAAGAATATTGGGAAACAGAAAGCCTGGCATGCTTGAAAGTTAGAGAAGAATGTGAGAGGCAGGAAGGGCATAGCTGGTTACACCCTCCCAGACCAGCCAGAGTCTATGATGTAGGGTATCATTTTCGGTCTTTATCATAACAGGCCTGGAAAGCTATGGAAGACTTAGTAGAAGCATGTAGGGATATCTCTCATGATTAAAGGTTTTGTTGTTCTTTTTTAACATGGGAAAATGTCAGATTCTTAAAGGCTATTCAAGGGATAGGACATTTCCACCAATTTCAGTTTATAAGTAGCAACCAAGAGAAGTACCTAGAAGAGAAGAATAGAGAGTCCAGTGGGGGCATGACAATGTCTTGGGAGATTCTTGCCTTATTATCCCTCTAGCATATTTGATTGAATTAGGGCACTCTAATGAGTTTTTCTGAGAGTAAGATCAAGTTTGAAAAAAAACACAGCTGTTTAGAAGCATTCAAATATAACTGAAATTTACTTGGGGTTTGCAAGCTACATTAGGTTAGTATTTCTATGGCAAATTACTCTTAGGATTTCTAAGATCCTTTGTAGAATTCATGTGATTTTCCTCATTCCTGGTCCAATTTCTCTTTATAAAAATACACGGCATCAGAAAATTACCTATATTCATTAATGTGTTTGTTGAGACTTCTAAAGATAAAGATTCTGCCTGATCTTATTCAGCCAAACAGAATGCTAAAATATATCACAGATAAATCAATAAAAACCCAAGCCTAGACTGTCTGAGACCATACAGTGAACTGAAAGTAGGCTCTGCTTCTTTTGAATAGCTTGTATTACTTCTATTTGTACATATTTGCAATACATAGTGTTTACATTCACTGTGGGATGTTGGTGCATGTATATTATCCATCTTAATTCTTTTTTATCTGTTTCCCTCCCCTCCTTCACTTCCCCCAAGTTCGTGTCACTTCTAGGAAAATGGATACCCTGAGACCATAAGATTAAATAAATAAATCAAATAACGTAAGCTTAAATATCACATGGTTTCCATTATTTGAGAAATCCAAAGTATAAATAAATTTAAAAGAAAATAAAATCGAGATAATATGAAACAAGAAGATGAACTTTTGCAACTAGGCAGAGGACCAAGATGCAAACCAAGTTCTTAATCAAATCACATGATCTGTGATCCTAGCCCTACTTGGCCTACACTTGGTAGACGCTCAGCTCATCTTCCGCCTCAGAAAGCCTAACAGCTCTTTACCACCTGACAAAAATGTCTCAGCTCTTCTGTGTGGTCCTGGTCTACAGCCTTCACTTTTCTTCATTTTCTTCTAACAACTGTCTCTTCCAGTCAGCCACCTCTCCCACCCTTGGTTACCCTGTCTACACCAATATTATTTTAAAAATAGGAGCTGAACAAGCCCTTACCAAATGGCACACCATGTCATGTTATATAAGAAACCTTTTAACTATTAAAAGAACATTCTACTTTGAAGAAGTAAATACCAATTTTGTGACTCTGTAAAATTTATCATTAGAGTAGGATTTTATTGATTTTTCAGATTATCTAATTAACAATACTTTCTTTCTGAGCAAAGTTCTAAGTAAAGACAAGGCTTAAAACCTAGTTGAGTTATTAACCTTGTTTTTATTAATAGAATGTTTCTTTGTTTTTCAAAGTCTATCACTCTAAAAGAGATACAACAAGAGCCCTCACATTGAACGATATTTTAAATGGGACATTCTCTTATGAGATATTTTTTCCAAACTGGATTTCAGGTAAGTGAACTTTTTCTTTATCTTCTGAGGTTTGTTTATAATGTACTTAGCTTTAATTTTTATGCTAATACACCTTTATGGTAACTAAAACTGTATCAGGTGAAATGAGAAAAAGGAGGAAATACTTGAAAAACTCAAGCACACACCAAAGTCTTTTGATAAGACCTTTTGATTTGGGTTTGTTTAATAGTTAAATGGCCAGCAGGAGTTTTATCAGAAAAGTAAATTTTGTAAATGCATCACTGAAATAATTTTAGTGTCTGGTACAGTTTCAAGGATAGAGACATAAAACTCTAACAAGAATGATCACAAGAACTTTGCTCAGAAAGAAATTCTATTATGAAATAGCCTGAAAAACAAAAAATCCCACTCTAATGATAAATCTTAGAGTCACAAAATTGGTATTTACTTCTTTACAGTAGAATGTTCTCAAAAGTCTATAGTGAGAAAAATTAAATAGTTTATGATATGTATAGTTCTATACATACAGTGCCACCAACAAAAGAGTGTGTCAGTGTCTCTTTAGAAAATAAGATTCATATAAATTAGGTTAAAACTAAAGTAAATAAATTCCAAATATAATTTATCTTTATTTTAAATGAAGCATGCCATTTGTAAAAGAAAAAATGGCATTTAAATGAATAGATTCTCTTTGCAACCCACAGAAAACAAAATTTTATACTGAAACAGCATAGGGCTAGTGTGCTAGCAAATAACTATTTTTGTGTAAAATTTTGAAAAAATACTTTTTTCTTCCATCACCAACTTATTATTTTAAATCTGATAAACAAATATTTACCTTAAACTTAACTGTGAAATAAGTGTGCTTTCATTATCAATTCATTTCCTATTAAGAGAGATCATGTCAAATTTTGCTTTCTTTCTTATATAAAGGAGAAGAATATCTTCATCAATCTACAGATAAAAATGTTATATTATATAATATTGAAACAGGAGAATCATATACATTTTTGAGCAATAGTACCATGGTATGTATCCTTATCATCTTCCTCCTCAGAAACCTTTCCTAGGTCTTCACTGACTGAGGAACAATTTCCAAATCTTAGCTTTGGATCTGGATTCAACCTGCCTTCCCAGCTCCAGTCCCCACTGTCTCACTCCTGTTCTCTCTTCTGGTTGCTCTGGACAACTATCCTGGCCTTTAAGTAATAGAGCATCTTTGCTCTTCTGTGGACATAGTAGGGCGTAAGACAAGAGTCAGGAACTTCAAGTTCAAATGCTAGTTGTGCTAGTTACCAACTAGGGAACTTGGACAAGGTTCTATGCTACACAGAACTTCCTATGCCTCAAATTCCTCATCGGTAAAGTGAGAATAATAATACGCCTTTGATTTAATATAAGAATTAAATGAGGGGCTGGAGAGATGGCTCAGTGGTCTAAAGCACCTACTTAGAATAAGCTTGGCAAAGCACAGGGACCACGGTTCAATCCCCCAGCACCACATGCCAGCCAGCCCCGCTCCCTGGTGGGCTGAGCTGGCCACACACACACACACACACACACATACACACATACACACAATAAATAAATGCAAAAAAAATTAAAAAAAAAGAATTAAATGAAATCACAGTTCAAAGGGTTTAAGACAGTATCTAACATAGAATAAATGTTCAATATGTGGGGAGCCTGATAGACGGACACATGTTAAATTTTCCTCTTGGGCTTTGAGCACCCCTATTTCTGCTGTCCTTAAAAACCCATTTATCTTTTGAAAGTTCGGGTCACATTTTCCTCATCTGAGTAACCAATTATCCTTTTATTTGGATTCTGTCACTTCTTCTCTTAAAGCTTTTACAATGTTATGATGATTCTCTCTGATAGAAATTTTTAACTTGTAATGCCACTCATTGACAAATCTAACACTTTAAGTTTTTGAATTCACAGTCTATCTTATTTATTGCATCTCCTTCACAGTGAATAGTTTATATACATAGGTATCACAGAAACATTTATAATTCCATTGAAATTATATGTAGGGAATTATCAATGATTTGAAGCTTTAGAGCTACAAATTTATATGCTCCTTTGTTTTGTGTGTTCTAATCAGCTTCTTCATAATTTCAGAAAAGTGTGAATGCTTCAAGTTATGGTTTATCATCTGATCGGCAATTTGTATATCTTGAAAGCGATTACTCAAAGGTATCCACTATTTAATCACTGTATCTCTCATGAATCTCAAGATTGTTTTATAAAAGTAAGAGAAAAATAAAAATCTATTTTAATCTCTAAATATTTGAGAACTAAATGAGTCCTGAAACATACACAAATAACTTTGAAGTTGCATTCTTGTTCATTTGCTACTTGCATTTATTGACAAGTAGTGGAAACCACTTTCCTCTAAAGAAGAAAATCTCATTTTCAGGCCCTACTCTCTGTCAGAAGGAAAGAAATATCCTTGTATTTATTTTCTTTCTTTCTTTCTTTTTTTGTTTTTGTTTTTGTTTTTGTTTTTGTTTTTGTTTTTGTAGTTCCAGGGATTGAACTAGGCAAGTGCTTATGCCACTGAGCTATATCCCTGGCCTCATCTTTGTAGTTCTAAAGCTATTCCGTATCATGAACAATTAGTAGTTCTTAACAAAGTTTAACCTCATGAAAGTTTATTAGTTTAACCTTAAATGTTTATTATAATTGAAAGCAGAAAATTTACAGTGTTGTATCATTGCTATGTGCTGAAACCCAATGCTATCTACTGGGTGATAGACAGGAATTTGAATCTATGTTTTTGAAAGCCTAGTTTGGAAATATTCTCACATCACTAGACTATTTACTATTTCTCCTTTTCAAATGAAGTTGTAGAATGCATACTGCAATGAAACTATATGCCTAATGAAATTCTATCCTTTTTTTTTTTTTTTTTCCTAGCTCAGCCCGCCCTGGGGGCAGGGCTGGTGTGGCCTGTGGTGCTGGGGATGAACCACTGTGCCTACAATCTTGCCTAAACTTGCTTAATCAGGCGCTTTAGACTGCTGACTATCTCTCCAGCCCCTATCTAATTTCAAAGAGAATCACTTTTACCAAAGTACAGGATAATCTCTATGGGCTATGAAAATCACAGTGTTTTTAGTTCAATCCAGGTAAAGTATAAAAAAAAAGCCCTAGGATAGAATATAGCAAACATAAAATTTCTGTAATCAGAAATGACTTTGGCTATGCTTTGTATGCAGTGAAAGTTGAGTCGCTGCTGAAATTGCGTCTGGAGCTTAAGCAAACAGCACAATCGTCTACAGTCAAACTTAAAGGAAGACT
Organism: Octodon degus; assembly: GCF_000260255.1. NCBI lineage: Eukaryota > Metazoa > Chordata > Mammalia > Rodentia > Octodontidae > Octodon > Octodon degus. Next base: position 10,707,310 of record NW_004524608.1, read on the forward strand.
CGGCTTAGAATTGAAATTATGTGGAAATAGATGTTTTATAATTCTGAATCGCGAGAGGGATCACCTGTGAGTGTGCGTTATCAATGTGAGCTTTTTAAAATGTAATCTGTCTCTGCTTCTCTCTGACAGCTTTGGAGATATTCTTACACAGCAACGTACCACATCTATGACCTCAGGAATGGGTAAGGTCGCCACTATTTATTCACACTATGTCTCAAATACCTAGGCTTCGCCATTTAATCTTGGAATTGAAGTTAAGAATACATTTTCTTGTTGCAGATTTTAATTTCTTATTATTTTATTAAATAGGTGAACCCATAAAACTTAAGGAATTAAAGGAACTGCTTCTGCGCTGTACTCACCTCTCCTTATCTGACTAATACCACTTTGTATTTTGTACGTCGTGTAGTTTTGGCTTTCCTACTTTCAAAAAGAAAATTATAGTTGTGCTATTTATGGAAATAAACATATGTAGTAAAAGGATAAAAACATGCATGGGAATGAGATACTATTTTCAGGAGAGTGGCTACTTCATTGGAGAGAGACAGAAGGAAAGAAGATACGTACATTAGCTGTGTCTGAACACATACTTCATTAGCTGGTTTTACATTGATTATTTAAAATAGCCAAATGTTAAAGTTAATTATTTCAAAAATGACAAAATGTTTAATTTAACATTTAAAATGTTAAATATACTCCTAAATTTACATAATATAAATTTGTCATTTATTATTTTATTCTTCTGTGGGGCTTTCACTATTTGAAACTATTATCATTTATAAGAAAGACCTGAAATGAGTGTACATACAGATCAGGACTGAGGGGCAGAATCTCAGGCACAAGGAAGAGTATAAAAGGCACAAAGGGGAGAGAGGACAGCAGGTGTTCAGGACACCATAACTGTGTCGGTGTGGCTGCAGCTGGAGAGGGGCCTACTTAGCAGAGGGAGGCTGTGTGAGGCTGAGAGGGAGTTGCGGCTGGGAAGCATGGGCCGCAGAATAAGAAGAAAACCATTAAAAAGAGTTTGGATTTCTTTCTGATGACAATAGGAAACCACTGAAGGGTTTTAAATAGGAAATGACACCATCAGATTTTCACTTTAGAAAAATCACTGTGACTATGGGTGGACCATGAATTGGTTTAATTACTCGTCTTAATACGATACCTTCTTTGCTGTTACATAAAAGGTAAAAATAATTATATGGTTTAAAAAGATCTTCTGGTCTATTTCCCCTTTTGTTTAGCAAGGGCACAATTTTTTAAAAAAGTTATCTTCTTCTTTTAAATATTCAGACAAGAATAGTTGATCTCCTTAAACTGTTAAATTAAGAAATAGGAGCTACTGCTTAATGTAGTCTAAATCACCTAATGGATCCTAAATCTTCTTTTCTGTAACTTCATCGTCAAATCCAACAGATATTTACTGAGCACCTATTAAGCACATATAAGAGTTCTAAATGAATTTAAGGTGCCAATTGTACTTGCAAGAAAATATTAGGTGAGTGAGGAGGAAATCTTTCAATATAATTTCCCCAGATCTTAATCATATTCTTGTTTTTCTTTTAATCATTTTGAAATTTACTATGTTAGAGTTTACCAAACTAAGAAACACTCTATAATAAAATGACAACATTAATATTTTAATCACAGTGTGTATAAACTTCGTAAACTAAACCTTATTAGGAATTGAGTTCCTCTGCAGAAATTTAAACTACTGCTTTTTCTGCTGCCTGCAGAGCTACCTAATTTTCCACATTTTTTTTGACAATTGGTATGTTTTGGAATAAACTATCAGTGAGGTCATGACAAAATTTGTTGAGATTCAAGGCTTTACTGAATGCCAGGGATTATAACCGTTTTTATGCCCTGAAGACTGTAAAAATCTAACAGAGAGAAAATGGAGATTGCTCTGGTTTCACATTAGATAAAGAATATTTAGGAGATAACTGCCCTTGTAAAGCATTCTCTTTTTCCATGTCTTCTACCACTGATGCCCAAGAAAAGCAGAAAACGGCAGGAGTGTGGGCTAGCCATAAGAGGTGTTCACTGAGGTCTGCAGCTTGGCACACCCATAACATTACACACCTTCATTCACCCCATCTAGAAAAACAAGGCCTCATTAAAATGCCAAAGGTAACATGAACACTGGCTTAAGACAGAATTTCAAACCTAGTGAAGAATGAAAGAATGTCTTCACTCCTGAGTCATTATCTTGACTCCATCCTGGAATCTCTTCCATTCTGTTCCCACTTCCATGGGCCTGGTGTTCATGTGCTGCCCTCTGGTTTTTGGAGTTCCCAAGGCAGCTACCATGGTCAGCTTTCTCCAGGGACATCTGTTTCTCTTCCCTCATGAACTGCTAGGTATCATGCTGCATGACCCAAGAAAACTAAATCAAGGTAATGCATGCCGTAAGTCTGTTTTGCTATCTAAATGTTCAGAGTATAGCAAAGGTGTAAACGTCAGGCACATGTCAGGTCCAGTTTGGAGAGATGGATGTAGGAGTGCAGAGTCCTTCTGGAGACTCCTCAAATTAGACTTTGCAAGAAGCCCTGGTTTCACTGACCCCACTGAGCCTTAATGAAACTATTAATACAAACTTCAAGCAAGGAAGGCAAAATGCGTACATGGCATTCTATGATTTTTAACACATAAAACTCCAAGTGTATACTTGCTGAAGAACTGCTGAGGCTCCACAATGCAAGTCCCTAATTTTGAGTATTTGCAAAGCTGTATAGTGATTCTAAACACCAGAGTGAGATTTTTGGCCACTAGAATATTTGAAATTTGCCCATGGGTGGAGAACTTTGCAAGCTTAAGGCATACTGCCCAGTATAAGATCTGTTTTTCAGTTTAGCTTGAGATCAGATGTTCCTTTCCTTTTCTGATTTCAAGTCAGATCCCTGGGGAGATTGTCAAATGGCATCGTATTTTCAAAAATTTGAAATGCATATGCATTCACAGAGATAGGGGTTGTGAATGAGAATGTGGAAGAGCACACATTAAACTTCAGCACAATTATAGAATTTCAGAGCTGGAAGACAATTCAGCAACCGTCTTAATCTGTTGTGTACAAATTTTACAGTCTCGGGGGTTAAAACTTCAGTTTCATTGGGGGTCTGCCAAAAACTAGCAATGTAATCTTAAAAAGTTATGTCATCTCTCTAAAATCACAATTATTTTCTATAAAGTGAAGAGATTCTATTAGCATTCAAAGATGTATCCGTGGTATATATTCATTTACCTCACTAAAATGGGCTGAACATTGAGGTTCAAAAAACTTGAGATGCTTCAATAAGAAATGGAAAAGGTGACAGCCATCACTAATGCCTCCCATCCCATCCCATGATGCCACAGTCTAATAGCTCTCTATGAGGTGTGTAGGACCAAAGATGTCTCCTATAATTGTCATTAAATTTTATAGTTTATTTTTTTCTGTTTATGCAGTCTCTATTTGCACTGAACAGAAAGATTTGTCATCTTTCTTCTCTTTCTTTCCTTTTTATTCTTTTATTCTTTTTCTTCTAGAGAATTTCTAAAAGGCTATGAGCTTCCTCGTCCAATTCAGTATTTATCTTGGTCGCCTGTTGGGAATAAACTAGTAAGTGTTTAAATTATGGAAGTGTTTAATCATTTAAATGAAAAAGGAGCCATTTGATTTTGGCCTTTGTTAAATTTCCCTGCCTGAAAGAAAAAAAAGATACATTCATGACTATTTTCGTGGTTAAAAATGGGAAGAGTTTGGATAAATTGAAACCCATCTGAGAATTCCGCAAAATCTAAAGCTCATGGATAGACTTCTTTAAATATCGCAGTCAAAAACTTTATCCTTATACTCAGCCAGAATGTGTTGTGCCAGAAAACTCAGGAAAAATATGGTTTTCACAAGTTTCCCAGACTAGCTTCAGACAACATGAAATTTTGTCCAAGCTCTTATTTAAAGGCTCTAAATAAAGATTAGATCTGGCTAGCTATTAATATTCAGAGACTTATTTGACATTCTGTCAATATGCATAAGTATTTATTTGTATAATAAAGCTGAGTGTAGATTTTATTGTTTTTATATAGATTTTTAAATTCTAACTGATGTTAATAGGGGTTTTAGAACCTATTAAAATATTTTAGTTGAATGTCTTTTTTTTTTTGCAACTGATTTGCTACTCTTTAAAGGTCTTGAGTGAGTAACTAAAACAAATACAGCTTTCATTGTATTTGTTAAGTAATTTCCCATTATTAACTAACTTTTACCTCTTCTAGGTGTATGTCTATCAGAATAATATCTACTTGAAACAAAGACCAGAAGATCCACCTTTTCAAGTAACATATAGTGGAAAAGAAAATACAATATTTAATGGTATCCCAGACTGGGTTTATGAAGGTAAATTGGATTCTTTTTCCACTGCTGCTGTTTCAGGTTTTTAATTGGGTGTATTCGGTAAGATTTAGATGAGTGGTATCCTATTCTGATAAATGTTTGTATTTCTAAAAGCTGTTATTAGGTTATAAGCGGAATGTGCTTATTGTAAAAAAATCTTATTATCAGAAGATTAGTAGAATTTATCTTGACAAACATTACTATAAAGTAGTAGTAATGATTTATATTCCAATAAGTACTTGGCCCTTTGGTACTATGCTAAGTTTTTGGAGAAAGAAATCTTTTCCCAAAAAAACCTACATAACTATTTGTGCTATTTTGAGGGGAAATATTCATAATTTTTAATAATGTCTTGAATTATGTTCTCATTCTGTGCCATGTAAGATCCAGGATTTCATTGTACTTTAGAAGATCTTCTAATCTCTTATCCATCTTGATAAAGATATATGTGTACATAAAAATATATCTCAACTAACTAGATATGTAGAACAGTAGATAGATAGATAGACAGACAGATAGATAGATATCCCCAGAAGAGGAACTCAACTTTAAATGGTTATCTCACATTCTAGTAAGCTACAGTTCTCTCTGTTTTAGCTACTTTAGTTTACTATAAAAACCAAAAGATTCCCTGAGGGAAGAATTAATTATTGTTGATGTGTTTATTATTTATTTTTAAAATTACATTTCTGATTAATGTCAATTGCTAACAAGACTAACTGATGTTTGATTGAGATGTAAGGTTAAGCTGTTCTCTTAATTCAAACTACTTATTTTTTAATAACCAAAGTATGACATATGTTACAGCTATGCTAAATAAATTATTTCAGTCAATAAATAGTCACTTAGAAGTACTTTCAATGCTTTTGAGTAAGATGTAATTAACATACAATTATTTATTTTTCAGAGGAAATGCTTGCTACAAAATATGCTCTCTGGTGGTCTCCTAATGGAAATTTCTTGGCATATGCAGAATTTAATGATACAGATATACCAGTTATAGCCTATTCTTATTATGGTGAAGACCAGTATCCTAGAATGATAAATATTCCTTACCCAAAGGTATGGTGAATACTTGTAGCAAATGCTCTCATTTCTTGGGTGTCAAAGCGAGCAGTCATCACCATGAATAGAGGTGGGATCAACAAGCTTGGACAGCCACTTGTCCTTGTGCATTGTAAGGCAAACAGTGTACCGCACTCTATTGTTGATATGAACATTTGTTGCTTTGGGCATCTGGTAGTGCTGGATGAAGTAGTCTTTGCAGAATCTTTGAAAAACATATGGTCTAAATCATGGAGGAAAAACAACCTTATTTTTAATTTTTTTTATGTTTCATGTTCCAAATTCAGGGTAAAGTTCTTTTTTTTTTTTTTTTTTTTTTTTTTTGCAGTTCCCTGAATTCTCATGTAAATGAAAATGAGAATGGGAAATAAAAATTTAGAGTCTGATGTTCTGTCAGGTAGAAGCAGGCATAAGTTATAGTCTTCTGGAGATATGAAAGTTAAGTTTGTGGATATCAGTTACTTCCTTCAGGGAATTAAAGAAAGAAAGCTAGTTTTAGCTTAGAGTTCTTGCTTATTGATTATTCTGGAGTTATTATGCTACATTCTTTAACTACACTCAGTGTCTCCAGAGAAGAGAACTGAGTATGCAGTAGAACAGCCCAGCCAGAGTGAAGAAGTATAGCCTAATTTTAATTTAAATCACAAACTTAAAAGAGATAAAATGAAATATAAATTAATTCACTGCTTTTATAAGGAATTGGATGTGATTTTCAAGCACGACTTTTGTTCCTTTGCTCCTTCTTTTTAACTTGTCAGGCAGAACACTGTTACAGGTAGATCCGAAAGGTCCATATGGGTCACTACATGACTAAACATGGCCTTTGCATAAGGAAGTTCTAATGCAAGCCAAATAGGCCACGGGGATAAAACTACAATTGCACACAGGCTAATGTCTAGGTTTAAAGCCATGTTTAAACTGGGCATGGCAACATATGCCTATAACCTGAACACTCTAGGAAGCAGAGATGAAAGAATCACAAGTTCAAGCCTATCCTGAGCAATTTAGAGTCTTAGAAATAACTTGTCATAGGGGTGGGGGAACCTCAAGATATAGTTCATTGAAAAGCCTTGGGTTCAATCCCAAGAACCACAATAAATAAATTAACAAATTAATTCATGAATGGCACACATTATAGATGAGTGTATAGAGACAACACTTCTCTAGGACTATATAATAAGTCAGAAAATTGAAGATATTTGGTAGTAGGACTGGTTTTTGAGACCAGAGAAATAACATGTGAAAAAACTTGAATCTTTGAGAAAATATCCTGGAGCCACAAGAAATGAGAAAACTCAGAACCAAAGAGTATCGACACTGACTGGAAAGTTAGGACCCAAATTTACATGTTTCTTTGAAGTTTCTGAAACATCTGGTGCTGGATAAAAAGATGGGAAAACTCCAAAGAAGCAAAGATTTCCCTGCTAAACCAACAAAGTTGAGAAGAGACTGAACATTTCTGCAGATGAAGTCAAACAGCATGGAATCATTGAACACTCTGTATCTACACTTTGTGGATTTAAATTTTATTATAACTGTAAGACTATCTTTCTGTATTAAAATAACAGGAATCCTAAGAAGCTGTCAAGGCATGAACAATACTGTCATGTAAATCTTAGGCATACAGTAGCACAGAAAGCACAAAACAAGAAAAGTGTAAATTCCACGGATACTCGATTTGAAAGTGAAATCCTCCTCATCTTTTGGGATGGTAGCAGTAGTGATGCAGCAGCTTACTGAGCATTTGGTAATTGTCCTAATCCAAATTACATAGCAATTGCAAAAGTATATTTCATTTATTTCATCTTTGGACTCTCAGATCAATCTCCCTCCCTCCCCCCACTTCTTGGCACACAACGAGACCATTATTTTAATGATGACAGAACTGTCTTGAAGGTCAGAAAACAATGTCGATTATGCAACTGCAGTTTTATGTCCCAAGTATTTGCCCTCATACATCAAATTTCTCTCATCAAGTATTTAAAAATATTCATTTTTCTCTGATCAGTACAACATTTTTAATTGCCCTTTTAGGGCAATTTAATTGCCCTTTTAGTAAAAATAAAATTAAGTTCCTGGTTACATATAGAGTATCAATGGTAATATTCTTAACCTTATGTGGTTTTTAAAAATATGCTTAATTTCCTAAAATGTCTATTAGATGGTAATAAGTGGAATTATGTGAGCTTAAATATCTCCATTTTTTGGCAGGCAGGGGCTAAGAATCCTACTGTTCGGATATTTATTATTGATACCACTTACCCTCAGTATGCCGGGCCCAGAGAAGTCCCAGTTCCAGCAATGATAGCCTCGAGGTAATCTCAGGTTCCTTTACTTATTAACTAAATTTTAGCACTTTAAGAGTTTGTGAAGGTTACACTCACAAATTTTTTAAAAAGAGCCCTTGTACAATAATAAAAGTGACCACAGAAAACAGTCTAAGTGAATCTTTTCTTACCAGGCATATAAAACA
>NW_004524608.1:10715322-10778941 GCF_000260255.1 Octodon degus
TATATAATATTTGCCCTCATACAACTCCTTTCAAGCCTAGTGCACTTTCCTTCGACCAAGGCTTATAGATCTATTTGTGTCATATGCTCGTGGTAAAAAGGAAAAGAAAAGTCAACACTTGCCAAATATTGGCTTGTTTTAGTAGAAAGTTGTCTCTTTCAATTACATGGTATAATTATGTTTAGGGAATATGTGTGGACAAATAGGGAGATGTATTCCCAGTGCACCAGCATGATGGCTTATATAGATCTCATCTGGTTAGCCCTGACTTCAGCAACTTTCCAACCCCCCAAGAAGGCCTCTGTGGTCCTTCTGGTTGAAATAGGTGACGGAAAGGGGTGTCTACTGCCTTTGAGCCTCCTTACCTCTTCTAAATTCCAGAACAAGGGTTGGTCTTCTCCTGCTTCCCGGAGAAGAATCAGCAAGTTCTGAAGAGGTAATCTAATCTCATAGGGAAAAGAAGCCTCTTAGAGTTGTCTTCTGGATACTTTGGGCTAATTTAAAATGATTACATTATCTCCCAACCAAAGCTTATCGATGGAAACATGATTGAATATATCATTTTAAAATATCACCATTCCCCTGAGGTGGAAAATGGGCTGATAGAAAGAACCTTATTCAGAGAGTCAAGAGACGGGTTTTAACATGTAACATATTAACCATATGTTAAGACATTAGCCATGCCTTAACAATAGATCATGTATTTTGAACATTTATTATATAGCAGGCATAATTCTTAAGCTCTTTCAGCTAGTCTGTACAGATTGAAATTGGTAATATTATTATTTACAATTTAAATAAAAACAAGCATAGAACAGTTAAATAACTTGCCTGGGTTATATAGCCACCAACACAGTGCCAGGATTTGGGTCTGAGATTTTTCCAGCTCTGTAGAAGGCTGCAAAATTCTATGGTTTATGTTACATTGATCAGAGTCAAGTAATCATTGTGCCTTTCATTGAATCTATGTAGCAAATACTATTTTAATTATGTCACATATGATAATAATAAAATTTCAACACCTGATCATGAACACAGCCAAAAGTTGACTTCCAACCCAAATTTGTCTGGAGACAGAGTTAAGTCTTTTGTTGTACTTGACTCTTTGTACAGAATTGAAAAGTAATTTCTTTCCCTGTGCAGAATAGCAAATTTAATGTTTTGCTTCTTTTAGATGGAACAATAGCTTTAGCTCTTCATGCTTTAAGTTATTTTCAAAGATTTACAAGTACCAAAAAGGAAAAATAACTCGAATATCAAATATTAAGTCAATGAACTCTCATATTTTCAAAAGTCAATAGACAGAGGTTGCTATTCAAAAATTCTGTAAATTTTTTATTTACTCAGTCTTCCACAATAATTAACAAAAAAAACCTTTAGACAACATACGTAATGAAATTACGTGGGTTCATGGTGGTGACAGCATGTTTTGATCTATTTGCAGTGATTATTATTTCAGCTGGATCACATGGGTTACTGACAGCAGAATATGTTTGCAATGGCTAAAAAGAGTTCAGAATGTTTCAGTCTTGTCCATCTGTGACTTTAGGGAAGACTGGAATATATGGGATTGTCCAAAGGTAAGGCATATTAATACCCCTGATATGTATTTCAGAAGGCTAAACCACAATATTGCAGACTCATGTATAATTAACATTTTATGTTTTCAAGCCAGAATTACTGCATCCAACTGGGCAATCCTTTACAAAATGCAATCTGTATTCACAGAGCCTGAATTTCTGTTAAATAAATAGGACACATGCTGTTTACTTGAATAACTCTAACTTGAAATTGAATAAGTATAAATGAGTCAATATGACATTGGAAAAATTAGGTATCTGGTTTTCAGTTAGGATGGTCATCCATCTTTTGAGCTCATAATATTAATAGTCAACAAAAGCAAAATAATGAAGATGAAACTATAAGATGTGCCTATTAGAGAAATAGATGCATTTTACATAAAATAATCATAGAAGTGTGCACGGCATGGTGGCACATGCCTATAATCCTAGCACTCTGGGAGACTGAGCCAGGAGAATCTCAAGTTTGAATTCAACCTGGGCAACTTTGAAACTTAGAAGAAGCTGGTCTCAATTAATTAATTAAAGCAACTAGTGTGTAGCTCAGTGCAAAAGCCTGTGCTCAACCCACATGTGAAAAGTTCAGAAAAGATACAGGGAATGGTCTATTTAAAGTCAAAATTGAAAAATAAAAATTTCAAAGGAAAGGGATATTACCAAACAGAAACCAAACATTTTCATTTTTAAATCAAAAGTAGATGACTAAAAACATAACATTAAATATTATATCAGATTGTCCTTTTACCCAATTATTTTAGGAGAGTATCTTCTCTTTTTGAGAGGTCCTTAAAATTAGAGACTACCAAAACAGCAACCAAATAAAAACCAAAATTCTAAAAGCTCTAAAATATGCTTGCTCCTATCTTAAACACTGAGAAATCCAATAAGTTTTCTAAATAGGAAATTTGATGGGTATGTTTTGTGAGACTTCAAATTATAAAGAAATGTTTCAGAGACCAGCCAGATAGCCCAGCGGACTAAAGTGCCTGCTTAGGCAGGCACAGGGATCAGTGTCTGATTTCCTGTGTTCCACGCAGGTCCTGCCCTCGGGGCAAGCTGAGACAGTGACTGAGACCAGGTGCGGTGGCGCACTTCTATAATCCCAGCACTAGGGAGGCTGAAAACAGGAGGATCACTATGAGTCCAATCTGTATAGTGAGAGCCTTTAGACGCTGTACTAACTGCATTTAAAAAAAAAAGAATTGTTTCATTAAACCAACTATACCATGACCTGTTTGATAAAGTAAGGAGAAAAGAAGAGAACAATCAAAGTATATCACTAAACTCCGTCTTGAAATTAGGACATTGTGTTTCACAAGGGAAGTGCCAGTTAACTCTTTTAGGAAATATATTAGAACTATAGTAGTCTACATTACCTAATGTAAAAATATTTTTAAAGCCACTACTGTGAAAGTGATTTGACTGATTCTGATGGAATGCTAGAAGCTGATACTGAGAAGAATATGTTAGAAGGTGATTTTTATCTCATTTACAGTTTGATTTACAAAAACAGATGTATCTTTAATGTAGTACCATAGCCCCTCAAAAGGAAGGAGGGAACTGGGGAATAGACTGATCTTTTTATATTAATTTAGAAACTATTGGTCTAATTAGTTAGCTTTTGCTGACTATATCTTTAACACTTGCACTACATCTAGCTATCAGAAACTGATGTTTAATTTTATTCATTTGAGAACTCTGAGACATCATTTAGACACAATTATTAGCTATTCTGCTCTGATGATACCATTAATAATAGGAAGTGTCGTCAGAAGCGATTATCAGCTACTTAGTCATTATTTAAAAGTTGATTGCTTTGGAATCTGAAATTATAATTATAAAAATTTGAGATATCCTAACCTAAACAGATTGAACACTTCAGATGAGCAGTGTAATATCAGTTTCTGCAACATAAACTTTGTCCAGAAACCTGAATAAATGTAGGATTGCGCTGTTTCAAAATAGTCTGATAAACACATGGATGAGGCACATTTTCAGATTTAAGAACAGTCATGTTGAATTTTTCAACATTTATTTTTGTTCTGAAAACCAATAATACTTATGGTTAAACGACCTATCAGTATATTATTCATATTGAGAGTCATTCTCAAAGTAAAGAGGTAAAAGGAATTGGCAATAGTAATTATGTAAAATTAGATTGGTGACGTTTCATTACAAATTTATAGTCTGAGAAACTTCTATATTTTTCTTCTGAAGAGGGTATTCAAGACAATTGTATTTTTATGGCTAAAAATGTTTTTTTTTAATCACTAGTGTTTCAAGTGTTATCTTGTTCTCTCTGAGGTACTTACTGACTTATCCCCACACGAGAAAATTCAAACTGGTTTCTTAAAAATGTATTATGCCCATGGCTTTTACAAGAGTCCACCTGCTCTTGGTTCTCCTTTGGCCTAATTGACTTTTTTTAACCCTTTAGCTCTATATTTTAAAATTTATTTGATACAGGGTCTTGTTACACAGTTCATACTCCTATCTGAGGCAACCCAGCTCTGGGATTACAGATGTGTGTCCCTCATGTGCTACTAGGGACCAAATTCAGGTCCTTGCTCTTGTCAGGCAGGTGCTTAGACCGCTGAGCTATCTCTGAGGCCTCTCACTCTTCTTTTGACATCTTTAGAAATCTCATTCTTCAAGTTAATGTATTTGCAAAGTAGGCGATCTACTCCAACAACCAACAAGGACCCAGTACTTCCATGATCCATGTACACTGAAGCACTGTTATGTCTTAAACTTGAGATTAAAGTTAGGTGACTTGACTCTGATCAGGCAGTTTAATCAGTGCCAAATATCCAGACTATATCTAAGAAAAAAAATTAACCTACTGATACTCTGTTTAATGTGATCTTTTGTTTTTTAGACCCAGGAGCACGTAGAAGAAAGCAGAACTGGCTGGGCTGGTGGAGTATGATTTTCTCTTTTTCTTATATTTTACTGACACTTGGCAGATTCCCAGTTATAAAAGGTTCATTACAATGTATCCAAATTGGAACTACTTGTTTTATAGAAAAAAATATCAAGGTTAAAAACACACAATTCAAACAAAATAGCTAGAGACAGGGGGTTTTGTTTGTTTGTTTTGTTTTTTGGTATTTTTTTTTCTTTGTGGTACCACGGATTAAACTCAGGACCTTGCACTTGCCAGGCAAGTGCTTATTCTACTGAGCTATGTCCCCAGACCCAAAATAGCTAGAGAGGAGGTATAAGTAAAAGTCTTAGGGTATTAACATCTCTTTGTTGTACATTTTCTGTTCCAGTGGTTTGGTGCCTGCATGCCACTGTTGGTATATTCAGTCTTCAATGAAAGGTATTCATTTTTATTAACAAGGGAGAGACACTATTTTAAGTGCCAATACATCCTGAGGTAGCAAGTATAGTTAAATAATTTTTTAAAAAGTAAGGAAAGTCTATCCAAATTCACTTTTCTACTGTACTACATTGCTGCAAAAATTAGCAATATTCCGTGAAAGAAACTCTATAAATTTTCTGCATTCTTGATCAACTGAGTCATTCCTAAGTCAGTATTTGAAATTTTGAGGAAAGAAAAAAGTTAATCTAGTAATTCATTCTCATTTTGAAGATTTCTAGGAAAGAATGAGAAAGGGCATTTGAAAACAGCTGCATTCTTCATGATTAAAATACAACTCGATTTTCTATAAAGTAATATTGCATGATGTGATTCTACAAAGAGATCAACAGTGGTACCAACAACTTTCTCAAAGATGTTACTTTGGACATTCATGTCCATTTATTCTGAAATGCTTCAGTGCTCAAACCACAGCCTGAAGCATTTTAAAAATCTATCCATTGAAAGGTCTTCTTACAAGCATTTTGAGGTCAATTGTCTCTTAAGATATCTAAAATTCAAATTGAACCAACCTTACTTTGTTTAAACATGACTTGGAAAAGTAAATGAATTAATGCAAAAGTGCCTTGTAAAGCTATAAAATATTTTTAAAGATGTAGTCCCAGTGGAAGAGCGTATGCGTCATTTGAGAGACGAGATCTTTTTCCTAGGTCTAAAGTGAAACCCAATAAATCTAGGGACTAAATGAGCCCTTTACCTGGGACCTGTGGTTTTATGACAGATCACATGTGTCTGTAGTTTTAGAGTTATATTGGGAACAATGTATTTTTCTTGTGTACTCCTTTCAATCTCTTACAATTTACCTGTCAGTGAACTTTCTAAATTTTAAAAGAGGACTTGTCAAGCTTTGCAGTAATAGCTTTCACACCCTTTCAGACTGCCTGCCTTATAATTCTCCTGCTCCCTTTCAAAGAGGGCACAAGCATACACAGTCATAATATATAACTTATACACAAATAAGTCATTGAAACAATCTGGAACACAACTAGAAATGTCTGTTATGTATACATTTGCTCAGATAATATTCGTATGTACATGTAGTGGGGGGAGCTTGAACCCAGAGCATCCCACGGTAGGCAAGCAATCCACTATTGAGCCACATCCTCCGCTCTTGTTTAAATATTTATTGAGTCTTTACCTAAAATAGACAGGCTAGTGATATTGGTATAAACTTAAAGAGCAATTTTAGATAGGTAATGCCTGTAGAATTTATCAGAGCTTTAAACTCAAGGAGAATTTTGGAAGTCGTCTGGGCCTTAGAGTAGGGCTGGGAGAATTCTGCCTAAAGACAGAGCAGCTGCCTGTCATGCACGATAACTCGGGTTCTGAACCCTACCCGAGTAAAAAGAATAGACAAATAATCAATAAAATTTTAGAATTAGATTAAATGGCTTGCCCAAAGTCACTGACTTTCTAGTTCTAGGCATGTAGCAATCAACTAGCTTTCCTGATCCCCTTTCCTCCACCAATGGCACGTTCTTTGTCTTAATTTCGGCAAACAACCTCAGTTTTTTTTTTATCAGTATTTGGTCAGAAAGATAACAACAAATTTGTTTAACTAAATTTCCTTTTGCTTACACCCCCCAAAAGGAAGTTGTAATGAATTTAGTGTTTAATCCTTTCAGTTTGGAAAACAAACATGGAAAGCATAATGCATAGACAGTAAAGCCACACTCAAGCTATTTTAAAAGAACTTTTTAAAAAACTGTACACTTTCTTTAGACTGTTGACGAAAGCTCTTGGCTAAAACATGAAATTTTCTAATTGATGCTTGGAAGCCTGAGCTTTTGACTAAATGTGAACTCAGTTTAGGCATCAGCCTTATGTCGGTTAACAACAAGATAGGACAGGCTGGTAAATAATCTTACTTTCCAACGAAAATATTTTAAGTGATTTTGCATTTCACCTGGAAATGAGCAATTTATCAGAAAGCCCAAGGACCAGTGCAGGAGACTTGTTAAAATCGAGGACAGCTTCACTGCCTGTGCTTATCTAAGGTCCAGGTGGGACACAGCTAGGAGCACTTAACTCAGAGTGCATTATGGGCCCGGCTCTGGCAAGGTGAGAGCGGAAATATTTCACACTCTCTTTACCTCACCCAAGTTACCTGACCATCAAAAGCAGCTGTCTTCAATGTGCGTAATGAAAGATAACAGTCTTTGCTTAGCAAAAGGATTCTTCCTGTTTGCCTGATTCTAATATTTTAAAACATAATACTCTGCCTTGATAATTTTTTATTTTCAATCGGCATGCAATTTTAAGTGTTTATTCTGAGGACAATTTTTAAATTGACTAACTCACTGAAAATATCGTGAATAATTTGTTTGTTTTACTGTGTTACCTTAAAGTGGTCTGTGACTGGGGTTTATTCTAATGACTAAAATAATGTGGAACCAATTTTTGTTTTTCACCTTAATGACTAAGAGTAAGACATTATAAAGATGTTACTAGTATGTGGTTATATTGCTATTTGGACAAAACTTTTTTCCGAAATGAAAGTATGATTTTGTCATGACTTATACTAAAAAATTTTTCATTTACAAAATGCAAACAAGTGTCCTATTCCTGGCCCTCTTGCCCCTTCACCTAAATTCTTAGATCTCACTGTGCAAAATCCTACCAAAGCTGTTCTTATTAATGAACATTATAGAAGAATAATATAAGGAGACATCAGTTTCTCATTATTCTATTTTGTTGAAGATTTATTACAAGAAAACCACACAAGTTTAGTATAGTTTATTCGAGCAAAGGCTAATTCATGAACTTACAGCCCTCAGAACTGAAAGTACTTCAGAGAATTCCACCTCATAATGCAAGTACTAAGCTGAACACAGAGCAAAATACAGAAATCACCTGATGGGCTACAGCTAGGGATCTGCCTTATTTAGTCACTGTGCAATGTGTTTTCTGCCCATATTTGACTGAAACTAAACCGTTTCTCATACTCCTCACTTAGGGTTTGCTGTTAGGTTGCAGTCTACTATATGTATAACACAAAGTATGAGGACAACCTTAGGTTGTTTGCAGAGGCAATGTGCTAAGACCTAGCCCACTGTACTATTTTCTTAGGGCCACACTAAGAAATTACACAAATCCGTTGGCTCCAAACCACAACAATTTTTTCTTTCATCTTTTTGGAGAATAGATGCCTGAAATCAAGGCATTAACAGAGCCATGTTCCCCTGAAGCATCCAGGGATTAATTTTCTTTGTCTCTTCTAGGTTCAGATGGCTCCTGTCAATCATTAGTGTTTTGCCTTTGTCTACTGTTCTGCCATTTTAATCACTGCTTGTGTTTCACATAGTTTCCTTCCATGTGTTTCTTGGTGGTGTAAGGTTTCCACTAATCTATTTTTTTTATTTTTTTTGTTTATTTATTTATTTATTTTTTGCGGAACCGGGGATTGAACTCAGGCCCTTGCGCTTGCCAGGGAAGAGCTTATTCCACTGAGCCATCTCCCCGGCCCCAAGTTTCCACTAATCTAGCATGATCATAGCTTCAATTCTTATCTTGATTATGTCTGTAAAGACCCTTTTGCCTGACAAAATCTAACGTTTCAGGTGGAAATGAATTTGGGGTAATATTCAGAGATATCACTGTAGATATATTGAATAAGGTGCATTTTAATGTTACATGTTTATGATCTTTTTAAGGGAAACATTATTAATTCTATTAATGGACATCAAGAATCAAATCAAATATGGTGCCCCCCAAAAGAAGCATACTGTGGCTTCCCCTAATCTCACTCAAAAACAGGCCTCAAACTAGGTGTAAGCAAGATTCAAATCTATAACTAGAAGATACTATTGTGTGTGTGTGTGTGTGTGTGTGTGTGTGTGTGTTTCGATGCTTGGTAGGTTTTGACTGGTTTTGTTGCTTGACTCAGAACATGTTGGCCCACAGACATATAGAAGGATACCAACTACAGAAACATGGTCCAAATTATTCATGGAACTATCTACTCTGCAATATGTATAGTAGGTCTTTCTTCATTTAATTATTTTATAAATTTAAAAAATCAGCAAACATAAGTCAATTTATTTTTATTTGGAGAAACATATGGTTTGTGGAAATTTGCTTTGAGGACATTTGAAGAATGTCAGTTATCTGTGCTGTTTAGGATGTTGAGTTGTATCTTACTCTGTTCCAAGCCACACAGAAATGTCTAGTACGTCTTAAATCAGTGGTCCTCAATCTTTTTAGCATCAAATTTAAATTTGATAGAGGGTAGTTTTTCCATAGACCAAAGCTGATGTTATTTTTTTTTTCATTAGTATATGTGTGTGATACATAATAGTCACATTCCCCAGTGCTAGCATCATTGCCTCAGCTCCACCTCAGATCACCAGTCATCTTATTCTCATAAGAAGTACAAAATCTAGATCCCTCACATGTAGTTTACCAAAGGATTCTTACTGTAATGAGAATCAAATGCTGGTACTGATTGGGCAGGAGGTCAAGCTCAGACATAATAGAAGTAAGTGATAGGAGCAGTCATAAGTACAGATGAAGTTTGCTGTCCCTCACACCACTCCTTCTACTGTGTGGACCAGTATCAGTTCACAGTTTAGGGATTAGGCACCTTTGCCTTACATAATTATGTGGCTCCCCATCACATACTGAATAGAAATAGGTGGGCTTCCTGTCTCAAGAAGTAAACTTCCCTCAAGATATTTTAATCTTCAAAATGTCTTCATTAGATCATTGATATTAAGTGCTTGGCATCAAACAAATCAAGAATTAAAAGTACTGTAATCTTAAATAAAAGGCACACTTTGCTCAAATGCCTCATTTTAAAGTTTCAGTTGGTTAAATATCAGCACTCATTTGTGATTCTTTTAACGCTTTCAAAAACACATAACTTTAAAACACAGAAAATTAACCAATTTTATTATCACAAACTCAAGTGTGCATAGTAACAGCCAAGCACTATTGGAAAGTGTAAATGCCCGTCAGAATCACTGGAATAATTGTGTTCCGAAAAGCTGGAATTTCAGATGCAAGTGATAGATAATGAGGTGGCACTGCTTTTATCAAAAAAAAATCTATGGTTTTAATATGGTTTGCCTTTTTTTAACACAACCTCTGTTAATTCCTTTCAGTTCTTTGTTTCGACACCATTTTTTAACTATGATAGCATCTCATACTACAAAATATTTAGCGACAAGGATGGCTACAAACATATTCACTATATCAAAGACACTGTGGTATGTTCCTTCTAAAATTTATCTCCTCAAAGATCATTCACTTGAGGTTGCTCAAATAACGCTCAGCTTCACACAACATAATGTTTGTCTTTTTATAGGAAAATGCTATTCAAATTACAAGTGGCAAGTGGGAGGCCATAAATATACTCAGAGTAACACAGGATTCACTGTAAGTATTCCATGAAGCAAGATACATCATTCAGGTTTTAATTAGCACTGACTGATGGGTGTACAGACGATACTGCAGCATCTCTCTTGCTCACAAAAGGAGTATTTTCATTACTCCCTACGTTAGTTCAGACATTAAGATTACACATTCTTTAGTAATTAGTTAATATGAATTCCTTTGGGACTATTTAATGGGTCCTTGTTTCTCTTCTGATGTCTAATAGGTAATTACATGAAAGGTATAAAAATTTTAAAGTAACTAGATGTGAAGGCAAACTTTATTCTTCAGTAAAATAAGCGAGTTTTAAAAATCAGTAGAGGGCATGTGATAAATATGGAAATTTTTTGTAATGATTCACTGTTTTTTAAGCTTAATATTATTAACTATAAGACCTATCAGTTATTGAAGAATTAAAGTGTACAAAATACTGTAAAACAGAAATGATAATACCATTTTACAGATGAGAAAACTGATACTCTGCAATTTTATTCGATTTGGCCAATGGCCACTCAGATAGTGGCATACAAGCTTTCATATCAAAACCACACTAAATCTAAGACTCTTGTTTTTAACAATAGGAGTCTTCTTTCTTTCAGCTTTTCCTCTCTCAATTTATCCTATGTATAGTCTAAATAAATCATTTTTAAATAATCATTTAATGGTGAAACTTTCTAATCAGGAGAATACACGTCCTGTGTGTCACTTCTAATGTAGTCCAAATCCAGAACTAGCCTCTTAGCATTCATGATCTACCTGAAATTAGCTGGAATTTAAGGAATAAAAGAGTAGGATCTTTAGTCTGAGCTCATAGGAGAGATTCTATCATAAACCTGTGGTCAATCTGTGAAGGTTTATGATGGTGAGCAGAGGAGTTTGGGTGTTATATGAAGCAACCATTACAATCACTAAAATAAGGCAAGTAACAAGATAAAAACAGCCAGGAGACTAACTTCAGGCATAATGTAGTTAGGAGTCAGAGAAAACTGAAAGCGAGAGGAGCCAGGGATGGTCACTGTGTGGTGTGGCGAGTAACAGTAGCACCCTGAACTAGAATAAAAGCAATGGAGTAAGGAGTTGGAGGACAAAGCTATGCCACCTTCTTTTCTATGTATGCATAGCAATTGGTATCATGTCTGATGCAAGAAGTTCAATATACATTTGATAAATGAATGAGGTGAAGGGGGAGATGATTACAGTAGACCAGGGCTGCACATGACTGGTGAATTACTACCCGTGAGGGGAAAAGATGGAGAACAGGCTGGCTGAACTGTCAGAGAAGAGAACAATCAGGAAGAGAGACATCACAGGAAAGCCTCCGGGAAAGGCGCTGAACAACTCCTTTACAGGTTGTTGGCAATGATGTGAGAAAGGCAAGCAAAAGATGGGAGTCATGTGACTTTAGTAAAGACACAAACCAGAAATATTCATGCTTAGAATGTAAATTTGGGACAGGGAATGAGACTAGCAAAGAAACTAAAAAATGTGACACTTTGTTATATTCAGACAAAGGTACAGAGCAATGAAAATCATTTCACTAAACTGAATTTTGCACTTCATGTCTAGATTCAGGCAGGTTAGGAAACCACCTACATGCTTATGTAGCAGTGTGTGCTCATGGAATTTGTCCTGCATCTGGGTGAATTAGCAGATTAGGGTGTGTGGAATCCCCATTTGTGTGCAGGTCCTTGATTTGTAAACTTTTCTAATCTCAGGGCTTCTCTAAAATAATTTAAGAATGTGTTTACAATCATAGAAAAAATAATGCAATGCAGTAAAAGCCATACAACTATTAATCATGGAAAAGAAAAGGTATAACATTAATTAGAACTTATCTTACATGACTCAAGATGAAATAGAACCTACCTATGACAAAAAGAGTACTCTATCCAACTTAACCTTTCTCAGACGATTTAAAGATCAGAATAAAAACCAAAAATTCAGTTACGAGCAGCAGTGGTTTGTGTATATAAGTGCCAATTAATAGTTTCATTAGATTAATGTTTGCCTATATTGCTTACTACATAACATTTGTAACAAAACTATAATTATTGGATCATCAATACTAAATAATTTCTGAATATATTTTCAGGTTTTATTCCAGCAATGAATTTGAAGGCTACCCTGGAAGAAGAAATATCTACAGGTAATTCCAATATTTACATATACTTAAATAAAAACACATCATAGTCTTCAAAACATATGGAAAAAAATTTGAAGGGTAAAATGTAATGAAAATCTTATTTTGTGTATAGTGCCAGAGATCACTGCTATGAGCTACTATTTTATTTTTGAAACTGGATCTTGCTAGACTGCCCAGGAGCCACTTGATCTTGGGATCTTTTTGCTTCAGCCTCCTTTCATGCTGGTATCATTTGTGAATTAATATAAAATAGCCAAAGAACAATGTATACTGTTACATCAGAATACAGGCATAAGCTCCCTAAATGTTAGGCAACTCAACATGTTTGTTTTCAAAAGGAAAAAAGCAGGAAATTCTAATGTTGCTATAAATACTGTTAGTACTTCAATGAAATCTGGTGGTCATTTGGGAGATTTATTTAACATTGAAGAGATTTATTTGTTTAATACATTTCATTTATTTACTACTTATTTTGAAAAGAATAAAAAATACTTTTAAAAAGTTAGAAAAGATACAGAATTTCACTAAACAAAATGGTAGGAAATTAACAATAATTTTTATATTGCATCTTGTTGTCTTCAAACTTATTTATTTAATTAACTGAATACCTACCATGTGCCAGGCACTATTTTTATTTTCACAATAATTGTGTTATTTCTTTTACTATGACTCATTTTCAGTCCTAAAGTAGTAGTCTTTAAGTCAGTGCAGTTGTCCATTTGTTGATTGGAATGATGCCTTCAATATTCCTTTGCTGATGTGGACTGAGAAAGAACATTTACCACATATTGGTATTCTACTATGGGCCATGTATGCTTTTTTCATATACCCTTTTCTTCCAATTTCTGTTTATAATTTTGTGTAATTCCCACAACACTATGAGGCAGGTAGCATTGCTGAAGCCAGCACATGTGTGTGGGCATGATGACCTACTAGCTCTCGCCCTTGCAACAAATCGTAAACTTGAATACTAAACATAGCAAAAGAAGTAAGCCATTTTTCCTCTGTCATAGTCTTCTGTTTCCTTCAGGGTCATGCACTTATCTTACTTGTTAGGAAGCAGCCTACTCGGGAACCAGCCACCCTCTGCTATGCCCAGGACAAGGCCAGGGAGAGCAGTACAAAAACTCTTAAGTTGGTGCAAGTCGCCATGACAGCCACCATGGGGCTCTGACTCTGACAAGGCCTAGTATTCGACCATCTAGCCTCTGCTGAGGGGGATCCTGATCCTGAGTAGCTGGTGAAAGATCCAGGAGTCTATTCATTAAAATTATCCAGCACTGTCAGAAATCAAGGGAGGGCTTTGCTAGGGTGAGACTTGAACCACCGTAGAAGGCACAACTGGGTTGGGCAGGAATGCAAAGAAAGAGCATGCCTGGACTGCAGGGAGTCTATGAATCCAAATTTTCTGAACAAAGCCACAGGAGGCACACAAATTGTGACTTCTTATTTTCCATTTTCTTATTATAATTTGTGTGTGTGTGTGTGTGTGTGTGTGTGTGTGTTCTACTTGGGATCAAACCCAGAGCCTTGTGATGCAAGACAAGAATTCTATCATTGAACCACATCCTCAGCCCTATTTGCTTATTATTAATTGCCTCTTCTAGATGTAGAATAAAACCAAGTACCTTCTCCTAGTGATACTGCCAGACTTTCCACAGACATTTCTCTGTAGGGTAGAAAAAGAAACACAGGAAGATGAAGAGCTATGGATTTCCAGCCACTTTGCAAAGGGTAACAGGTTAATGGTTATAGGAAGTAACTCACTCCCACTGGAAGTGTTAGTTATTTCTCCCACTTCAGGAAAACCACAGAGGGCTTCTCCCTCAAATTTTGTGCCTCTTCAGGCAAAAATGGATCAAAAATCAAGCTACATCAAAACACTGTGATTCCCCTTTACTTTAAATGATATTGGCAACAGAAAAATAGAGTGGGTTTGATGTCAATATGTAAATTAGTCACTTTACATGGAGTAGTACATTTTGATAAATACAATCTCAAAATTTCAGCTTAGTTTTATTTTCATTTCCCTCTAGAATTAGCATTGGAAGCTATCCTCCAAGCAAGAAGTGTGTTACTTGCCATCTAAGGAAAGAAAGGTGCCAATATTACACAGCAAGTTTCAGCTACTATGCCAAGTACTATGCACTCATCTGCTACGGTAGGTGACGGACCTAACATAAGCACTCCCATCCCCACTATCATTGTAACCATCCTGTCACCACCACTCTGATCAGTTCTTAGCTATCGGTTACCAAGAACTTTTTATATGTAAGGGAAAAGCTGAAAGGAAAGCGGGAAGATATTATCATCCTTCTGTTTTGCACTTGAGGAAACCGAGTAACTTATACAAAGGTGTACACTGCTGATAAGCATTAGCCTCGATTGGGTAAGAGTCTGTTGCCACTAAATCTCATGCTTTTAACCAGCAAGTTCCACAGCACCATGACGTTGCATGCAGATGCAATCTACCAGATATCTATAGCGGGAGCAATATCATAAAAAGAAGTGTTCTCTGATAAAATGGTTGCTGGACTTTGGCCTCATCTGCCAAAGAAGTATGAAACTCCTACAGCCAGTGGAAAGAGCTATAGGTCAGAGGCTTCCTTATGCCTCCTCCGACAGGCCTATCTTTGTTTGAACTGCAGTTTCAATAGGGATAGAAAATGAACTTCTGTCACTCAGTACATCCTTTCAAAATCTGGAAAAGATCTTAAGTAAGTCTTTCAGATGTAAGTCATAGGTACTAAATTGCACGAAACATTTCCCAGTTGTACAGGCCTTTTGTGCATTTTGTGAGTAATTACTTTCCAAATAATTTTACTCTGTGCACAAAATTTTCTCTTGAACAGTTGGCAAGCAATAAAACAGGTTAAACACTGTAGATCAATGAAAATTATTGGGCTCTTACTAGTCATCATGGAGATTTATCCCACTTCTATCTCCTCTTCCTAGTGAATTCCCTCTTAGGGCTTGGAATGGAGCACTTGGCCAGTGGAAGTCCAAAATGCATACCCCCCCCCCGCTTGGGGTGTAAAGCTTAGAGAACAAATGAAGTCTGGCTATTTGTGATTTCTGCTCAGTTGCAGAAGCCCTGTGTGTGTTTCCTATAAAGAGAACCAGAACAAAGGCCACCTTGCCACCCAACCCTAGAATCTCATCCACAGCTCGTTTGACTGTGTGCACATGAATAAGCATGGTAACCCAAGTGCTCCTCCAAGATGGCACAAGATGTCAGTTTGAAATAACACTTCCATAAAATGTTTGGTCAGTGGCATCTTTGAAATGTCAAGAGATTGTTGTTCATGAGCATATGTGCTGGTTGTGGTTATGGCATTTAAAGGTATACAGTAAATGTCCCTCTCCAGTTATGTGCAACATTTCCAACCCGAAGTCTGTATTTATGCAACATGCATTGAAAGCTTACGTGCCAGGCACATAGCACCACTGAACTGGCCTTGCCGAGTCGTCTGTTGATCTCTCCTGCTCTCCCATAAGACTGAGTCTGATTTACTTAGTCTTTTTATTCATAAAATCAAGAAGAATATCTAATATATAGTAGATTTTGATGTTTATAGAACATGAATGTTAGGAAATACTATAGCACTGATACTTTGTGTAATGTCTTCCAAAAACCTTTTCTGTGCTGATTTGTTTGCTAATAAAAGCGTCAATGATGCAGTGACACTATACATGCATTTATGTTGTTATTGAATAATACATTTAGGGAAAGCAATCTACCATGGTTCATTTCACTTCGCCTTTGTAATGTTTATTTGAGTATAAGCATTCACTGAAGGAGAGATAGAGAACGAAGACTAAGCTCTCATCAAACTTGGTGGAAGAGTCCTTTCTAGAACTTGAATCGCCTGACTTTTCCACCACTCACTCTTCCTCAGCAGTATGGTAATTTCCCATTTAGCAAAAAATACACTGTGTGGGAAGCATCACATCGTCTGGTGTTTTTGAAGCTCCAGTAAAATGAGTCACTGCGCCATCATAGGAAAAACCTTGAAATTTTTCTCTTTAGGACCAAGAGTAAAGCCTCATTATGTAACTTCAAACTCCCCAAAGGGATGATAAGTCCAGGATGACAGGACTAATGCAGATGAAGTCACATTGACGATGCTGAAAGAAAAAAAGCAATGCAGAGCAGGAATTCTAGAGAGCTGATGCTGAGGCTTCTAGGACTGTATCGTTGGTCTACTGGGTCACGAACAGTCAATCATTAATTTGTCTCATATTTTAGGCAAAAAAAGGAAATTTTCTTTACTAGAACTAAACACCCATGACCATCCCACAGGATAGATAAAGACTGATTCAAGTCTACAAATTTAGATTATGTCTCATTCCCTTACTCTTTGAGCCAAAATGCAATACGCATACTTGTCCATTTTGATAACCTCGATGAAAAGTTGGCCCAAATGAAAATCTCTGCAATTGCATTCTATGAAACTTTGAGATATCACACAAGCACTGTTGAGTGTTTAGAGAATCTAGTATCTCTTTTTCCATCCTCAAGTTAGACTGAGGGATCAAGTAGAATTTGAAGATGGTAGCTTTATAATTTGTAAAGGCCAGTTGAAAATGCAGCTGAGTTTTGTGGCTTTATAATACTGTACCCCAGAATTATAATACACAATTACAGGTAAAATTGTATAGCTACAAGATTCTGTCTTGGGGCCTGGCACTGTTACACTTCTGCCTCCTGAGGACTAGGTAGAAAGCTTGTTCTGCGGGCACAGAAAAGTATCAGGAGCAAGACAAAAGGAAGTGTTCATACACAGGTCTTCCAGAACATATCAGAAAAGTATCCCTCCTCAGAACTGCATGGAGCAGAGAGCATTATTCTCCACAAGGTTGATCCCTGCAAGGTGGCAGAAAATGTCAGGGTGGCAAGAGCATCTACCTTCAGCTTCCCCTTGTGTCATGTCTTAACCCATTGGCTTCCTGAGCAAGCACATTCTTTGAAGGTGTTCTTCTAGCTATTATTCAATTCTATAGTTCAAGTGAGTGATAGAAAATTAGTGTTCAATTATTTGTAGACCTTGTTACAATGGCCAGATTTTGTATTAGAGAAGCTAAGTTCCATGTTGGTATATGTAGTAAGCATTGATATGCCACTCGTTAGACCCTGCATCTGTAGGTCTGATTATTTCTTCAACTCCTGAGAGTGTTGGTGGCTGACAGTTTATAACTGACCTCCCCTCTGAAGATTGTTGTGTTCCCAAACCCCATCCAGTGAGTATGTTCCTTGGTAGGGGGAAAAAAGCCTGCCCTGATGCTCTATAGAGACATCTCTGGAGGCTGTCTGGTTCCAGAGCTCCCTGAAGCTTGGCTGGATCTCTGTGACAGCACTGAAGAACACCTTTCCTTATCCCACCCTTCTTCCTCTAGCCCCATAAGTTAGGGTGCATCTGAATGCCACCCCTGCCTCCATCCACAAACATCTGGCCCACAGACATTCTTACCTATATTTTCCAGAGAACATCAACTTACATGGCCTATTTGAAAAGAAAATATATTTCACATCAAGCTCTTTCTGCATGTGTTAATGACATGAAAAATACTGGATTTTATTCATCAAAATAAACTGACCATTGAAACAAAATACAAGATTGAAAATACAACCTAGGAACTGGTGAAGCTAAAACTGACCCAGTATAGTATGACATCTTCCCAGGTCATTTGCCACTGCAGCTTCTGAGGCCCCTTTGTGTAATTAACTTTTAGCTATTCAGGATCATTCTAGGGAAAGCACACAGGTAATACTTCTCTTGAATCTGCTTTTTGGCTAGGCTTGGATGTCATGTGTTGTTTAAACATAACTTAAAAGATGTTGTTTTACTCTGTGAGAAAAAAAAAAAATCCCTCCAGAATTAAAAGATGTGCTTGAGCTTGACACTAATCAGAAATACTGTCTGATACAGTTATTTTGAAACTAAATCATGTTTCATTTTCCTCTTGTGTGCAGGACCAGGCCTCCCCATTTCCACTCTCCATGACGGCCGCACCGACCAAGGTACCCTTGTCCATCCGGCTGCTCTCGTCTTATCTAGCTGCTGTCTTAACTACTCTCTGAGATACCCCACAAGAGAGAACAGGATGTTTCTCTACACATACAAGGATGGTGATGGACTCCTGTTATTGTGCAGTTTTTGATTACACAGATTTGGATGTCAGGTCAAACCCAATCGTATGAAATTTAATGATGATTTGCAGTGAAAAGCTGGCATAACACAAATGAATTCTATCACAGGGATTAATTCTATCTTCTCCAAATGGGCTCATAAAAAGCACAGATTAGAAATGGAAAGAAATTTAGCATATGCAGTACACTCTCCTCAAAAAAGAATTTCTGCTTTTTGGGGAGCTTTTGTTTTATTGAGTTGTTTTTTTTCTCTTGTTGTTTTGTAGCATCTCAAACTGGAGACAAATTCTCAATATGACTTCACTAGTTCTGCCCAGGTCAGCTCGGTTCAGAGCAGCGGGTGACTATCATGCAGCTTTTTTTGTTAACAGCTACATCACATTGTTACCACATATGAAAGTCTTGAAATTCAGAAGCTCTTTCCATTTTCAACTGCTATCAAGGCAGTCCTCCTCCTTCCTGAATTTGTGATATTGCTTCAAAATAGTTCACAGCTCAGAGGTGACCATTTTTGCTCTCAGGAGCCTTATCCAAGTGTATAATTGCTCTGATATTCTTCCTGCTCATTCTCCATCACCATCTGATTTACTATTAAACAGAATTGTAGGATTGAAGTGGTGGGAAAGGAGGCTACAATGAACAACAAGCAGATGACACTTCTTTCAGTGTTCTTGCCCACAGTTGTCCCTGAAAGCTTTGGTGACAAGTCAGGATACTGCTTTGGGATTAGGTTAGCTGCCAGCACAATGCTCAACTATAGGTGAAAATAAAGTCGTAAGAAAAATCAGTCATCTTAGGCTCCATGGATAGGACACGTGTTGTAATAGGGCGCAGTGAATTCAGCTTAATTTTGAGGTTGTTTTCACCGCATGTCTGATGATGCAACATTCTTTAAAACAGTAGAGGTTGTGTGTCTTAAGTTGACTCATTTCAACCTTCCGAGAGAGAGAATTTTAAAGCAATTGACTTTCACGTCCTTATGCTTCAGTTTTAATTGAAATTGCCATAGATAGATAATTTAGTCCTATGATGACTAAAATAAAATCCAGCTTTCCTTTTCCTATAGCATGAATTTCTATATCATAGCAGGTTTTCTTAATATCCTTGTTATAGTCCTGAAAAATGCCTCTACACTGCTTTTGAAGCTTCGTAAGAGGACTCAGTGCTTATGAATGCTCAAGCTACCGTCACATGCATCACATTTTTTATACTTTCTAACTCATGAATCAAAGTTCAAGTTCTTTTAGAGCACCATTTCATAAACTTGCCTCATGATAAAACTCTTCTGATATGCTTATCATAAGTACAGAATCTTAAGTCTTCCCCAGAGATTCCAATCCAGTAAATCTTGGGTTGTGCATGGGAACCATTATGTTGCATAAATGTCCAGCTGCTGTGTCACAGTAGATGCTGTGTCACGGTAAATACTGTGTTTTCTGTTCATTTATAGCTTTTCTACCCACTTGCCATTGCAGTTTGGCCCAGCAGTTTTTAAAATCAATAGGTATTTATTGGGCACCTGCCAAATTCAGCCAGACATTGTGCTCAATAACAGATCTATGAAATGGTAGATTAGACTGTGTTAGACTTACCCTATCTTCAGAAAGATTACAGATCCCTAGGAGGTGCAAATGTGTGAATCGACAGTTATAAGGGAGTACAATAAATTTCTAAGACAGCCAAAAGATAGAAACAGGAGAGTGCATAGAGCACCTCATCTGAGTACTCTTATTGATGATGGAGTAAGAAAATGTTTCTCAGTGGTGGCTCTGTCAAACCGAGGATCATAAATATTAAAGAGGGATCCATGCTGGTTGGATGGTTGGCTTTGTCAAGTGGATGAAAATCTATTTGTTTCTACACAAAAGTTGGACTCACTATATGTAGCACATCTCTGAATAGATGATGAATTTTGTTTCAAATGTTGACTTCAAGTTACTGATGTGATGTCCAAGAAGAACTATCCTGCAGGAAAGTAGTTTTGGATGTGGATGTCAAATTGTTAGCATACTAGAGCTAACCTTCAAGAAGGCTAGGGAATGCACCATTACTAAGATCTTGGAGATAGATGGGGTTGTTGGAATGGGTTAGTGGAAAGTGGTGAGCCGATCATACACATGCCTCTCTGTCGGCACACAAGCCAAGTGTATGAGTCAGTTTGCTAGATTAAAGCCTTAATATTCTAGTTTAATTGTTGTGTTGGCAATTTATGATACATAAGTGGGCTTTGGGTTGTAGTTTGGGCACTCAGTCTCTAAAAGGTTCTCCATCACAGATCTAGAAGAAAATTGTATGGGACACCAACACATCAGCAATGCAAAAAGAAAGATGACCCATAAAGGAGAGTAAAAGGGAAAGTCAGGAAGGGAGCAAGCTCAAGGGTCTGGTGTCCTGAAAGGCAGAGAGAGGGAACTAGAGCTGAAGAAGATGGAGGTACACAGCCAAGAAAGTGAAGGAAGACCTGTTCCACATTAGCAGACTTAGCAAGCAAAAGGGAGACGATACTCCTGTCAGAGCAGTTTCACTGGAGCTGAACTGAAGGTTAAGGTTAAGTCTGGCCAGGAGACAAATTAGAATGAACACTATTTTCTGTGGGCCTGACTGCAATAAAAAGTAGGTAGGATGATAACCAGAAGCAATTGGTGGAATTTTAATTTTTTTCTTATATCATGATAAGTATTTTAATACAGCTAAATGCAGATGGAAGAAATTTAGGAGAGAAAAGGGGATTAAAAAACAGAGTAAAGATGTCCCTAAGAAGCTGGAACAAAACAGGGCTCGGAGACAGTTTTATGCTATGATGAGAGAGAATGAAGAAACTATTGATGTGATATATAAAATTTTACAGCTTTTATGCAAGAGAGTGCAATGTCTTTTTCCGTTCAACGAGGAAAGTGCTTTGAAAATAGCAGACAGTACTTGAACCAGACGCTATGGAAACTCTGCAGAGTTGACACTTGGCACTGAGGACCCAGTAGCGGCTTAGGTGCTTTGAACACACCAAGTTCTCTATAAAATTAACTACTGCATGGCCTCACTTATCAGCCTTTCCACACCTTCTTCACGTAATCTAATTGATGAATAATATAGCATGTTAACATGAGTTAAGTAAAAATCAAATATAGTATTTCTTACCACTTAATTTCCTCATAATAAAAAGCCTACAAATGCATGTGGAGCACTTACTAAATGCCATGTATAGGCTGAGAAGTGAATATATGACGTTGAGTGAAGAAAAGTAAAAGTCACTGTCTGGACTGTGCCCTCCCCTGCAGTTTAAAGAGGCTTTAACGCAAATCTCCACAGAGAAGTCCAGTTGCACCTCTCAGTCTCTTAATTCCATTGAGCTTCAAAAAGTGGGAAAAGTTCCCACTCACTATGCATAGAACTCTGATCATTGGTCAGGGGCTGGCTACATAGCTCAGCAGACTAAGTGCCTGCTTTGGCAAGCACAGGTGTCAGGGTTCGAGCCACAGCCTTGTGTGCCATGCTGGCCCCACTCCTGGGGCGCTGTGAGCCAGTGAATGAGTCCAGGCATGGTGGCACATGCTTGTAATCCCAGTGCTGGGGAGGCTGAAAGCAGGAGGATCACTACAAGTCCGAGTTGCATAGTGAGACCCTATACCTAATACATGAAGGGAAAAAAGGAGGGGGGAGAAGTACCGGTCAGCTGTTTAGTTGCATTTGTCATTTCATGAGGTCATGAGTAAGAAAATTTTAAGGTCTAGAAATCAAATAGAAAAGGGGTAAAAGCCATAACAATTTAGTAATACCTCACATTTCCAGTGTCTCTGGTAAAATGATAAAAGTAGTAATCAATCAATCAAGTACTGTATGCGCTTGCTCCACACAGGACAGCCTTTATCCACCACAGTTCCTCATACAGTATGCATGTAAGGAGAGTGAAGAGGTGGTCTGCTGTACTGGGAACTGTGTATTCTTTTTTTTTTTTTTTTCGTTTTAACTTTTAAGGTGTCACAAGTGTCTCTTTCCTTATGGATTACCCAAAGATGATATGAAAATTATTATGCATCTTATACAAATCCTGCCCAAAACATCTATACTTGCACTAAGATTAAATATAACATGTTGGAGCAAAATGCCACGAGTATATGAAAACTGAGAGTCACAAGAAAAATGGTTTGGCAAACTTAATGTAGTTACAAGTCTCCAGTTCGCTATTTTCAGGAATCACTTTTTCAAAAAGGCGTATAAACAAGAAGTCCTCAGAATTTCTTTTGTAGTAATTAGCACATCTCTTAAGTTACCTAGTCCATTTTTTAATAAAATTAAGACACAAAATTCACACATTATGAGAAGACTAACTTTTCTCCCAAATATTCTGATTAACAACTCCAGTTCAGATGAAAGCTTATTAAGAAAACCACTGTTGCCAAAGGCCTATCTTTGTCTATTATCATTCTGTAACATTCAGAGGTTCAATGGATTTGCTCAGTTTCAAAGATTAGAAAGTAAAACAAAACTAAGTTCAAGTATAACCTGCAGTTTTTACATTTGTAAAGATACAAAACAAAGAGTCAGCCAAATAGCTCAGTGGATTAAAGCGCCTGCAAGCTGGTGGTTCCATTCCCAGCCTGCCATGTTGGCCCCGCCTCTGGGTGCACTGAAACAGCAATTGAGACTGGGCGTGGTGGCGAGCTCCTGTAATTCCAGCTCTTGGGAGGCTGTAAACAGGCAGATCACTGCGAGTCCTCTCTAGTAGTTGAGACCCTGAATACCCTGTAGACACTCCCCTAAAATACAAAAAAAACAAAACAAAACAAAAAAAAAAAAAGATACAAAACAGCATAGCATGAATATGTTGTTTTACTGAGATGTAGAACAACCTTGGGAGGAAAACACTAAAGGAAACCTACACAGTTATTAAATTACTAAAAGAAGGGAGAATTTGTTATATTCGTCAAGAACAATAATAAAAGTTTAAAGGAATAATCATAGAAATGTCCAACTCAATATTTGGCTTCACACATTGAAAATGTTAAAACTCTATAACTACACCATTATTTTCAATTTGAAGACAGTGATCTAGATTTCATATCTACATATTTTGAATAAATAATAAGTACAATGTCATCTATTTCATCAAGTTATAGCCTTAGATTAAAATATAAACAAGTTCAAGAGGGGAAAACAAATGCACTTGGGTTAATATTGTTGGTTTTATTCTTCTTAAAATGTGTTTTAGAAATAAAAATTTGTATAGGAAATAGCGATTGAAACATAATATCCTGTCTGAACTTGGATCAGCTCTAAAAGCTTGATTCAAACTGTTTGTCAATATGAAATTCTTTAAATGAGCCTTACACAGTTTCAATTTCTTCCATATTAAAACCTAAGGAATTTAATAAAAATTATAGTAATGTTATTAATTACAATCAACATTTTATTTTTTAAAGAAATTAAAATCCTAGAAGAGAACAAGAACTTGGAAAATGCTTTAAAAAATATCCAGCTGCCTAAAGAAGAAATTAAGAAACTTGAAGTGGATGAACTTAGTAAGATTTTTTAAAAATTTCTCACTTATAAAACTAACACTTATCTTGCTTTAAAAAATTATAGTGTAAATGTTATACTGAAACCCCTCTGATATATTATAGGTTCTCTAAAAAGCCAACTTTACTGTAACAGTATTTAGTTTTGCTAAATTTTTAATATGATTATGAATACAATTAATCTTATATTTTTCCATAGCTTTTTCTCAAGACTTTTTTTAAAAAATAGAATTTATATAATTTTAATTTTAGAATTTCTTTTTCTGAAACAAACAGTAATTCAAAATTTCTAGGCACTTGTAAATTGAACATAAAATATATATTGAAAATAATTTCAAAATATATTCTTAATTCTTAGCAATTTACTGCTTAAGGACTACTTTTGTGATATATATATATTTTATTAGCAAATTTAAATGACACCATGCATGGTACAAAATGAAGATCATTCTGTTTTTTCTTTTTTCCAAAGCTTTATGGTACAAGATGATTTTTCCTCCTCGATTTGACAGATCAAAGAAGTATCCTTTGCTAATTCAAGTGTATGTAATATTTTCCTTGGCCCAAAACTGTTTACTGAAAATATGTTGAATGAAATACATAATTATAAAATAGAATGAACCATTCTCCTTGGTAACAGTTCTTATTGATGCTGTTTTTATATATTCCTCAACTAATCAGAGTAAATAAAATATGGCTATTTAAAATAGAGTGAGGAAGTTTTGAGATTTTAGATGGACTTGCTTGTATGGTTGTGTTGAATTTCATTTATGTGGCAAATTGCCGAATGTGTCTGAATACCTTTGAGATAGAGAAACTGCAGCCAAAAAAACATTGTAAATCATCTTCACATCTTATGTAATTGAGTTAGAAAAGAAATAAAGGAATGGAATACATTTAGTGGAATCACACCCAAAATCAGTGCTGACCTACACACAATTTGCTTAAAACACCATGCATTTTTTTAGTATATCTTATGTCTGCTTTTAGCAAGTGGCAGGTGGCAGAAATGACGAAAAACCCACACATATTCCTTGAAATGCCAACCCTAGATGTATCCGTTTTGGGGAATAGGAGAGGCTGTGTCCCAAAACAACTTCCTTGTAACAAACCTCTGGGAAAAGCCTGATCTTCTCTTGATTTTGAGCCAGTTCTAATGCAATTGTCATTGAAATGTTATCACATAATTGTCCTGGGAATTACTAGAGATAATATAAGGTCAGTGTAGAAAGTTCAGTTTTACAGAGGATTCTGAAATGTTTGATCTTGGTTTTATTTTATTTCCCCTCCTTTAGGTACGGTGGTCCCTGCAGTCAGAGTGTCAAGTCTGTATTCTCTATTAACTGGATATCTTATCTTGCAAGTAAGGAAGACATAGTCATTGCCTTGGTGGATGGTCGAGGGACAGCCTTCCAAGGTGACAAAGTATTGTATTCAGTGTATCGGAAACTGGGTGTTTATGAAGTTGAGGATCAAATTACAGCTGTCAGGTGAGTGTCTTCTCATTCACATTGATGTCAACATACAGCAAATTCCACAGATCTTTTACTGTGCTTTTCCACCCTTTGCCTTCTCTCTCTCTCTCTCTCTCTCTCTCTCTCTCTCTCTCTCTCTCTCTCTCATTCTCATTGCTGGACACTGAACCCCAGTGCACTGTGCACACTAGCTATGTGTTCAACCACCCTGTCTAATGACTTCTTTTTCTCTGTTTTCTTCACTTAGGCCAAAGCTATCATTATTCTTCCAGGAATATTTTTGTCAAATATGTTAAAACTTTTTATGGAAGAGATTAACTAAATGTGTAGAAAAGTGATTTGTAGCACTCAGTGACAAATAGCCTGTTCAGCGTGTCGATCATTTCATTACCCATTCATTGATTATCAGGGCTCATAATTGGCAGGCAAAGGTGAGTGACTCTGGTGATGGTCTTCAGAAAACAAAATACCTGAAGTTGTTTCAGCAATGAGAGTTCTACTCTGAAGTTTAGGAATG
Organism: Octodon degus; assembly: GCF_000260255.1. Taxonomy (NCBI): domain Eukaryota; kingdom Metazoa; phylum Chordata; class Mammalia; order Rodentia; family Octodontidae; genus Octodon; species Octodon degus. The sequence goes on from NW_004524608.1 coordinate 10,741,460, forward strand.
GCCCAAGATTTCACCCATACTCCATACGTTCAGCAGTTGGGCATTCATTTGTAATTAACCTAGCTGGCATGTTCAGTTACACTAGCGTGAAAATGCCAGTTTTCATTTGAGAAAAACATGCTTAACTTCCATGATAGAAATAATACTATGAAAATATTTACAGAATATTTACAAAGCCATAATCGGACTCTGCCAAACTGTTTTCACCCATAATTTACAGTTCAGTTATCTCTTCCTGAAACAGTCCTGTTACCAGAATCACTGCTACTCCGGGGGCACTGTGCAAGGGCTCTGCCAGCTATTTGTCTAGTTACTGAGTTTCTGTTGTAATAGTGTGAACAGGTGAAGGTAGGGAATAGTTGCTTATAAATCTAAAGGTATGGGTTAATTGCATTTTGGTAATGGATAATTTTGTATGTGTGACATACTGATTCCCAAAACAAGAACAGTTTAAAAGATCAACTCATGTATTTCTCTTACAATCTTAATGCTTATATTAATAGTTAATGATTTCAACATAACATATACAACACGCTAGGCCCACATGCTTTTTGTATTTTTGTATCTAATCAAACCACAAGAGTTTAGATAAAAAGAAGTTATTTTCACAAGTAGAAATAAACCATAATTCATACATTTAAAAATATTTATTCTAAGGGCTGGCAAGATAGCTCAGCAGACTAAGCACCTACTTTGGCAAGCACAGAGGCCAGGGTTCAATACCCAGTCCCACATGCCACACTGGCCTGCCCCAGAGGTGCACTGAGCCAGCAACAAAGTCTAAGCATGGTGGAGCATGCCTATAATCCCAGAGCTGGGGAGGCTGAAAACAGGAGGGTCACCATGAGTCCAATCTGCGTAGTGAGACCCTGTACCACATACACAAATGAAAAAAAAAAAAGATTAAAAAGTTTAAAAAATTATTCTGTTCTGTGAACAGTTACACAAACAAAAATCTCCAATTAAAAACATTCTGTTTGAGCAAAACAGGTCAAATAGATAAGTATTTATGAAACAATACCAAAATCCATAGCCATGATTAACTCTTCTAAGAGGCTCCATAATCTATTACTTCTAAGAGACTCCATAATCTGATTCAGGCTTTTGGCCTTTGAGTTGTTAGTTTCTTTGGAGGAAATTTGCACAATGGAAAGGTAATTTAAAAGCAAAAAAACTCCTCTAAGACATTAATTTCTTATACAAAGACTGCATATGACTTAACAAGAATGTTAACACCAATGTCAACACTCTAGTCTCAATCCCATAGGATAAATGAAATGTGTTGGGTCATGTTTATTTATAGTGAAACTATGCAATAATTACCAAGGACATGTAATACAGTCATACATGACAGCACAAGATGAAAGTTATTCCTCATTTGTAATTCAGTTAGATCTTTTTCAAATTTGGTAGAGCTAAAAATGATTTGTCCTGGAGTTGGTTGAAAAATAATTATCTTCCTAACATCATCATAATCATTATCATCACCCTACCAAAAGCAACAAAAACTGTGCTGTGATTTACCATCACAAAATTGTCGCCCAAACATAAGAAAACAAGCCTTCTTAATGTCTTCCTTGACTTTAGTGAAATTTTAAACTGATCATCCCGTAGAGGTCTTAATAAAAAATTCTTATTTCTGAAGTTTAATATATAGGACACAAAGCTGCAGACTATTTCCTACTGTCTATCACAGAAGGAACAAGCTGGTTAGGCACTGAAGATGCAGCAGTGGTCGTAATACTTTCTTTGGTTCATATTAGGATGGCACCTGAAGAAGTTCTGATGTAATAGGCCACACATATGGTCACTCATTTGCTCCCCAGTTCAACCACAGCTTATCAAAGTCCCTTCATTCATGGCACATTTGGCATTTTTGACATTCATTCCTACATCTTTTAATTTTTGTATTACTTGAGAATTAATGGCATAGAATTATAGGAGAAGAAATACCTAATTATACTATCATAGATAGTACCCATACGAACATTCCTAAAGTAGCATAGACTTGCTCAGTAGGCGTTCCAGTCGATCTTTGCCTACAATCATTTTTATTGGATTAAAATTCAAAGGTACAATTCACTTCTGAGAATGGGAAAGCATCAAATTAATTTGTTATTCATACTGTGTTGATTTAGCTACAGTATCAGTGGTATTTTTGATAAACTTCCGGGAAGATTTTCAGAATTTGGAAGTGATTTTCTAGGGGCCTTGATGTTCTCAACGTGCTGAGATTATCTAGCTAACCTTTAACCTAGTCCTACCACATTAAGTGTTAATGTTTCATTGCCATGTTAACTATTGCACTATCATTTCCTGTAAATGTCATCCTTTTAGAATAAACCCAGGAAGGGAGCTGTAAAGCATTTCCTGTTCTCATGTATCACCTGTTATTTGCTTTTTATCCCAGATGCAAGGCAGTCTGATTGCTAGCTTCTGGGAGATCATAAAATCACGACTGGTTTTATGGCTCAGAACTCTCTTCAAGCACTAGCAGCAAGACTATTTTTAACATGCAACTCAATCTTCTCTGGTTGCACTTGGTTTTCTGAGTCTGTGGCAGGACGACTGCAGGGCCACAGTGCGCTTCCCATTGGCTCGGCTTTGCTGTGAGCCGCACCCACACAGGTAGCAACTCTCCGCTTGCTGCCACATTTCTTCCCATACACTCCTCGGTGTCCTTCAGAATCAGTGTCGGGTAAGCTGTGACTAACGGGGCCTCTTCCCATCTGTTTGTCCCGGGCATTTGCCCAACTCCTCCCTGCATCGGAAACGTGCAAGTTGAATCCATGCAATGAGTGAAATGGTTGCTGTGAAATCCCTGTAAGAGGCAACTAATGAAAATCACGCAGCTCTGCGCCTGGAGAACTGTTGGGGAAGGGACCAACAGCACCTGAGTCAGAAAGCAAAAGCAGGACATTTTCCTAGGCCACTGTTATTCTTCACTCTCCTCCTCTCAGTCCAGCACTTGGGCCGCTCCTTCTCACTGCTGCTTCTGTTTCTCTGAAACATCTTTGACTATTTATCAGATCAGTCCCCAAAGCAAGTCCCCATCTTCTCCACATGACCTGCCATCAGTGGGCATGTTGTAAACTGGCCTGAAATATTTGTTTTATTTGGACTTGGAAGGTTACCCATGACTTTTTAGAGGTTATTTTTCTCATGAACATTGGTTCCTAAGAGAGAGTTTATTTCAAAATAGTTTTCAGATTGAGGCTTTTCTGTGATACAGTGAAAATGAATCACTCCTATATTTTAAAAGATGTGTGTAACTGTCCACATTATGAATTGAGGGTATCTAAGTATGAAATATGGATAAAAATGAAATGATGGTCATCACAACTAAGCAAAAAGGGTGATACAGAATTAATATCGAATACAGCAAAAACACAAAATTGTTTCCCAAAAGTCAAGAATTTAGAAATATATTTGTACCCAATAAAGCTGGTATAGCTCACATTACTGTGAGCCAGTCTTCCAGCCTGAGTCTCAGGTAACCCACCCAACAAGTTTCGGACACCAGGCCTTGCAATGCTAAGATCACTACTCAATAAATGTACCATGGAGTCTAAGGAGGATCCTTTCATCCTTTGCAGAAAGCATAATATTATATTAATTATCTGTAACTGCAGCCTTATTATGCATGTGTTTAAACAAAGAAGATGTAGCATTTTCTATTAAGTTTTTGGATTAAATATGCTTGTGTAATGAAGTAAATGTCATGTGTACACACTTAAAATTCTAAAAATTTGTTTCTTTTACTTTAGAAAATTCATAGAAATGGGTTTCATTGATGAAAAAAGAATAGCCATATGGGGCTGGGTGAGTTGTTTTATATATTTTATGCCTGTTATTCAGTTCAGCAATCATCATTTTCTAAGTGTTCGCTTATAAAGTCTCTCATGAAATGTTAATGTTGAAACATAATTTAATCTGTCAATGGAAACAGTCAGTTTGGATACTTTGGGCCTCATAGTGGTGGTTTTAAGTACTTGCTCCCCCCCATCATTCAATTTCTCCCTTGTGCAGCCAATTAACTCATAATTGACAAAATTTTATTTAATTTTTGGTACCAATTATAGTACACTTAAACAGCACTCATCAGAGGTTTAATTTCCTTAGTCATTTTAAACTTTAATATATCTTCTATTTGATATTTCTCTGCACAGTTGAGCTATAGGAACTTCTGAAATATGGATCCCTTCTTTCTGATCTAGTAGCATCATACCAACGGATTAGAGTTCCTTCTTCCTCTCTCAAACCACTCTCTCCCTGCAATCAAATCATTTTAATAGACCCACTGCTAATTTGTGCTCACCAAAAAAAAAATATTATTTGTTTTCCTAGCTATTGGTCATAGAGACACTTTCCTAAGTTTCAGGACCTGTGTAGGCATTGAAAATACACAGAAAAGTGGCAAAACTTGTCAGTCATAGCCAATGAAGTCACTGGAAAGTTTGGAGAAATATTGGAAAGAGTTTAGGTTTGCCCATTATAAATTATGATAATTACCCTTCAAAGAAGATTTCCTGCTTCACGTTTTGGTCTGAATTTGTACATTTGCAAGTCAATTTGCAGCCGGTTGTGCTTGGGTTGTTTTTCTTGGCTGTTTTCTCTGCAAGCGGCCTGCACAAGACAGAGGGAATGAAACCCAGGATTGAAGGGAATCTGCAGGATTCAGCTCAGCTCTCAGCCCAGTGACCAGATGAAGGGCTGGTATGAATCTGAAGAAAGTTGTTATTTCGAGCCATTTGGTCCTTCTTAAAACTATTGAATGTTAAATATCTAAACAGAATGGAATTCAAATGCGTAGAAATAAATGAAATAGTTTTATAGTGAAAGATTTCAGATAAGACCTTTTCTATCATCCATTTTAAAAATGGAAACTTCCCAAAGTAAATCATTGAAAGTCTCATTTCAAACTGAACACTTAAAAGTTGTGATCAGAAATAACAGTGAAGATTTAATTTTTCATTACAGTAAGACACATTGCCATTAATTTTTCTCAACATATTGCCCTTTGCTTCAGGCACACTTATTCTGTCATTCTTGCCATTTTCTGAAGCAATTTTGTAAGGCTTCTTTCAAATCCAGGTGCACTGTCTTCATTGGCTCAGTGTCCTGAACCAGCTAATCATGCCCACCTTTCATGGCATTTGGAGAAGAACCAGAAGTCCCTAGGTACATGAATATGGTAGGTGAGGACACATTGTCACACTTTTATGAGCCTGCTTTTCTGTTGGGTGGCATTGAGCAGCAGCGTTCACTGTATTTTTGATTACATCTAGGAAAGACTTTCAGAACTGCTTTAGAAAGTGACAAGAATAATGAGATAAGAGCCAGGCATGGTGGCAGTTCCTATAATCTCAGTACTTGGGAGGCTAAGGCAAGAGGATTACTGTGAATTCGAAGCCTGCATAGTGGGGAAATAGCTCAGTAGAATAAGCGCTTGCCTGGAAAGCATAAGGTCCTGAGTTCAATCCCCAGTACCTCCAAAAAAAAAGTCTTTGTCAAAGCCTGCATAGTGTACATTGAGTTTAAAGCCAACCTCCGATAGAAAGTCATACCTTATTTCAAAGCAACATCAACAATAACAACAAAAAGAATAATGGGATAAGTATGTTCAAAATAAGGGTGGATATTCTGCGAGGGATTAATGATAGTGTATCTTTTACTGTAATCATTTTTTTAAACTTGAGCACATGCCATATTTTTACTAGCCCTTGCATATAGAATCTTTACCATTTGTTTTATTCTGAAGTAAAATAACCATAGAATAACACTTTTTATTTCTTTTGTAGAATACTCTAGGTATTAGTTTGATAGATTACCATCTATGTGCACTGATTTAAAGACCTCACTCATCACCCAAAAGTATATCTATCTCATTTGAAATTCTCACCACATACACTTTCCAAATCCCACTGAAAGCCATACAATACTAGACTCCTTTTACCTTACTTTTCAACATGGCAGTGGTCATAAAGCTGATATTTGAGAGTGTGTTTGGGAGAAAAAAAAGCAGTATGTAAACTACCAGTGAATGCAATACCTGAGCAGACTTCAAATCAGCAATGCAGACAGAGGATAGAAAAAGAGTTCAATGCCACTCTGTTTTTATTAGTTCTTCAGGTTTTAAACCAGTTCACATTTCTTAATCCATCTGTCTTAGCACTGACACATTAGTTCTTTTATTTGAGTAAGTTGTCATTGGCTACTAAGTAGATTTTTTTTTATTGGACATCACTCCTCTATTATATTGATCTGGAAAAAGACTTACAGTTATGCTCAAAGTGAGTATTGGCCCCATGTGGCAGGGCCATGCCAATTGGAACATAATTCAGAGATCAGATACTGAGAGACACACTTAGACATGGTCAAGAGGCATTTTCACTCCCACCAAAACAGGGCAAGGGATCCTAAGATACACAGTAGGATGAGCTCCTACCCCATAGAGGCCAGAACCCAAATAGGTCTTTTAGGGAGGTTTTAAGAGGATGAATGGACAGCTGAGTAAGTATAAGTCTGATCTTCCTGTGGGGGGAAACAGACAATAGAAAGACAGTGGATCAGCAATTTTTCTAGTTTTAAAAGAATTATAACAGATGGAGAACAACAGAGAGAAGAACAATTAATTATAGCTGGGAATGTTAAGGGAGAACTCAGAATTAAAATGGCAGTTGAGATTGGCAGGGCTGAACCAATAACGAGGTCATTCCAGGCAGAGTGAAGGCCTTGATGCCGAGGTCCTGAGCTAAGAAAAAGCAAGGCCTGTATTGGTTGGTTAGGAATATAGGAAATTTCACAAGCCTGAAGAATCATGAGGAGGAGGCAGGGTATGATTTTAGGTGGATAGATGGCCAGGTAGCAAGGACCTTTTTAGCTACATAAAGGAAAGTAGATTCTGTGTGTGGCTTTTTGATACCTTTTTCTTTGTATCCTTCTTTGCCTCTATGATCTTTGTATTCTGTTAGTTCTTTAAGTGTCAATTTGCACCTGACCTTGATCCATCATCCCCCTCATTTTGTTAGGCAAACCCTGTGCTAACAAAGATAATGATAATCACCAGATCCCTGCTATGAACAACAATCCTTTTTAAGCTATTTCAAATTCCTTCTGCTCATCTCTCCAAAAAGTTACACAGGTTTCAAGCTTAGTTTACTCCAAATTAAATTACCCTGGCTTATTTTAAAACAAGTCATTATGTTTATTAAAAGCCTCATCACACATCTACTCATCCAAATTAGAAAGATCAAAGCTCATTTTCAACCTCCCTCTCTCTTGGACTCCAACATTCTGTTGGTCAGCAAATGCTGTCATTTCTACCTCGAGACATCTCAATTTGTGCCATCCTCATTAATGAAGCTGTAGAGTTTCTCCATCAGTCGATTAAGCCAGACCATCTCCAACTTTAGATGCATGAGAATCACGTGAAGAGCTTGTTTAGACATTGCTGCAAGGGCTTTGCCATCAGAGATTCTGATGTAGTGGGATAGTGCTCAAGTCTGCTTGCTTTACTTCATAAGATCCTGTGTGGTGCTGATGCTTTGGCCCATGGACCACAGGTAGAGGAGCACCTGTTTAAAATATCACAATTATTTCCTAATAATCCCTGTGTTTTGGCCTCAGAAGCATCAGTGTTGTAAGTGAAATTGTGATGAAAAGCACAGCTTTTACCATACAACTTTTCCGTGCAGTTCTTCACACCTGCAGCGTCCCTCCGCTGCCACTTGCTTCTTCTATTCCCCACCTCTTCCTCTCTCCAAAACAGAAAGCTCCTACTTGCTGTTTAAGATCCAACTCAGGTTTTACTTTACATTCCAATAGCTTTTTGTATCTTTCTTCATCAATGGAATGGACGGTTTTTTCTTAGCTTTGTTTCTCAAATGTTTAGCATGATATGTAGCCATGCCAATCATCTGTGATGTTACTTTAACTGAATTTAATCCTATAGGTCAGTGTTCTCCAAAAGTATATACTACTAGTAACAGATTTTTCAGGAATAATCAATGGTCTAATAATTGAGTAAATCATTAATGGTTTACAATAATGTATATAGGCATAATGGAAGACAAGTAAAATAAATCTGGTAAATTAACTTAACATAATTTTAGAAGAAGTATGTAATTCCACAATTTTTATGCCTCACCCATCTCCAGATACACTGGCATGGACATTTGTAGAAGAAGCGCTGTTACAGTCGAGAAGGAGCAGTACTGGTTTTTTTAGAAAGATCACCTTAGGAGAAGAGTAGAGAATGGCTAAGGTGGAGGAAGAGGAAGGACAAAGGGATAGTGAGGCATAAGCACTGGGTATAGATGAAGCAACCTAAAGTGAGCTAGTGAAGTAGAGACAGGGAAAGTGCCAGAGCTCTGGTTGTTCTTTACAAACTAGTAAGAGGAACCTATTAAAATCAGAGGCAGAAAACAGGAAGACACTGACAATGGCCACCAGGGTTATTTAGTTATTAATGTATTCCATAGTAGCTAAAGAAGTATCTGTTTTCATAAAGTGTTGGGTATGTTTATGGACTTCATGATACATCGTGTTTAACTTAAAAATCTCTTTCAGGGTCAGTTGGTCAAGAAGACACAAATCTTACATTTTTCTCCATTATGCAGACCAAAAGAAGGAAGGAGTTAGTTCCCTTTTTATTTTTCTGGCTCACATAAACCAAAAGCCAGTTGTAGCTCAGCATTTAGGTGGCTAATACAGCTCTGCTATGTGACTGCCATGATGTCTAAAAAGTATCTGTTTATTACTGTGATTCTTAGCCAGGGTGGTTTTGTGCTCAGAACATTATATTAGATGATGTGTGAAATCCTTTCTGGTTGCCACACTCAGGGAGGGTCATTGTCATGTAGGAGAAGGGACCTGGATGCTGTCAAATCTCCCATGATGCTGGAAAGCCCCTACAATAAAGAGTTATCTAACCCAAAATATCAAGATATTGAAACCCTGCATGAAATGAAAAATTGATGCAATCATTCTAGCAATTGCAGAGGTGTGAGGTCTTGCCTAAATTATTAGGAAAACAGTCTCATTTAAGGGCTTTGCTTTGTTAATATAGACCCAGCCAGGTGGTGTTGAATAAGCATTAGTTAATTATTTAATCTTAGTTCCTTTCTCTTCCACTGACTAATTATAAGCAATTTGAATTGCTATGCATGATCAACAATGTAAAATTAGGACAACTGTGCTAGTAATGAGACTATATTAGACCTATGTCATTTCCCCTCAGAGAAGACTCCCTAGTGTAGGGATACGAGAGAAATACCCTAAGCTGCCAAGCTAGGTCTGGGGTTGAAGCCTTGGTTCTGTTGCCCCCTGACCCAATAGCCACTCTAAGTTGATTCTGAATCTCAGTTTCCTCACTGTGAAATGCACTGATCATTTCCTCACCAGGTCACTGTGAGGATTGCGTGAGCTCATAGTGAGGTCATATACTGAACGAATATTCATTCTATCCTTACTCAGTGTTAGGCCACATCCTCAGTGCTAGGGGCAAGACAGACAAAACCCCTCTCATAGAGCTTGGAATCCTTAGGACAAAGACAAGAAGCAATGTAAGTAAGTAAGCTATAGACTGTGGAATGGTGACAAGTGCCATGGAGAAACATAAAAATGGGAGGGGAGAGTGTGGGGTGTAAGTTTAAACTAGAAGATCAGAGAAGGCTGCCTTGTGGTGGCATTTGAGTTAGAAAAAGGGACATGAGGCATACTGACTTCTGAATAGAGTACACTCAGGCAGAAGGTCACAGCATTTGCAAATGTCCTGAGGCTAGATCATGCTTGGAGAATTCAAACAACATGAGGAGAACCAATGGGCAGTCAGCAGAGACAGGAGGAGGAGGTGTGCGAGGGCCAAGGGACACAGACTGTGTGGGCCCCGAAAGACCACGACGGCAAGCGTGGTCAGAAAAATGTTAAGTAGTTATTATGATGGCCTGTAGGTAAAATGTCCCAGTGTCCATTATGGCTCATTTAAGAGTCATCTTTAAGCCCTCTGTAAAATTTCTGCGCCCTTCTAAGAATGTTTTTAAAGTCATCCTTCGTTTCAACAAAATGGCAAGACATCTAAGTACAAAGGACACAATTCTAGAATGCTTAAGGCCAATCTGCTCTATGGGTTCTTTTCCTACTGCAGCCACCCACTCAGCCTGGGAGCCCCACTCGTGGAGAGCAGAAAAAAGTCAACATGGGCCTCTCTCCCCCTTCATTTCTACAATAGGAACAGCTTTTCCAAGCTGCCTGGCAATTTAAAGCATAACCTTCTTTTGTTGCTCTGCAAACACAGTAGCTTTTGCCCTAACAAATTCCAAGGAAAATTTTATTCATTATGAAAAGGAGAAAATTTTATTTGAACACAGCATTATCAACTAATGTCTGAGACTATACATATTAATAATTCCTAAGATTTTTAACAGAAATAGTCACAAACATTTTTACTATGTACAAAGTCTTTCTACATCAAATCTCTCTTACTGCTATTTTCTGCTCTTGGGCATTGTGGAGAAGAGGCGGGACCCAGAGTTTTTAAATTTGGTAAATATTCTCTTCCAATAAAATCATAAACAATAATAATTTCCTAAAGGCCTTCAGTTTACTCTTATTTAAATTTAAAATTAAAAAGGAAGGAAATCCCTTCCATCTTAGGAATAGTTCTTGCTAACCTACTAATCAAAACAAATTATTTTTATAAGTGAAAGTTTGAATGAGATAGAAAATTTTCACTTACCAAAATGACTTTCAAACACAAATGTTCCTTCTGTTTTTAAAATATAATTTTTTCCCTATTAAAACATGGCTTAGATCTTCTCCAAGTATAATAAAAGAGGCCATGGTATAATTGGAGCCGCCTCTTTTATTCTGTATTTTGCAGCCAACGGCCTTCAATAAGTTCCCCAGAGTTGGAAACATAAAGCTGTAAACTAGTTAGAGGATTCTTCATTTAACTGCTGAATTCAACACAATCGTTCAGCTTATTCTCCTGCTCTCTGTGTTCCACAGATTAAGAGCAGACCCCAGCCACCAACCTACTGCCATCACCCTCTGTCTGTCTGTCTGTCTGTCTGTCTGTCTGTCTGTCTGTCTGTCTGGTTTTTGGTCTTTCTGTCTTTATCTTCCTCTCTTTCCCCCTTCCCTCACTGTTCTCCTTTTCAAAGACTGTATTTTCTGTCCTAAAAAGATGATATTATGTATCACAACCTGAAGACAATGCTTCCCAAAATGTGTGGTGTAGATCCTAAAATTCAGGCATAATTTTAGTGGGGAAGTCACACCATTTCCTTATGAGGTCTACAGATATCCTTGTACCAGAGCAAGAAAAAAACACTGAAAATTATTTCATGATCTACTGCACACACTGTTCTTGATTCATGTTCCAGAAGATTGATTAACCACGTTCCCAGGAGAAACACTTCCCTGCCAGTATGTCTGTACAAACCAAAGTTGATTTCCAGGAAGACAGGCAGCCTTGTTGAGATGCCCTGTTCATGTCTCCATGAGTAGGAAAAGGTTCAAATATCCAAGTGATATGGAACTTTTGTTATATCAGCCCCATTTCTATTGATTCCTTAGAGGAAAGAACCCAGAGAACTAAATTTACTACTAATTCTATGGTATACAAGTCCTTTTGCATTTCATTGCTTTTCCATTAAATATGTGTGAAAAAATAAAATGCTTTCAAAAAAAACATTTTTTCTCCTTTGAGCTATTATGTCAGAATTCTTCAAAATAGAATAGGTAACATAATTTACAATTTCTGACCATATCTTAAAATCACTAAAAGGTTCTTATCCCCTTCTTTCTGTGTTGTGTTATGAAAACAGGTAAACATATCAATATAAGCTCTGCCTCACTGGACTTTGCAAACTGTAGAAAGTGTCTTACATTTTGGGAATAATTCCCTTTTTCTATGCATCTCTTTCAAGTAGAATCCTGCTTTTGTTTTAGCAAGGTCCTAGTTGGAAAGATATAGATTTTTAAAAGAGAGCTTATTTTAGTAGAAGAATTATAATTACATCCAGCTCTTAATACCTATCCTGTTTTGGGAGAGTCTATTCTGACTAGTATATCAATTATTTCTAGTTTATTTTATATGAAAAAACTACTGGTGATGTTTGATGTCAGAAGTTTCAGATAGACATTTAATTTGTCTTCATGCATATCCCCCATTCCCTTCAGTCTGTTACTCTGAGTAGTATTGCTTTGAAGACATGGAGAATCTTCTGAAAGTAATTCTGGAACTGACACATAACAATATCTCCACAGTCTTATGGAGGGTATGTTTCATCGCTGGCCCTTGCATCTGGAACTGGCCTTTTTAAATGTGGAATAGCAGTGGCTCCTGTGTCCAGCTGGGAATATTACGGTATGGAAACATTTCATAAATATTGGTGTGAAAACATTTAACACATAATTACTCCTATATGTGAGGTTGCCAGGAAAAGAAATTATGCAGTAAAATGCACCCCAGTATCATTGTGAAGAAATATAATCTACAAATGAGATTGTTCGTATGATTCATTATAATCACATTGTGATAATCAAAAATACACCCCAGAGAAACATTTTCTAAAATCTAATCTATGTTATTTTCTCTCAGAAACTCTGAGTCTCTACTGAATGACATCTTTAAAATCACAGCTAACTCTGTGCTTCTGAAGGCAGAGAGCCCCAGCACACTGGCTCCAAAGCATGGCTTTTGCGAAAGCAGGCCAGGGTCCGCAAAGTCCACCTTGCATTGCAGGTTGCAATTTCAACTCATTTGTTCCAGAAATTAAGAGAAATGAACAAAAAATGTTTGGAAGTAACTTTCTGTTCGTGTCTGTTTCTATGACTAACATCAATGCAGAAGGATTATTTGCAAGTTGATTATACAAAAAAAATTTTCTTCATCAGATCCTCTTTCCTGCATGGGAGTAAGAATGAGACAATTGTGACTTGTAGGGAATACTCAGAAGACAAAAGGTCTGTGGGATGTGGTGTGTGTGTGTGTGTGTGTGTGTGTGTGTGTGTGTGTGTGTGTTGCTGAGGGAGATAGACGATAGACTTGGGAACATATACTGATCCAGGTGAAGTCTGACACCAATGAAAGCAATAGAGGTGGTTGCTCTGGAGATTTCTTTGGCAGTCATTGCACAGGTTACCCTAGAGGCCATTCCTACTTCAGTGCTCTCTTGGAAGGCAGCGGTGGAAAAGCTTAAGCGCGGTCCTTGAAAGGAAATACTCATGTGCTCCTGTTTCTGTAGTCTCTTCCTACATTATTTATCCAACTTACTGAGGCAAATTGCAGAAATGACATGCCTAAATTGAGGCCAAAAATGTTACAAAGTAAATCAAGAATTTACCTGAAGACCTCCACAAAAGATAATTGAGGAGCAATTATTAAACTGAGAAGTCTCTTTGGTTAATAAAGTGGCTGTATAACTTGCAAACAACATATTCATATATATTTTGCAGCATCTGTCTACACAGAGAGATTCATGGGTCTGCCAACAAAGGATGATAACCTTGAGCACTATAAAGTAAGCATTTTCCTTTTCATTTAGGCTATTAATTTATTTTAAACATGCCGAACGACTTAATGTAGTAACTAAGAGTTTACCCTTTCAATTCTGGGTTCTCAAGCAAACATGATGGTCTTTTGCTTATTGCAAACCATATCACTAAAAACGACTTTTCCCCTTTTGGATTCTATTCTTTCTTGTTCCAGCTTCCTTTCCTTTGCCCAGCCCTCCTCCCCACCCCCAGCCCCACACAGCTTGAGCGGGCATCACTTATGCCTAAGGTCTCACTCATATGTAACATATGACACATAAACTTTCAGTTTTTCAAACTAAGAATCAGATGGAAGTAATGCAAATGATGATGAAAATGTGTTGCTCTGACTCTTAAATATTTATCAACCAAAGCAATACATAATTTCAGTATTGGTGCTAAGTCCATTGCACAATGATTTAGCTAGTTTTCTATTAGAACTTGCAGCAACTAAAATGTTAATTTTTCCTCTTTTCCAGAATTCAACTGTGATGGCAAGAGCAGAATATTTCAGAAATGTAGACTATCTTCTCATCCACGGAACAGCAGATGGTGAGGTTTAAGCAAGACTCTTACACATAAAAATACTGAGCCAGCATCACTTTGTTTAAGAAACATTAAGCATCCTCCTATGCCTATGATCAGGGTCAGTACCTAAGAGTCAGGGCCATTTCCATATCTGAGTGTGATTACTCACTGCTGACAATGTCAAATGCATGACTAGATAATTGTTGGTGTTCATTTCCAGGCAGTACATTGTCACTCTGTGTTTTCTGGTATTTAGCAACACTTTAATTCTCTCTCTCTCTCTCTCTTCTTTGTTGCAGATAACGTGCACTTCCAAAACTCAGCACAGATTGCTAAAGCTCTGGTTAATGCACAAGTAGATTTCCAAGCAATGGTAATAATTTTGTTTTACTCATGCTTATGAACTTAGACCTCCACGCTAAAAGGAGGAGGGTCTTATCCTATTGTTTTTAGTAAAACCTAACAAAAAGGCTGGTGAGTAAAGTGAGCAGGACATTCGCAAATAAACACTGACTCCTTTATGAACTCCTGAAAGGACCCTAGACTAGCCAGGCTGCATCTAGGGGTTCCACTTAAGTCCTATATAAAAGATAGTTCACAGATTAAATGATTTTCTAGCTCCAAGATTGGTTCTGCAATCTTATGTACACAAGTGCAGTTATTTGCTTAGAGTACCTATAAAATCTGAGTCCCAAAGCAGAGAGAAGATTTTGCTAATTCAATAAGAAGCAATTGCTGAATGTTATAGGAATTTCTGAGCTTCCAACAGTTCTTTGAGAGTGAGACAATCTTTTCATCTATATTTCCTGAGCACCTAGCACATGCCTAACCCAATACAGAAGCTTAAATATTTTCTCAGTGAATGAATGAATGAATGAATGAATGAATGAATGAATGAATGAATGAATGAGCTAATTGTCAAATTCAGGCTTTGTGAAGAAACAACTGGAAATAGAAGAAAATTAGAGAAAACCTAAAGCAAAGAAGACCAATGCTTGCTAGCCACATTGTCTGCTCTTCAGCAAATGTAAATTCTCCCCCAATACCCTATGTTAAATGCGAGTCCAGGAATGGAATTCAATCTCTTGGAAGTTTGTGTTTTTGAAAAAAAAAATTATAAAGAGGTGAGATTTTTCTGACCTTTTAAAATGCAACTCTCATAAGAAACTTAACTCAGTAAATATATGACATCATGACCATTGCTACCTTTAGTCACTGAAAACAATAATCTTTCTGGCATGTTCCAAGCAAAGGGTTTAAAGTTATACTGTCTCCCCTTTTCCTAATGTGATTTTCAACACCTATAAAGGGTGTTTATGGTTACAGTGACATATTATATTGTGAATTTTTTGCAGCAGAAAGGAATTAAATTCACAGGCTTAAAGCCTCACAGAATTTTTGAGCTACAAGCAATCTTAGGGAAAACAAATCCACAGCCTTTGTTTTTCAAATGCAGAAACCAAGCTCCAGGGACTCAAAGAACCAGACCCAACACACCAGTCCTGGAATCCATGGCGCCTGATGGTGATTCCCTAGTGTGTGGGGGTGCTGGCCTCCATGAAAGCAGAGGTCTAAAATATCATTTTAAAGAATATCAGTCATGGAGGTTAACTGAAGTTCTTTAAATATTCTTGCTCTATATGTTTATGTGAGGACTATTTAATCTATTCAAATATTCTTAGGAAGAATTTCCTGAGAGTATTAAAATATCAGATCCTGAAGTTCCAAAAATGTCAAACTTAGATGCATTTTGTGTCTGCAAAAATATTCCAAGCTTCTTTCTTTTGTATTTCAGTGGTACTCTGACCAGAACCATGGCATCTCGGGGATCTCCACAAACCACTTATACACCCATATGACCCATTTCCTAAAGCAATGTTTTTTTCCTTCAAACTAAAATCAGTGCGGATCCAAGCCAGGATCTCAAGCTGAAAACTTTGCCTTCAGACTGTTTGCTTTTATACTGTAAAACAGTGGTATAAACAAACAAATGAACATTGGTCTGAAGGCTGTTAAAAATTTAGAAGGGCTTCGAAGTTCAAACTCAATGTTGTTTACATTTTCAAGTACTGTGTAAAAGAAAAGGGAAATATCTTCTTTTTCACAAGTGCTTTATCAGCTGTTTGCATGGGAAAAAATAAAGTCAGAAGTTCAAGCGCTACTGTGTTAATGTGTTCCTTGATTTCAGGTTGAAACTCGTTGGTAGAAAGTCTGCTGGTTCTTGGTCTGGGGAGATAGCTGGGTGGTCTGCACACCTACCTGGAAAGTGCAAGGACTTGGGTTCAATCCCTGGTATCATATGCCACACCAGCCCTTCCCTGGGTGCACTGCACTGACCCTGAAGCCAGGTGTGATGGCGCACATCTGTAATCCCAGTGATGGAGAGGTTGAGACAGGAAGATCACTGTGAGTCTGAGATATGTAGCAAGACCCTGTACTAAATTAAAAAAATAAAAGATTTTTTAAATTTTTTTAAAGAAAGTCTGCTTGGCCAGGTCAAGCACATAAATAATGCTATCGCAGTGATGAAGGAAAAGAATCTAGAAGTAGTTTTAGATTTCTTTTTAATGAGAACTCTAAATGCTGCAACAAATAGCTCAGAGTAGGCAAAAGAATAGTTCAGAAAATGCAATGAATCAAGTTTGAGATGTTTGCACTCTGCACTGTCCTTCCAAGAAATGTTTATTAAATTTCACCAGAAAATTTCTTTAACACTGCCAAAAACATTTGGTTAGGATAAAGTCAGACTTTTGAATTCAGGCTCCTTTTAAGAAATGCTACACATTTGGAAATGTTCCCATATTATATCCCATTTTTTAAAAATGATTACCGGGGGCCTGGCCATAGCTCAGTTCTTTAAGTGGCTGCTTCCACAAAGCTGTCAGCCTCAGGTTGCTGTAGTTCGACTCCCACAACACTCCAGCCAGCCAAACCACGCCTGAGGGCATTCAAAGAAAAAAAAAAAAAAAAAAAACCTTATTCCATTTAAGCTACAACTCTTGTTGCACAGGTCCTGCTTTACCTTGGTCTTAACCATCCAGTAGAAAAGTATGAAGACGAAATATAGGAAGTAAAGCCATGTTGTTAGGTTGAGCTGTGGGAGACTCAGGTTAATAATTTCTGACATTGCCAGTTAAACAGAGGACCCAATGCTATTATGGGCGACTGGACTCTTTTGGAATATTTTGCTGAATTTACACACCTATAATATTCAACAACGGAACTTAAAAAAATTGGGATATAACTATGAATGTCCATTTTGTATCTGTGTATTCAAAGTGGTTGGGATAGATATATAGTTGCATTCTCTTAATGAATAGAATGATTTGTTCTAATGGTGTTTGTAAGTAGGATCACAGGTCTGCATCTTGTACAGCAATTAACCACTGGGAAGAATGTATGCAGTGTATTATTTGTTGAAAAAAATAACATTTTTGGTCTACAAAAAAAATAAAATAAAAAATAAAAATGATTACCATCTTCAGATTACTAGACCATAAAAAATTTAAATAAATAAATAGGCATCATGGTTAGAAGGGCAATTTTTATGTCTATGACATTTTTCTGAGGTTTTCATTCTATACTATAAAGTTCACTTAAAATAAAAAAGGTATATGCCAGTATCCCAAAAGCAACGATCTGCCAGGGACTGTCACCCTTAATTAGAAACTATGAGTGGGTTACTACTTCACAATTGCCACAGAGTTAAAAAGACCCACCCAAGGTAAACTGAAGATGCTCTTGATATTGAAAGTATCACCAAGCCACTGTCTAAGGGATTTTTCATTGGTGTTTCCCAATATTGGACCACCCTGGAGAATTCCTCCATCCCTAGATTAATTCTCTTTGCAACTACAGACAGAGTGCCCTTGTTCCTGCTCTAATGTCCTCTAGCCAGAAGAACCCATCCAGATGTGGTACACTATTTATAGCAAGAAGGAGCTTTGAAGACAGACCACAGCCTTCTCTCAAGCTTTCAGAGATTTCTGAGTCCAGCACTCCTTCCACTGCTTGCCTGCTGTTTTCTGAAACTATGCTTTGCACAGAGCCCCCTTAGCTTTAGCTCACACGGGAGGCAGGGGCACTTTGTGCTGGTCAGGGACCCTGGCCAATACCTTCACAGATTCAAGACTGCCCATGTCTTGGTACAACGGTTGATGCATGAGCACCTGAGAAAGCTATTACCTTTCTGTCTGTTGTCCGCAGAGCAAACTCTGAAGCAAGTCCAAGAGACAGCCTCACAATTTTCTAATATTTTATTCCCTCCCACTGAGAAAGAAATATAACCAACAGTCATTTCCTCATAGTCCAGGGAGACCACAAGGTAATTACAAGAAAGTTAAAGAACAAAAAGCTTGTTGTAACCGTTTATTTTCTGTCTTTTTTGGAATTTACAAAGCTGGATTCTAATATTAATATGTAATAAATAGTCTCCTTGGACCTTTGTGCCCATGACCACGGAAGGAACTTCCAGGACACAAATATAATCATATCATTGCCCACTTTAACACCTCCAGCGATTATCCACTGTCTACGAAATAATATGTAAACAGCTATATGACACATGGAGTTTTCGACAATCTGTCAAAAACCGTCCCCATGCAGATTTCCCAAACTCTACTTACATCAGTGTCTGAAAGCCCTTATTTCTTCAAATGTGCCATGTTCTTCCACAAGTTTATATGCTGTGAAATCCTGGTGGGATTGCCCACTGTGGTAGTCACCGACTACATGAGGCTATTTCAATTAAATGAATTGAAATAAAATAAAATTCAGCAATCTGGTGACACTGGCTACATGTAGCTAGTGGCTATCATGTTAGACAGTATAGATGGGAAACATTCCCATCAGCACAAAGAAAGTGCTACTGAGCAGCAAAGAAATATTTATGGCCCATCTATGGAACATATCACAGAAGCTCTCCAATTTTTGGATGAATTAATGATTTTGTATTCATAGAAGATTGTCATTTTCAGCGTAACCATTGGTGAAGCCTTCCTTGACCACCTCAGATGGAATCATCCAGGTCTTCCACAAGCCTCTCACAATATAGTTATTGATTTTTTTCATTCCACAGACATTTGTTGAGTCTGACTACACACCAGACATTGGGCAATGCTTTGTGGAAAGTAAGGCAAAAATGTGTGTGTTAATTTCTTAAAAATGAGTACATACATTTTTTTTTAGATTTACTAAATTCTCTTAGGGGATTAAAAAAGGTATATAAAGTACAAAGGGAATATATTTTAAGCAGAAAGTGCCAAACTAAAAGGTTTTACTTAATAACATCTTGCTTTTCTATTTTTAAAAAAGTACCAAGTAATAATAGTTATCTTTAACTTCATTTCATTTAGATATAATATTTGGAGAGTAGTGTTCCAATACCCTAATTCATGCTGTGAAGTATATTACTTCTTCATCTACCACAAATTTGAGATGTTAATGTAGTCATTCATGCAAAAAATGCAATTGTAAGTCACTATTTTATATACTATGGATGACAAAAAAAAATCCTGGTATATAAAAGAGGGAACAATAAAATAGTTTTTAAAAATATTTGCAAATTTTAGTTCCAGAATGTTGGTATTAGAGCTGTTTATAAAATTTCAAAAATCTAAATAACCATACAATATTTCTTTGAATGATCATTTAATATTTGACCATATAATATATCTAAAATGACCATATAATATTTCTTAGAATGAAAAAGATACAGCAAGCATATAAGTATCTGCTTAAATTTAACACAGATGAGGGAACTTTCACTGGAGTTTTAGAATCCACCCAAAACTTTAATGTAGTATTAGTTCCTATTGACAAACATTCACTGAAGCCTCATACTGGCATGGCAGTATTGTGGGGACTACGAGGTCACTAGCATGAATATGGGTGACAATTCTTCCATTTCTAAGCTGTTTCAGGAAAACGACTTACCGAATCTGATTTTCCCAACATTTGAGCACTTTTCAGAAACTGACAGATCTTTATGCAAATGTTGTTGCCAAGCTGTTTGTAATGGTGAAATTATACTTTGACAGCAACTCTTTAAAATATATTAAACCCAGCTAAGGTTTTTTTGGAAATGTTGCCAATTAAGTGACTTTAATGAGCTTCTTGATGGTAATGTAATTAAAATTCAGATGTTCTAATTGTAAAAAAAAAAATAGTTCTGGGGAAGTTAACAGTGAAATAAGCAAATGTAAAATGAATTAGAACTAATTTAAATGGTGATTATGTGGTCTTCGGAGATAATTCTACCAAAACAATGCTTTCGATTACACTGTTTATAAAAAGGAAGGAAGGCATCTAACAGAGATTTTGAGTTTATTCAGTAAAGCAGATATTCTGAGTTTATCCAATAAAACAGATTGAACAATTCTGAATACAGTAATCATTCTTACTTGTGAAAAGAAAACTACTGAAACACTTCCTTGGCATTATGGACAGGTACCTTGGCAATTTGAGATGGAATAATTTCTAATTCAAGGAAAAATAAGTGCCTGGACCTTACCAAGCTATTCATGGGGAAAATGATCTGGCTTCTGGCAAAAGCCTCTAATGACCACCTGCTCAGATTACTGGCATGCAATGCTAGCATGCTGGCCATAAACACTTCTTTTTGACACACAGGTAATGTTTTTGGCAAGCTGGAGCAGTATGATTTCATTCTATTGGCTTCTAATTAATACTCTATTACTGCTAACTCCACTTACTTAAAATTTTGCTTTACCATTCTATGTTTTAACAACTGTCCATCAGTATAGAATGCCATTCTTTACTCTGTGGCTATAGAAAACCTGTGTGCTGTGAATAGGAGAAAAATATAGTCAAGTCAAGATGATGCCCCAATGTCTCCCTTCTTTGTTAATGACCTACAGAGACAGGGTCGTCTTTGCTAGCCATTAGTTGTTGGGAGCAAAATTTTTTGCACAGTAATAGAAGATGAATTTTGAAATACATATCTTAATGAAACACTTAATAGAATAGAAAAAAAATGTTTGGTATGTTAAAAATACTATCCAGCTAAGGAGATAGCTCAGCGGCATAAGAGCCTGCCTAGCATGTGCAAGGTCCTGAGTTTGATCCCTGGTACCAAAGCAAACAAACAAAGAAAAATCATCCATTGCCACATTATTTAGGATGTTTCAGAAACATTCCTTTAGACATTAGTGGACATAACAGAAAATTTTTTAATATGTTATAATATTTGCCTGTTTCACACTGACACTAAGATAAATTTCCAACTTAAAGGAATGACGATTGAAAACTGATAATGATTTAATGTACCTGAGTGTTTTAGATGCCTATAGGAAACAATGTTGCTCTCTTTATTTTCTCCATAAGTTTGAAATGATACTCTGCAATATTGCAATTTTTTTCAAAAAAAGTCAATTACAACAGGAAAATCTACAAAGGTTGAGCATAGCTCGGTGGACACCTCGTTACTGGAGGAAGGATAGAGAGATGTTGGCTAGGTGCTGGCTAGCGTGTTTGGATTTGAAACAGCAAAACTGACCTGCACTGGACTGTAGTTGTGATTGCATAACTCTGTCAGCATGTCGGGCCTCCTGAATCTTACATTTTAAGTTTGCAGATGGTTTGGTATGAAGATCTTTGGTTTAATAAAATTATTTTATTTATAAAATAAATTACAGTATATCTCATGTGTCAATTTCTCAAATATAACATGAAATAGCTCATTTTAGAGCATAACACTGTAGTGGGCAAGGGAATGGGAAACAAATTCACGCTACCTGATTTCAGTCCAGCTAGATCATTGACTTGAGTCAGTTCTCTTTGCTTCTGTTTCCTTATAAGTGAAATAGAGACAATTGTAGTTTAAATAGTATGGAGTTGATTCTAGATTTAAAATAGTTATCTTTGTTGTAGAGCTAACTGTGCCCAATATATAGCAACTATCTTTGAAGTTCTTGGTAGAGACATAAACCATTATTTAGTTGTTATTTTCAAAAATATTTATTCTCAAAAATTAATGGAGTCTGAAACCAAAAGTTTTTTTCCAATACCAGTAAATTTAATGTGTGTTGGAATGCTCAATCACATTTAAAGAAATCTCTAATTTTGAAACAATGTAGGCTTTTAGTAATAACTAAAATGGAATCTACAAAAGTCCAAGAAAGCCCATTGTTCTTGGCACCTACCCTGAGAAATTTGTTCTTGTACCTCAGTGCCTTCTAAGCAGCCTAATGTGTTACAGTTACAACGGGATCACCTTTGGGGACACACTGTGGAGGCAATGTGTGAGAGACGCGATGGCCAGGCACTCAGCTTCCTGTGCAGCCTCTGGCAGGCACACCGCGAGGCCTCCTCATGGGTCCTATTTCTACGGCTTCCTTACATTGCTCACCAAGCCCCAGCCACTCTAGTCTCCTTTGTAGTTTTGTGCACACCAACCTGAATTCTGCTTTAAGTTCTAGAACATTGTTCTCCACCTTTCTCCTCGTTGTGTTCCTTGTGTCTAGGTCCCTGCTTAGGTTTCTCTCCTTAAGATGAAATTCTCTAATCACTGGATTTGTTCAGTCTTTCAGCACAGACTTCCCACCACAGTATCTAATTTTGTTTGCTTAAAAACCTTGGAAGCATCAGAATTTATTTTGTTTATGCATGTACTTATGTATTCTGTGTTTCTCCCATTCTAACACCAGCTCTTAGTGTTAAAGCCCTCAACTGTCATTTCAACTCTGCGTTCAGGACCTATACAGAGCCTGCAATTTAGTAGGAGAAGTTCAACAAATATATGTTGAATGTATCTCCACATTCCATGGATAGGACAGCCCATGAAAATTTGCTTGCCATGTCAGTCTCCCAGTAGGAGCATGTCTTACCCTTCTGGAAATGTAGCAGGAACTTGCCACTGTCCTGTGGAAGAGAAGAGAAAGACAAATATCCCCAAGAAGCAAGTGACCCAATCATCAGAATAGGGTGAAGGAGGATAGGAGTCGTTTCCAGAGATGTGAAAGAGGTTGGCCTTTGAAACAGAAATGATATGGATTAGGAAATGGAAACGTTAGCTTCTGTGTCATCCTAACTTGGAAACTTGCTGCCTCTAGATGAACCACCCAAAGGACACTGCAGTCTGAGGAAGTTTGGCACAAAATGTTCAAGCTGGAAGAAGCCATATAAATATTTGAAATGCTGTTGTTGAATACTCCAATAGGTTTAATTTTTTAAAATATTTTATTCTGGTTTCTCTTCACATCAAGTAAATATTTTAGCTGTTTTTAAAAATGATGTACCATATTGTATATTTTACTTAATAAATACATTCTAATGTTAAAGGTTTATTTTACATTCTTCAAAGAGACCCATTCCTAATACAGTCTCTACCCATGTATTAAACCTTAAATTCAGATCCTGAAAATTTGATTGGTTTGTTCGTTTTAAGCAAGATTATAAACATGGACTCATGGAAAGTAAGTCTGTAAAATATACTTTTCAAAAGTTGTACAGTTTGAATCATAGTTCTGTAGCTGAAAATTTACACAAATGAATTCAACTTTCTAGGATCCCACCAACACAGTTGAGTATAGTTTTGTGTGCCTGCAAAAATCAAGGGAACTGAGTTCTAATTCTAGTACAGTTGGACAAATTCTTTCTCTGACAGAAATTCACTTATTCCCTTTGTGTCCTGAGGGACTAGGCTAGATCCATAGCTTCCAAACCATACTTTTCAGCACTGAGAATTCTTCCATGACTGGTTTGAAGGCAGTCAAAGGCAATTTCAAAACCTTAAGTCATCTTTCAAAATCTGAGGCTTATGGTTGGGGACTAGATGTCAAGTGCATGTTCAAATCTGCTCTTCTTTCTGCTGCGTCTAATCATCTTGTGAATTATAGTGATTAGTTACACGATTCCCTCTAGTGTGGAACTCTGCTGAGTCTTTGTGAGGTTCTTTTTATGGGATAACAGAGAAAATGGGCAGCAGTAATAAAGCCCCTGGAAACTGCGGTTGAAGTGTTTCCTGCCTCACTCAGTCAAAGCATCCATTAAGGGACTGGTAAGTAAACACAGGTTGGTTTTGAAAATGGAGTTTCGAGCCTCTTTATAATTTAAGTGACTTCTGCAGGGTCTATGATCTGCTTCTGGCCTCAGCAAAATTGCATCTATGCTGAGGCAAGCCATCCAATATGTAAATCTAATTCGTGACTGGACTCAAAATGCTGCTAGCTTTCCAATCTTCCCATCGCCTCTCCTCCACTCGCCAGCGTCCCTTCCTAATGTCTCTTCTCTGGCGCTGCCCATGCACCGTGTCTGCCCACACTTGCTCTCTTGCCAGCTCCCACACCACGGCCATGGAGCTACGGGTGGGGGCAGGGTGGGGAAAAGCTTTCAAGATATCACACAAGCACAGTCTCCAAATTGGCACCCGCGCATCATGCCAACAACACGCACACTGCCAAAGCAAAGGCTCCAGAAATAAAGAACAATGAATGTGTAAACCTGAAGTGTAATTCCTCCAGATTAAGTTTTTAGAAAGACAAAAAGTAAAATTTAGAAGATTTTGTATAAAATGAGTTTTTCGTGTCTCTCCCCCATTTATAGTTAGTAGTTATAAATTTATCTTTTACAAAATCACATGTACATCTCCACATTGACAAAGCACCTTCAAGATATCTGGAGTACATTTATTATTTTGAACTAACAGGAGCAGGAGCTACATTATATTGTTTACATAATCTTGAGTGCAAAAGCCACGTCCTTTAAAACCTGCTATAGGAAATCGTACTATTAGTTTTGAGGTATTTAGGGTTAATTGTGTGGTATTCCTTCTTAGTACAAATTAGGAATTTATTAAACTGTTAAAATTTATAATGAACGCTATAACCAGAACTCAATATTCTTATAACCTTGCATCAGATGTGTTAGATCCTAAATATAAAGTTATGCAGTTAGGATTGTAACTGTTAATATACATGATCTATCAAAATTGGTAATTTTATCATAAAATGTACCCAGCTTTTTAAAAGATTTAATGTGTATTATAAACATGCAATATATATTTTATAGATATGTCTACATGAATAATTACATATATGTATATGTGCATAGAATTATTTATGGGGTCTAACATACAAAATACATAAAGGACTTTTACCATTCAACAACAAAAAGTTAAAAAAAATTAAAACAGCAGCAAAGATTGCGAATGGACACTCTCCAGAGAACATTTCCAAATACTCAACAAGTACATGAAAAAACATTCAACACGTCACCAGGAAAGCACTAATCAAAACCAGAATGAGATCCCATTCATGCGTACACCAGCATAGTAGTTAAAAGATGCAAATGCCCAAGTGTTCATCAAAGGGTGAAAGGATGAATCAAGTGAGAGACACACACACAGAAGAATATTATCCAGCTGTAGAAAGGCATGAAATATCGCCACACACTGCAAGAAGAGTGAGCCCTGACTATATGCCAAGCCAAAACCAATCACCATTTTATATTTCACTTAATCTGAAAGGTCCAAAATAGATAAATCAATAAAGATATAATGCAAATTGGACATGGCCAAAAGATGGGGAACAGGGTCAGTCCCCAGCACCATATGCCATTCTGGCCTCACGCCCCAGCACACTGAGCTGGCCACCGAGTCTGAGTGTGGTGGCGCATGCCTGTAACCCCAAAGCTGGGGAGACTGAAAGTGGGAGGATCACTGTGAGTCCAAGCTGTGTAGTGAAACCCTGTACCAGATACATACATACATATATACATACACACATACATACATGCATAAGAAGGGGCAAGGAAGTGAGAAGCTGCTTAATGGACATAGACCTTCATTCCACAGAAAAGTGTGTAGACTTGGTACTAGCAGAGGTATCTGTTGCACAGCACTATAAATGAAATAAATGTCGTTGAACTGTTCACTTTAAGAGGGTAGACTTTGTGATGGAAATAATTCTTTTGGAAGCTTTTTTAATTTTTTTACATTAATATTCCGTGTAATCAGTCCATGACCATGATTGTGTCATTTCTGGAATCTGTACACCCAAGCCTCTCATGTAAGAGAATAAATAATACATTCCAGGAAATCGAGCTTTTAGGGATTTAGAATTATCTATTTTGATCCATTCCTACTGCCAATAGAGGGAGTATTTTTATTCGCAATGAAAGCCAAAATTAAATTTTAAATTATCTTATTTTACCAGTTGCCACTCACACCACCATGCCTATCTCTACAAAACAGAGAGAGACCTACAGAATTCAACTTCAGGGTTCCTAACTTACATCCTGTGAGCACTCAAAACACTGAAGTCTCACAGATGATCCCCTCCCTTCCTGGCCTCTGCCTTCTACTCCTCCGGCTTCTCAACCTGCTGCACTGGGCAGAGCAGCCCCTCCAAAGCCACTTTCTCCATCGCCCAGCCTCATGCTTCTCCCGACTGTCTCTCCAAGTCTGTCTTCACATCAGCCTGGAGAAAACAATAAGACCTCCTCTGTGCCAAGAACTTCCTTGCCTGTTCCTGGGCTCTCGCTCCTATTTCCTTTTAATGACCTCTATGGAAACTGCTGCTGTTGAAAAGAGGAAAAGTCAGTCGTGCAGCATATCCAGGACTCATGCAATGTCTCTGCTTCTCAAAAACTGAAATCTTCATTATCACTTTAGAAAGGAGCTGGCAGTTTCTCAGAAAGTCAAACACAGTGTTAGCATATAATCCAGGAATGCTGCTTCAAGGTATTTACCTAGGTCATTAAATATATAGACCAGACAAAATTCATACATAGATGTGCACAGTAGCATTACTCACAATGGCTGAAAAGTGGAAACATCCCAAGTGTCTACCAGCTGATTAATGAGAAAATTCAGTATCATACATGCACATAATGGAATACTGTTCATTCATAAAAAGCCATGACTACTGGCTCCAGTTGAGGATGGATGAACCTTGAAAATACAACGCCAAGTAAAGGACATCATCACAAATGGATACTGCTTCAATTTACTAGAAATCACAAAATCATACACTTAAAAAACTAATCTAAAATCATGTCATTTGCCAATTGTTTGCTATCTAACTATCTGACAGATTTAGATAGCTGTCAGAGCAAATCCTGAGATGCTTAGAAAATTTTGCCTGGAATAAATGCTAGCTACTTCTATTTTCAGAGGGCTTACTCTTTGGCCTTGGATTGAAAAAAAATATCTGACCTTAAGTAATAGAAATATTTTCTATTTCATTCACTGTTGTATGTAAAATCTGTGGCTTACAATCAAACCTCTACATGAATTCAGATGAAAAATGAAAACAATAATCAAATAATGTGCTGATTGATGTTAACAACCAACCAGTGGAATGAATGATTATTGTACTTTTACATAGGAGTTTAGCCAAATACAGCTCTAACTTACATTCTATATTTAATTCTTTGCATCATTATCAATGTTTCTAAGTGATACATTCATTTAGGACAAACTGTCCATAAAACACATTAGATACAAGTGAATGCTTAATAAATCATGGCAAATTTTACAATACTTATTGCAAAGAGTTATTTTTTTTCTGCTGTGCATTTTGCTTAGTAGTTTTGGAGAATAAAGTGTAAAAAACAAAACAACAACGGCAAAATTTCATGATAGTCATGGCCTTTGACTTCTAGAATTTTAGTCATCTAATTTACAGAACTGACGTTCATGTTCATGGAGCGGAAATCTAAGCTGGTAAAGCCTACAAAAGAGTTTCCTAAAGTGCAATATTCTATTGTATTTTAGAAGAGGAAAGGACTTTTTTTTAACATATTTGATACAGGGTCTCACTATGTAGCTCAGACTCATAGTGATCCTCCTGTTTTCAGCCTCCCCAGCGTCGGGATTACACGTGTGTGCCACCATGCCCGGACTAGGTAGCTGACTCAGCACACCCTGGGGTGGGGCCGGCACAGAGGAAAGGACTTTTAAAAACAGACGTGAAGAGTTCATCTTTTTGCCTTCCACAACATAGCAACAAAGAAATTATTTACATTTCAGCAAGAAAAGTCAGAATTAGAACACAACATGGAGAATGTCTGGCCATTGGCATGATCCCAACCACAGATGTAAACTATTTGGGAGATTTATTACAAAATAAAAGTGCAGAATAATAAAGAACAAAACTTTAAAACCATAAATTATAACAAATCAAAGTTCAGCTTAAAAGTAGGTGGTAGCCAAGAGGTCTTTATAAATCACACTATAGAGTTATATCATTACAGTATCACCAAAAACAGTATATTTCAACCATCATCTGATTGAGTATGAATTGGGAACACTGAACAAGTTTCAGGCAGGGGGCAAGTCGGATTACAAGGCATAATGAATAGAAAAAGCATGTTCATAACTCCATTTTGCATTTTCTGCATTTCTTTTAGTATTCAGATTTCAAATTTTGAATTTTCTAATGGCTGAAGTAACTTCCTTTAACAGAAGACTTTGACAATTGTGATGATTTAATTGGTTCACATTAAAGACTCTTCGAAGCCTAAAGAAAACGTCTTTCCAGATGAGCAAGAGGTTGGATAAATGTAATGACATATGGTTTGTTTTTTATAGCTACAATATGCGAAAAATAGTAGCATAACACATGTATTCAATGATATATATGTATTTATACATATAAATATATATCCTGCTTATAAATTATGAGATAAGATTCTTTTGTACAAATATAATTTTGTTTTCTTTCTCTTTCTTGTTCCCTTTAGGAATAAAAATAACAACTGAAACTTAGAACAATTTTAAACATCTCATTATACCAAGGATCTTGCAAAAGATAAAATCACCGAATGCAAAGCCATGTTGCCACACGGTTCCCTGCACAGACTTGTAAGCGAGCTGTCTGCAGGGTCTCAGAGCCTCAGGGCAGGAAGACTGTCCACTGATCTTATTATGAAGTCTCCCCTCCCCCTGCAGCCTCCCTCAGAACATTCCAGATGGATGGGGCATGAACTGCTCCCGAGTGTCTCTCAGGAAGGGTGTTTCTCACATCCTCTGGCAAACTCAGAACTTCCCCTGGAAGTCTTTCTTTTAATGCCCCTGCATCCCTGAGCTCATCGATTCACTCACAGAGATGTAAAGGGCAAAAAGTGATCGTTTTCTCTGTACTCCACTTTATGAATTTTAAAAGTTTGCTGTTTAAGTGATGACCTCTTTATCTTTAAAGCTAAATAAAAATTTCAATTGATGTAAACATTTCTCTCAAACACTGTTCTTACTTTTTCATGTTTTTTAATCTTTTGAATGTTTACAACTCTTTTCAGAAAGCTCCTATTTTGGAGAGAGTGTCCTAACCTAAAAAGACCACAGCACATTGAGATTACCCCCAAGAATTTAGAAATGAACCATAAATTCATCTCAAAAGCTTGACTGGTCTCCATAGTGGTTTCCCTAACAGACCTGAGGTATATCTAGGAATAGGCCAAGAATTGAATCTGTAAAAACAATTTAATAAATATATTTACTATGATTATGAAAAACACAATTGTATTAAGCCAATCCACACCTTCAAGCCTGTATTACTGCTTTGGGGTTACTCCAAGGGACCTCAGGCTTCACACCTTTCTTTGCTCTCTCACCCCCTCTGCTGGTGATGCCAAGAAGCAGCCTTCAGATCAAGACTCCAGTAGCACTGGAGAGAAGAAGCCGAAGCTTCAAGGAGCTATGATTCTCCAACTTTACTACGAAAATGCATTTTCGGAGATCTTACTAATATCTAGCTTCTATTTCAGTAACTTTTGGCTGTGACATGAGATTCTGAAAATGTAACAAGCTCCCAGGTCATGCTGGACCTTCAACCACACTTTGAATATTTTTCTACCATCAACAATGACTAGCACAAAAATCCCTGTGAGACCTTCTGGCCTGACATCAATCAGATGTCAGTAGCCATTATGAAACTACATCTAGTATTTGCTGTAACTCACAAATTAAAGAGTTTAACTTCATTTGGAATATTTCTGTAGTTATCTCAACAATCTACTTCCACATATGTCCTAACCATGCAGTGACTATGTTAGAATGCTGGAATCTTGATAGGAAAAAAATGGTTTTGTGATATGGAATGAAATTGTATTTTAAATGGAACATTGAACCAGGCCTTGAGTCTTATAATTAGTAGCACAGGGTCAAAGAGAACATGTGACATGACCAAGGTCATGCAGCTTGGACACAGAGGCAGAAGTAAATCTAATTTGGCTAACAAGAGCTCTCATACAATAAGTCCAAATTATTTCTCAATTTTTATCTTTTTTAAAAATCATATCTGAACAGAATCATATCTGCTGAGTTACATAGATCATTAAGGATCTGGGCACACAACAAACCACAAACAGTAAGAAGCATGACTGTTTATCTTACCTGGACAGTTCCTCACATCTTCTTTGTAATCGCATACTCTACCCTCTTATCAGGTAAATTGAATTTTTCATGTATAGTAGAAATAAAAGGAATAACCAGACCTTGTCTTGTTGGAGTCATCTATCTATCTTGGATGTTTAGTACTCATTTATCCATTCTACCTTCAATTAATTAAAACAAGATACATTAGGTCTTAATTGTTCTTTAAAATTCCTTGAAAAAATAACAAGCTAATTCCAAATACGAGTGGTGAGAGGAGTCCTAATAAGAATGCATTTAATAAATGATTTGTCATTGGGATAGACGAATAGATTCAGGTGACTGCATCGCGAATAACTAGCAAAGCAAGGGACATCTAAGCCCTTCAAATGATGCCGTGCTCCTCAAAGTCAAACTTTGCTTTAGAGAACATACGTTATTTTCATGCCTGACAGAGGTTAGATGGCGAATTTTCAAACTGCTGTTTCAAGTCTCAACACCACCAAAAAAAAAAAAAAAAAAAAAGACACAAGAGTAAATAAGAAGTTTCCTGGTCTCTGAAGTCCCTCCTCAGCTAAACATAGAATGTAGATGAGCAAGGCGAGTGGGCGCGGGAAATCATTTGTAACAAAAACCCATTATTTACAGATGAGAAATTTATATTGTCAGCATAATATCTTTGAGGCTAACCGGAGCTGGAGGGTATATAAAAGCAGAGCACTTTGGCGTCGAAGTGCAGAACCCAGGGCACACAGCACAGCCGAAGGTCCACCGCAGGCTGGCCAGCGCTCCACCCTCCCTGCACCACACCCTGCGAGCAAAAGGTAAGACTCACACTGGGAGATGAACATTGTAAAGCCTGCTTGGGGGACAGCGAAGTATTTTTAAGGATTACAAATTAAGGGGTTGTTCTTTCATTCTTTATTAACAAGGACGGAATTGAGATGAAAAAGTATCAACTGTATTTGTACTACTTTAATGTAATGAAGCGACAAAGAAATTCACAGTAATAATTCTACCCAAAGATTTAAAATAGAAGGAAAAATTAAGATTCGCATCAGTGGATTTGTTTCAAGACAGCCATTATGAAAGATGTATGTTTAAATAAGTAGAAATATTCTGAACAATGAGAATTTTTTCTTGAATTTGATAGATGTGTAACTACTCTGAACAGAAGGTGCATTTTATATTCAACAGAAATGTATCCATTATAGAAGATATAACAAGAACATTTCCGTATTGTTAAACGTCTAGCTATGCAAAATAAAAGATTAAGTTACCATCGTTCACATTCTCTAATTCCAGATAAATCTAACCAAATCTCAGTGTCCACAAAATCCGCCTTTTGTGAATAAGCCATCATGTATTTGGTGTGGAGAAGAAATATTATTGGTTACCAGGGACTTCTTCAGATAGTTCTGAGTAATGCTATTAATTAATAATTAATTGCTGTTTATTGAAGACCAGTAGTAATAATTAACTACATAACTATATTCTGGAACGAAATTGCAGTATATTTGTCAAGAAAAATATTGGATGTTCTAAATTATTTGTTCCAGTCCCTAAAGACAAAGAGCACATTTACAAAGAACCTCCATACTGTACTACATTAAGTGGTGTGTTCTCTATACAATAACCTGTTATGGAATGAGCTAGCCAATTTTTAAATTATTTATGTAGCTTACACCACCATTATATTTAGGGAGAGAAGGTCTTCTTTTCTAGGTCTAACGTTAATCTTTCTAAAAGACTTCCTACGTCAACAACTAATACCATTACCATATTTTTCTTTTAAATATAAATAAAAATTTTTAATTCTCACAAAACATTTTTTTCTTAGGCTACTAAATGAGAAAAAAGTAGGAAATTATTTTCTTATTGAGTAAAATCGTGATATTAAACGAACATAAGCTAACAAAGTATTTACTTCATCAGCAATGAAACACAAACAATAAATTTACTAAAATATAATTACATGAGATTTAGAAAAAGTCATTTCTATCAGCAAAACTCATTTGCTTGTACTAGAAGACTTTTGAAAAAGCTCTCCTTTTTAGTTGTTCATTTCCCCCATTGTCTTCCAAGTGAAATACACTGTGCTCTACTCTGTCTCAATATAACCCAAGATACTGCAAAACTTTTAGGGACTTTGGAGGAAAAGAAATAATTTAGAAATAAATTCACAGTTCTCAACCTTTTACAAGAAATTTATCAAAAGTGTAATTCAAAAAAGTAGTGCTCGGTTTAATCTTCAGATATTCCTAAAAGATAGTATGATTGTGCATCACAATCAAAAGGCACTACCTAAATATTCAGTTTCTAAAACTTGTCAATTGGTTAAACAGAAGCATAACAAGATGCTAGATCATTTAAAGTTGATGGACAAGGGCTTGGGAGATAGCTCCGCAATGTAAGTGCCTGCCCCGCAAGCGCAAGATCCGCGGTTTGATCCTGGGTAGCGCAAAAAATAAAAAATAAAGTTGATGGATAAGAAGGAAAAATTTATAATTCCTTTTATGTTGCTTTGTCTAAGTGACTACTTAATCTTCAAGCCCTTAAAATTGCAAATTAAAATTACCCCTGCAGGTATTACTGTGTACT
The DNA here is from genome assembly GCF_000260255.1 of Octodon degus. Lineage (NCBI taxonomy): Eukaryota > Metazoa > Chordata > Mammalia > Rodentia > Octodontidae > Octodon > Octodon degus. The sequence continues at coordinate 10,774,464 of NW_004524608.1, forward strand.
GCTATGTATGTAGTGTCTGTGTTTTGGTGCTAAAGAAAAATAGTAAATATGACTAGGATGTTAAAGAAAAGATTGATAGTTTAAAATGATAATATTTGCAAAATCCTTATTTCAAACCAAATGTCATTTGCTAAAAATACTCATTCAAATTATTTATGGATAAACATAAGGAAACTTGGGTTGAGATCCCCATTTCTCAAAAAGAAAAAAAAGTAAAAGAAAAGAAAAAAAGACAGGGTAGAGTCTGAAAGTGGCATCCATGACAAATACTGAACTTCTGGTTTTATTCATTCAGTATAGAGGCACTTACTCCATGGGGACATTCTGCCCACATTTGTGCTGGACCCCAACCCAACCACCCTGCACCATCACATCTTTGGTATTATATGACTTCATGGGGCATTTGCTTTTGCTGAAAATACAAGAAGTCAGATGTATCCCAAAGCCAGGTCTGTGGTATCACTCACTGAAAGTGCCATGTCCTGGACTAAATCCAAATGTAAAAAAAAAAAATCTAGGGACTTCCAATACTTTAGAAACAAGCACTAATTTTCTTTATGATATCTGTCTCTTAATTCTTAATTGTGATTGTTCAAGTTACCAGAAGCATTAGTTCTTGCTGCAAATTGCTTGTCTTTAAAATGATTTTTCCCTTTAATTTAGAACAGGTCAAAGCACCCTAAAATACCTCAAATCTGTTGGCCGCTTTATAATTACAAAGTCTAGACCAAGTTACACTATTTAAAATATAAATGAATAATACATCTGAACCGACAGCTGGTATGCCAAGTTGTAGCCTGAGGCTGCTTTAAGATGGTTGAAATGCAGTATAATGTAAACGCTTGGAAGTGAAGGACTATTAATTGAAAGCCAGACTGATAGCGAAGGGGGTGGTGTTACGGATAAGGTGCCATTCAGGCTAACCATATGTAGCATATCATCTACAGTGGATATTTTAAATGTTCATTGTGGACATTTTTTATTTCAAGCCTGGAAATGTGCCTTGTAATCATTAACAGAAGTATCCTACATTAATAAAAGAGCTTAATGGTGCAAGGCATCTTTTGTGGTCGCTTTTGCCTTCAAAAAGTCTGGGGAAAATATAATCTACGGTTTGAAATTAAGTTGAAAATACAATCATAATAGAATTGAAAAGATGAATTTTTTTTTGTAATATTTGCCTACTTAAAATCAAACTCACTCTGACAAGTTTTAATATGGTTATTTGTCCTCCCCAACCCTCACTGTGTTTTGGCAGGCAGCAGAAATGAAGAGCATTTACTTTGTGGCTGGATTGTTTGTAATGCTGGTACAAGGCAGCTGGCAACACCCGCTTCAAGACACAGAGGAAAAACCCAGGTACTAGACCCAGACTTAGACTAACAAAGCCTTCTGATTAGAATAGTCGATGAGAATCATGACCGTGGATTAGGGTCTCGGTGATACGGAAGGAATACGCTGCACAATTTTCAAATGTTTAAAGCATGCCTGTGATAAAATCAAGCTTTTCAGGAATATAAACCAGGGCATGTGTCATTTCAGAATTCAAAGGGGTAGTGGGCAATGCTGAAAAGCATGTTACATGGAAAATTGTATCTCTGTACAATGTCCTACCTGTCCATTCACAACTCACACATTCACGGATTATTTTAATTATTCTATTTTCTCCTTTTCATTCCTTTTTAAAAATAACATTGTTCCTTGCTAAGTATAAAACTCCTAAGTGTTCATGATGTAAAATATGAAAAACATAGAAAGAAGTAACTACTCAAAATATCCAAAGAAAATTATCCTGTTTTGAAAACGATGTGTTGTCTTCCTGAATTTTACTCTATTGTGTATAAAATCTCTCCACATGTTATATGGCCTTGTATCATGCTTTTTCTCTTATGCTGTTAGCTTTTTCTCATATCATTAGGATATATATTAAATATGTATTTACCAGTTGCATACTATTTCATCTCATACATGTACGATACTTATCTAGATATTCGTCTTCTACAGAACATTTAAGAGACCTTCAAATTTTCCTACATGAAATAACATTTTCTGTACATTACTCCCCGCATTTTTCAGTTATCTGCATGTAGGTTTTTAACAGTAGATAACCATGTGAAACGGCTTGAGATTCATTACTCTTTTAACATATTCAAGTCACTGTTCTCTTCAGTCATTATTGGCATATTCATGAGTAGATTAATTAGTTGAGGAATATTTAATCTTATTTCAGAAAAAAATGAAGCCAAGCAAGAAACCTATTGCTAGAATTCAGAGTGAGAGTATATTCAACTATACAAAAGCCTTAAGATTTCCATGAGTAGCTCAGGTTTTTCTAAACTGCCGACCGAAATACCTGTCTCACTGCTCCACCAGATCCTATATTTTGCAGTGAAGTATCTTAAATAAGTCTAGTCATGGAGAGATTTCCATTGTACTGATCACTGTTTTCTGCAGGTCTTTCTCAACTTCTCAAACAGACTTGCTTGATGATCCGGATCAGATGAATGAAGACAAGCGTCATTCACAGGGTACATTCACCAGTGACTACAGCAAGTTCCTCGACACCAGGCGTGCTCAAGACTTCTTGGATTGGCTGAAGAACACCAAGAGGAACAGGTAAGGATTTGAACATGGTCCAAAAAGTGTACAAAATTTATTAAGTATGTTTAAAAATTTTACCTTTCTTAAAACTTTAAAGTCTTCGGCAATTTCCAGGGTTGGAGATGTGGTCTTTCATACTATCTCTCCATATACCTTTACCTTTCAACACTCCAAACCCCTTACACACACTCCGGTGTGACACAGACTTTATATTCCAAACTATATTCCCAAATATGGTCTGAGAAATATTTATCTTCATCCATTTTTCCTTAAAACTGAACACTGAGTTCTGTGGAACCTCAAGGTTAGGAATCAAATTTCTAACTAAAACATACAGCAAATTCAACACTCTTTGTGGGGTTCAGATCCATAACTGTGATGATATTAAAATTATCCCCTAGCCAAGTTCATCAGAGTAAGGAATGGAAATAGATGCATCCCATGTCTTGTAGAATAAAATTCAAGATATGCATTTAAAATTACAGCCTAGCTAGCTGCACAGCATAAAGAGAAGGCAGCAAATAAGAACACAAACCTATCATAACACATACATTTTAATGCTGGATCTTCTTTGACGAGTGTTGGGGGTTTGCTGCTTCTAGGCTACTAGAGAAAATTATCCACAAGGGTTTCACAGAGATGGTGGAAATTCACAATTTCTTTGGAGGGTGGCCCACAAGAAGAAAGGAGTTATGCATACAAAGTAGCTGAAGGAATCTAAAAATCAGGAAAAGGACATAGACTTGTCTGGATAGAATGCAGAAGGAAAAAAGAGGAAATGCATGCCTAAGAAAGAGCAGGAGCAGGCAAGAGAAACAGAGCAGCTAACCCAAGTTCTATGAAAGCTAAGTGTCTCACTACAAGAAAGATGGTGTCATGGTCAGACCGGACATAGGTAGAGGTCCTTGTCAAGGGTTATAGTTAGGCCCTCAGAGAAATGTGAGAAATCACAAATTTATAAAAATAAAAACAACTCTTCCCAATTTTTAGCACTGGAATGCTGCAACTTGATAACTTTATATACACATTCCTCACTCACGTATTTTTTTTGTGTTTATGATAAAGCCTTGCAGGGTAACACTGCCAGGGAGACGACCAGCGGCTGGCGCCGCCTCCCAAGTGCCCTGCATGCTCTTGGAGCTGAGATGGGATGATCTTCTTTGCTGTCCTCCTGGAAAATCATACATTTTCATTTATGCATTGTCACGTGGGATTGTCACGTGGGATTTTTGATGAAATTTCTACCTTGTCCTTTGCTTTCCCTTGTATCAATTAATCCCATGCTCATAAATCCTAGTAACAAACTACCTGACAGGTGAGTAGAAGAAAATAGAAGTCCACATTTTCATCTAATGAGATCAATGGAAAAGTAATGTAGCTTTCAAACCCAGTGGCACAGGGAAGCATGACAGGAGCAAATGGAACGCTGGGAAGGAAAGAGGCAGAGTACTAAATTCTAAAGCACTCATTATTAGTCTCCCACCACTCTTTAATCCCAATTATTAACATAACTTCAAAATGAGCCCCCTGATTACCTTCATCTCCCACACTTCTTAAGCCCCTGCTACATTATATTCTAATCCCCAGGTTGCCACTGGTTATCAGAGAGAACCAAACGCCCAAGAGGCAGAACTTCACTTTCACTTTCACATTTCTTTCAGGAATGAAATTGCCAAACGTCATGATGAATTTGAGAGGCATGCTGAAGGGACCTTCACTAGTGATGTGAGTTCTTATTTGGAAGGCCAAGCTGCCAAGGAATTCATTGCTTGGCTGGTGAAAGGCCGAGGAAGGCGAGAGTAAGTCTGTACATTCTTGCCTGACCTTTCTTCTTCTTAGTGCAAAAAAAATTAAATCTATAATTATATAGATTTAGT
>NW_004524608.1:10779041-10800739 GCF_000260255.1 Octodon degus
ATATATATATGTGCATATATATATATATATATTCAGGATTATAAAAGCAGTTAGTATTTTTTCACAAAGTAAGGAAATAGCTCTCACTGATGAGAAAAAACATATAAATTTAGCTAGCAGGTATTGATAGTCTATTACAACACATTTCTGTCTCCTACTCTAGCTGTGCTATACTAAGGTACTGACTCATCCAGATGAGGCACACTTGAAAGCAAATCATATCCTTTTGATAACTACACTGGGACAACCAATTTTCACAGTCCCAAGAAAGCTAGCCATAAGGAGAAATAATAAATCATGCTGAGAACTTTAAGAATTTTAATATTTAAATAAAGCACTTCATAATGCTTGACTTCAAATAGCTGCATTGTGATTAATGTATAATCATATGTTAATATTTGTATAAACATGTGATTAAGACAAAAAAAGACCCAACATAAGATGTTAATAACACTCAAAGTAATGATATGTAGAAACATTCATACATACTTTGTATTCTTATGTTGGTGTTATATACATATCTAATAAGTAATCAAAGTTGAAAATGAGGCTAAAATGATTAGTTACTTGCTTCAGTCTTGACACTGAACCATAAATCTTCCCATTTTCTTATAACCATTTCAAGCAGCATTTGGTGGGAGGCAAGAAATGTGCATTCAACTTGGATCATTAAGTCATAATTAAAACATACTTACAAAGATCTTGAAAGATCTCAAAATAAAAAGAAAAATTGCATTGTAGCTGCATTTTAAACATTAACCAAACTGATAGAATCAGTGTTAAATCAGTTGCTTCCACTTCAGGATTTCTACAATATTATAAAGAATACTAAAAAAGTCTGCTAGTGCAGATCAGTGAAAGAGAACATTTCATATAGATTAAGTTTCAATCTCTTGAATTAATTTTGCAAAGCTGTATTAATAGTAATGAGTTTTTATTATTTAGTTTACATAATTATAGCTACATTAATAGTCTCAATGTTAGCTTTTGTATATCGAAGATATTAAAATCTTTGAAGCAAGCCAAAATATTGCAAAGGGATGTGAAGTTAAACAGGCTTGGTTTCATATCCCAGCTCCGACACAGTTCCCAGCTTGCGCCGGTGTTCATGAGCGCTTTTCTCTTAGGCTCCTTGTACACAGAATCCTGGCCGAACACTCAGTAACCATTGCGCATTACCAACAGTAGACAGCCCAGAAGCACTTACTCTGAGTATTTAACCAAATAATGACTTCAAGCCTCGTTTTCTTAGCTTCCCAGAAGAAGTCACCATTGTTGAAGAGCTCCGCCGCAGACACGCCGATGGCTCTTTCTCGGATGAGATGAACACTGTTCTGGACCACCTTGCCACCAAGGACTTTATCAACTGGCTGATTCAGACCAAAATCACTGACAGGTGATTGCATGTCCAGTTAATTCTTTTTTTTTTTTTTTTTGGCGGAACCGGGGATTGAACTCAGACCCTTGCGCCCCGGTCCCCCTCCAGCTAATTCTGAAAACCACTAAAACTTTCATATATTTTGTCAACTTCTTACAAGTTATTCCTACATTCTGTTCTTATACAACAAAAATATGTATGTTTAAATCAATTGAGGTCATTGACTCATTATGTCACTTTAAAATTGTAATATATATGCTGAAATTTTAACACACGATGAAATATCATTGTAAGTTATATTATTTGCTTAATTTACTAAGCAGGGTAGTAAAAAATGAGACATCAGTATAACCAATTACTATTGATGCATTTAAAAATCATGTGTAAATCTTTACAATTTTTGATTGGCAAAGTTTAGATAAGTCATTTTTAAACAAAAATATATAAACAGTCCAAAAGACGAGGGATTTAAAAATAAAGGAATTTGTAAACAACTTGTATCAAAAGCCACTGAGATGTTTTCTGGGTGAGTTAACAATATTATCTGTCAATTATAATCATATTAAATCATTGTTTTTCTTTTTTGTCTGTAGGAAATAAGTGTGTCACTATTCAAGACCGTCTTCACGTCACCTGCAATCCAGTGGAATGTTTGAAAATTTAAGTTCTGCAATTTTAAGAGATGTATTCTGAATATTGCTTTGCATGCTAATAAGTTTTCTTTTAGCATTGTGTAGCCAGATGATTATAAATGGAATAAACTTTTGTCAAAATATTGCTAAAATATCAAATTTACAGTATAAACGTCCTGAATGCTCTTGTTTTTGTCTTATTTTCATTGAAGTACCCCAACTTGCTTATATGTAGCAATGAAATTATTTTTCTATTAGATAATTTGTAAATGTAAAATTATTCCAATCTGAGCATACATGCAATGCAATACCAGGAAAAAGGAAGAATTGGTAGACACAGTAGTAAAACTGAAAAGAGAGCTTCTTAAAGCCTTTATCATAAAAATGCTCAGCTTTCAATGTATCAAATAGAATAAAATTTTCAAGCTTCTTTACTACTGTTGTCTGTTTTGTCTTCATTTGTGCCTTCCAAGCATACATTCTAAACTAAGCTCAAGTGGAATGCACAAATATGCCTCTGTTTGGAGCTGCTACACAGGACTTTGACATTTTGGCCTAACATTGGAAAATTAGGGGTTTTCCTATAAAAATACTGACTTTTGGTATGTCTTTAGAACATCTCTCCAGAGGCTAGATAGATGCTTCCACTTTCTAAAGGGCTGCACCTTCCCTATTGTGCCTCCTACTCACACACACGTGCATACAACACAACCCTTCACACCTGAAGACCTTTATCTATGTAGCTGTGTACAGATCTACATAGGTACATGGACGGAGTCTGTTCCCTGGCCCAATTTACTCATACTCGCCAGTCTAGCTCCACAAGACATTTGAATTTATTTAAAAATGTCCAGGACTTTGCTATCCCTGATCTGTGGCAGACAATATCTTTGGACCAGACTGATACTCATCAGGATGCCCAAGAATTTTTTCTTCTGGATATAGCAATACAACTTGTACTTCTCTACCTCTAAAGCATACCTATAAGGTAGATTTGTCTACAAATAAGATTATAAAATTTGTAAATTTCTGTACTTTATTAGTAATAAATTTAATACATTTAATTCACTCTTATTTATACAATGATGAGTTTTTCTTGACCTGAATGGAAAACTTAAGACTAGAAATACTAAGAAGTAATTCTTGTGCTAGCTGAAGGATCTTGAGATATTTGCATTCTTTGGGCTTAAATTCATGTGAAAAAAAATTTTTTAAATCATGCAAGCAATATTAGATCTTGAAATTGTCAATATTTATAACTCTGAGTTTGTTTTATAAAGAGGTTTCTGTAATAATGGAATCCTAAAGTACTAAACTAGTCAAGGAACATCTCAGAGCAGAAATTACCTCATATACAAAATTATGTCTGTCAACCTTTCCAGATCACAAACCATCAAGTCTTCCACCAAAGAAGAATCTACCTCAAAGAAGAATCTTCACAAGCCATATAACTACTCTCAAAGTAGGGTTTCTCTGTGTTTATCTGCTTTCTTTTTCCTGAAGAAGATCACATTGTTGATTGTTGAGCTACTCACCAACAGGATCAAATAACAGTATTTTTCAAAGCTGTGGCTCAAAGAGCTCAAAGCAATTCACTGAAGTTTAATATGCTTCATTTCATGCAAATTACCTTGCACGAGGCTGTTTCCACAAGTGAACTAGCAAGCCCATCTAGAACTAACCTATGATTTAAAAGCTGTATGTGTGTCTGTGTCTTGTCATGATGCCAGGGTCAAACCCTAGACAATATCTCTGTGCATAATGTAGTTAGAAAGCAGCCTTCAGGACCACAGAATATTCCCATATAAAAGAAAGGAGATAGCTAAGAAAGCTGGCACCCGCATGGGGTGTACAAAAGAAGGGAACATAAAACTGAGTGTAAGCCAGGCCTAAAAAGCAGAGATGATGAATCTACCCTTGATATCTGATGTTAAACAAAAGTATGATAATGAAAAAAAATGAATGAAGAAGCCATGTAAGTATTAAAGTTAAATTTATTCGATATAATGTTCCACTATGTATAAGGCAAACCCAATGACAGCACTAAGTCAAATTTATAATTACGTTTGATATAAAGCAAGAGGTGCAGAGGAAGGGAGTCCTAGGGCAAATGTGTCGAGGCTGGCGCAAGGTCTTTCTTTTGCTGCTCTACCATCTCTAACATGTGTCTTTCCTCCCCCAGCTATTTCAATACTGATAGATGGGTACTGTATTCCCAGCTTCTATCTACTTTCTACAAAAAGTAAAGAACAAGAGGGATATGGGCCAGTAGGAAAAGGAAAGTGAAAGAGGAAAATAAGAAGAGGATTAGGAAAGAAGAACTGACCATCAGGAAGGGAAGGCACCAAAATGTAGAAAAAGTAAACATTGTCAGGCATCTCCAGATTATCAGTTATGTTCTTTTGGGCAGAAATGTATCTCATGACTCATTGAAATTATAAAAGAGGATGAGAAATGCTGTCTTTTAACTGGATACATTGCATTTCCAATAAAACTCTATTAATATCATTGACACATAATCATTACAAATGATGGTGGCAAAAATATGTAATTGCTAATTCATTTACACTATATAAATAGTTGTGCTAGACAGAGTCGAGGTATAATAGAGAAAGTAAATTCTCCTAAACAATGTAGAAATTTTTAAAATGTTATGAAGGGCAAAAAGTGTATATCAGAGACACTATATTATTTTAAAAAACAAATATCAATCTAAGATGCAATTTAACACATTTAAAAGTAGATTTTTAGGGTTGGGTATATAACTCAGCAGTGCAGCGTCTGCCTGTCAAATGTGAAATCCTGAATTTGATTCCTGGTACCCCCCAAAAAGTGGATTTTTATTGAAACTATCAGTTCCAAATAAGAAATTCCTTTAATGATGTGGAAGATAAGAACAGAAAAACAACACTTTAAAATTTGAAAACCAGACCATTTCCTCTAAAGTGACCTTTCTTTTATTTAAAAGTCTAAGGAAGAACAAGTTAATTCTACTGTCCTACCTTGATAAATGATCCTGTTGACTGCCAGGACCATGAGTCTCTGCAATCTCTGTGTAAGCTCTGCATCAGTGGCTTGGCTGGGGTTCTCCGTGCTCATTCTCCTCTGCATCATGGTGTGGAGCTCATCACTGGCCACTGAATGCATTCTCATCAGAAGAGACTCAGTTTGGGCCAGGGGAAATTTTCGAGGACCTTCAAGTATATAAATTGAGATAGCCAATGCCAGTGTTAGTGATCCAGAAATCTATGTTTACTAAAAAGATTTGCTTATAGATTGTGAAAAGAACTTAATTACTACAAGGTTAATTTACAAAGGAAATAAAGTGATAAAAAAAACTCTATTAATAAAAAAGGAAAGAAAAGGAAAGGGGAAAAAAAAGAAAAGGTCAAGATTATATTGGCTACTAAAATCAAAAAGCATATTACCACAGTCAGGGTTGAAATGCTGACACTCCTTTCATCCTTATCCTTGTAGACTGAAGCTCTGTTGATATAATTTAAGTTCAATTTAATTTACAGAATGCTGGACTCAGTATAAATACTGTGGATGAAACACCCAGCACAAACAATATAGGAGCCCCCGAGCAGGAGCCTCCTAGACAGCTCTGTACCTCAGTGGTGGCGCTAACAGATAAGACACAAAATTGCTTCTCATATTTGCACAAAAGTAGTATTATAAAAGTTAGGCTAATTAAACAAATGAATTTAATCACTTATTGAGAGAAGAATATTATCAGATTAAGCGATAATGCAAAATTCAACTATATACTGTAGAGAAAAGGTACAATTAAAACACATAGGAATATTAAAAGAATTAAAAAATAAAAGCAAAATGCAGCCAGGCAAATGTAAATAGAAAAGAAACAATGGTTCTATTCTAGATGCCAGAAAAAATAGAATTTAAGAAAAAAGTTAAATAAGAAATAGGACACTTTAATATGCTAAGCACTACGATTATAATGAAGGGTCTTATAATGGTGGATATCCAGTCACATATCAACCATTTTTATAAAACTGAAAGTATATGAAACTCAGAGAGGAATAGAAATATACTAATGATAGAAAATTTTTAACACTCCTCTCTTAGTCTAATATGGTGTCAGTGAAGCAAAATTTAGGATACAGGCCATCTGTACCCTAATCAGTAAGGCAGCTTTTATAGATACAAATCAAACTGAATTGTGATAAAATAAGATGCATGTTTTGGGAGTACATGCATGGAGCATACACAAAACTCCATCACATAGCAAAGTACAAAGAGAGACTGTACAGTGCTCACGGGCAACAATGAGAAAAATGAATTTAAAACTCATGTTTTTTAAGCATTCTTTCTACCTGGATATTAAAATACATGAGATTAACCGTTGGATCAAAACAAACTCACAGCAGAAAGAGTATAGAATGTATAGAATAGGACCGGCAAGATAACTCAACCAACTAAGCACCTGCTTTGGCAAGTGCAAGGACCAGGGTTCGATCCTAGGTCATGGATGCTGCACACGCCCTGCCCCCGAGGCGAGCTGAGCCAGTGAACAAGTCTGGGCGTGGTGGCTTATGCCTGTAATCCCAGCACTGGGGAGGCTGAGGACAGGAGGGGCACTACAAGTCCAAGCTGCGTAGTGATACAAATACACAGAAAAAAAAAAGGACATGTAGAACAAACAAAAACAAGCTTAAGTGACACTGCAAGAGCATGGTTGCCAGAGAGATACCTCCCCAGCCCCCAGAGAAACTCTTTGAAATTTTTGAAACTATGAAACATTGGGAAAATACAAACTAATATCAATAAAAATATAAATAGATAAAATGTGAGTTATAAAAGCTATGGAAAGACTAAAAGAATCATGAATAAAGCTATAATATAGCAACAAAGAAAAAGGCAAAAAAAATAAGCAGGTATGAATATAAATAGTACAACTCCTACTTAAATGAAAGTACTCTTCCTTTAAAGAGAAAATTCAACAAAATGAATTACTGGAAACTTTTTAAAGAAAGGGGTAAAGTATAAATTTTAAAATAAAAAATAACAAACAGAAATAATTATAAAGGCAAAGGAGTTTTTAATCATGAGGTGAAGTTGAACAACGAGATGTTACTACATTTGAAAACTTTGGTTAAGAAACTTTATAGGAAAATATACTTTACCAAAATTATCCCTAATATATGCAAGTCATTTTTAAAAGATCACTTTTCACTAAAAAAAAAAACAGTTTAAAAGATCCTTACACAAAAGTCTCTTGACCAAATATTTTCACAGTAGTTTAACCTGAAAGTATTACTTAACCTGGTAGTAAAAATGCTTTCTTTTTTTGAGATAAGTATTACGTTCATAACACAATATGAAAATAAATTATGCCAAATTTTACAGATGAATGTCAGTTATAAACATAAATGTAGTAACTTAAAATGTTAAAAAGGATGTAAGTGTATACTAAAAATCACACAATAACCAAGGAAAATTGTGATACAATGTCAAATGACCTGATAGAACAATCCTTTAATTTATTGTATTAATAATCATGAGAAAAGCACAGTACCATCTCTTAAGATATCCAAAGGTGCTAGAAAATGTTAAGTCCTCATACATAATGAAATGGTCACTGATGGATCATTTTAATATGATAAAGTATATAATATAAAGTATATTGTAATATGCACACTATATTAATTCTTCACTTAGTGAGCAATTCAGTTAATGATCTAGTTGCAGGAACAGGACTTGGTCACTAAACTATTTAACATTGTCTTAGAGGTATTAAGAAATAGGTAATGGGCTGGGGAGATAGCTCAGTGGTCTAAGTGTCTGCCTGGCAAGCTCAGTGACCCAGGTTCAATCCCCGGTACCAGCCACACCACTGCATCCGGTCATGGTAGTGCATTCCTGTAATCTCAGTGCTGGGGAGGCTGAGACAGAAAGATCACTACAAGTACAAGCTGTGTTGCAAGACCCTGTACTAAATACATAAATAAATAGAAGATTAAAAAAAGAAAAAGAAATACAGTTAAGACAACACATATAATCAGGAAGACTAAATTATATCTATTTCATGTTGTATGTTATCCGTTGGAGCCAAAAGAAAGGATGAGAAGACTGGATTAATACAGCTTCAGAGGTCTCATTGAGTTTAGTCTCGCTCTAAGGACACCCGGAACTACCCACTGAAACTTCTCACATTTATTTGGACTACAAACAGGCTAAGGAATATGCGTAACTAATTTGGTGTAAGCAGGCTGTTATTTACATCACCTTCAGGTGTTCACCAAACTTTCCATACCACTAGTTGGTAACTTGCCAGATAAAGGAACACAGACCAGATAGGGTGCTGCCTCTAGGAATCTGTTAACTGGCCTCCAGCTTCCTGGAATTGCAAGAGACGGCTTAGGCTCTGTTCTTTGTTCCTTGCTTCCTCCAGACAGTAAGCTTCTGACTCATATCACTACAATTTAAGCATATGCTTATATATCTGAAGAACAAAAAAGAATCCGTGGAAAAAGTAGACCTGTGCAAAACAATAAGATAACTTAGTACATTGGAAGAACATGAAATAAGGGTATATAATTAACAGATTTCAGAAAGAAAAACAAAAAAGAGAAAAATACAATTATTGTTATTTGTAGTAGTCAGGATCTATGACATCACCCTAAACAATGAATCTCAATTGGAATGGGGCATTGGATGATTCAAATTCTTCATCAGACTTTCATGCCTGTGAATAACCAGGAAAGTGCTATGGATATTTATTTGAGGATTGTAAACAAATTTCAGTAGGTGAATTTGCAAACAGAATTTGTAAATAATGTGGCTTCACTGTATTTTGATAGCAACCACAGTAAACTGATATTATCCTTAGAATGCCAGTTTTACACTAAATATAAATGAATTAAACATTAAAACTGAAGATTAATGCCACTGAACTGGACATCAAAATTCAAACAACAATATTACAAAAGACATTATATATATATATAAAGAGATGAGTATAGAGAGATTAAATTTAAACATTCAAACATTAAAACAAGAAAGCTTGTGTGGAGATAGCTATTTTAAAACTAGACTAAATAATCTAGAGATAGAGGGGCATTTACAAGTGACAAAACTATTAAATAACCACCTAGGAATATATAATAATTATAAATCTTCACAGAAAATAACATATCTGCAAAAACAGATGAGGTTTCAAGTGACAAAAATTAGAAGTTCTTGAATCTGCAATAAAAGTGAACGACTTGTTGAAGAGCTAACAAGGGCATAGAGAAAAAGATCTGATGAATGCAATTAACAAACTAAGCTTTACACGTACACAGCTCCACACCAAACAGGGGGATCAACATTCTTCCTAAATTGCCTGGAAAGTATCATCTGAGAGTGCCCCTAACGCTATTCATTACAACAAATACTGTGAAATTCATATGGCCACGGTAAGTGAAATTCTGTGTCACTTGTAATTTTTTTCTATATTAATTCTAATTTGTACTCTTTAAAAAAAAAAAAAAATAGCTTCACCAAATCTCAAAGACTGAATTTAGAGCATTTTCAAGGCCCATAAAAAGAACTACACTAGAAATTAATATGAAAAGATAGTTTAAACTTCAAATCCGCTTCAGGTGGAGCATTCATTCACTACAACCCTTTCGTCTTATTACAAAGTCTCATTTAGAAATTGTATGTAAGTTCTCCTTGCGCGTAAGAGGCTGGGCCTCTAATGTCATTACCAAATGTCTTCTGGTTCTTCTTGAGAAAGGCCCAGGAAACTCTCGTCTTCGTCACTAGATGGCAGCATATCCACTCGCGAGCATCTCCTGGCCTTTTTTTGAGCTCTTGCCTGCAGACTCTGGGATTGCAGCAGGGGCTGGATGACTTTCACACATTTCCCCGAAGGGTTTTCACCACACACTGATTGGTCTTTCGTGTCTTCCACACTCATTTCTGATACATTTTCCATTTCACTCTTCAATCATTCCTGATCCAGATTTTTCAGTTCTTGCTCCCTTTCCAGAATTTCTTGCTGGTCACCCTGCTTTTGTTTTTCTCTTAGTTCTTTGCTGTGCTGTTCCTACATGTTTTCTTCCTCCCTGTGTTCTCCAGCTTGCTTCTGATCTGCATGTGGGTAGTGACACGGCATGGGGTGGCAGGATCAGCAGCTGAGGCGCGTCCTCTCCCTGTGGGCCTGTCCCTGTGAGGCGTGCTGCCCACAGGCTGGAGCCCATGTGCTTCAAACTGCCTGGGCCTGTTCCCTGCACGTGCAAAAGAGTTCAAATTCCTCATTATCCCTAGAAGCTAGCTTGTCCCAGTTGGAAAATTCTCAGTTCTCTTCAACTTCAGTTTGTCTCTGATAAAGCCTGGCCTTCTGCTGCAGAGCCCTGGGGAGGAGACAGACGGAGGACGGCACCTTGCTCCCAGCGAGTCTGGGACCCGTCCAGGCCTTGCAGCCCAGCTTCCTCATCAGCCCCGGCTGCTGCCGGCTGTGGGTGGAGCAGGCCGAGAAGCCGCGCAGGAGCTGCTCCTGGAGGCGGCCTGCACACCCCTGGCAGGTAGCCCCGCTTTCCTCTTCAGGGACACACGTGTGAGCCTCTCAGTGTCCGCACGGTCTGTAGAAACACGACCTGCCAGGGAACTGGAATTGAGAGTCTGGCAGCTGCGGAGAGGGCTGTCGTTACCGAGAGGGATCTTTTAGTAGTGAGTCCAGCGACTTTTATAGTAATTCCTGGAAGTCTTTTCCAAGTGTTTAGCCTCTTGCCCTTGCCCTTTTGCCCTGGCCTATTATCTATTACAAAATCAAAGTCAGACTCTGAGGAATCATTCTCCTTCCCTACATTTAAATACCTCGTGATCATTTGTGCAGCGACACCCACCGCAGCCTTTTCTCGTTCGGGAGTCGCCTGCTCATGTCGCCCTGAGGGACCATTCTGCCACTTATTACTCCACTCGCACGCACCATGGCTCAGAGGCTGCTTGAAGTGTGGCTCACTTCATTCTCTGGCGCAACCTGAGTTTGTTCAGTTGCAGTTTTAAGCCAGCGACCTGATAGTTAACCTCCTCAGAAAAGCACCGTCATTTACTGTCTGAGCCTGTAGTTGTGCGGGCATGTTCAGTCTCACTTTGCAGCTGTTTTTGTAGAACTTGCCAGTGAGTTCCAAAGTCCTCAGGCTCAAGAAGTGTGTTCTGCTCTCTTTAATTATTTCTGTAGGAGCCAAAGATCAGGAACTGATGAGTTTTAGAAGATGCAAGTTTTCCTACTGTTTCCATTGTTGAAGTAATTATTTTGGGCCAGAAGCACCAGTTTCTTCTTTCTTACTTTTTTTTTTTTTTTTTTTTTTTTTTTTTTTTTTTTTTTTTTTTTTTTTTTTTTTTTTTTTTTTTTTTTTTTTTTTTTTTTTGCTATGCTTGTCACTTGTCTCTTTAACCTTTTCAACCAGCACGTGGTTTGCTTCATCACTCTCAAAAGCTGGGTCCGTTGGGCCCATATGTCTTTCATATGATTTGCAGACTTCTTTCTTTTTTGAATTAACAGTTGTGAGCTCTTGAAATTGCATAATTTTTCCTTCATTCATTTATCTTTACTCATTCTATTAGTTCTAGTGACGTTGTTCTCTAGTACAAGTTGATACTTCAGAAGTTCATTCTTGAGCTTTTGGCCAGAGGTCTCTTCTATATTCTGTCTCCTGGTCTGATTTCGGAAGTGCTTCAACTACATTTCTTTTTTTCTTTTTTTTTTTTTTTTTTCTTTCTTGGAACCTCTTTTTTTTTTCTCATTAACTTTATTGAAAATCAATAATTATATAGCATATTAAAATTATAGACAAATATTGAAATGTGAAAGATACAAGATGTAAACAGAGTGAGTTTTAGAGAAATGTCTGAATGAATACATATCATGAGATTAATGATAGATTACACATTGTAAATAAATTATTTACAAACTTAAATGAATATAACAATAAAAATTATCCAAAATAAAAATGAAGAAGAAAGAATTTACAGATCAGTCATACAATAGCTCACTCTGTGCCAAAATCGAGAAACTTATATTCATATAATTAAAATTCTCAAAATAGAAAGGGATAGGCAATAAATATTTAAAGACTTAAAATTCCTGAATTTAGTTGAAATTATAGCACCACAATTTCCAAGAAAACTGAACCTTTTCACAAGAAATTTGAATAAAATCAAACCAAGATACACAAAAGTGAAATTGATCAAAACTTGTAAAGGGAAAAAATCATTAAAGTATATATGTAAAAAATATTAGCTATGGAAGAACAAAATTAAATAGCATCTTATTCCATATTAGAAAAAAAAGAGCAAGTATGTAAGAAACTAGACCAATTAATTCAAAGGACTGAAATGAAAAAAAAAAAAAAAAATCTGGGGCCTGGGTCAAATCCTTAGAACCTCTAGGTCAACTCAAAAAACTATAGTACTGGGGGTTGAACTCAGGACATTGGGCTTGCCAGGCAGGCACTTATGCCCTTGAGCTACCTCCTCAGCCCTCAAAAGCTTTAACCATTTGCTTCACCTCTACTCCTTTTCACTTCACAAATCTATATCTTTTAGTAGGAGATACCTTTGAGCACACATTTTTTTTGTTTCAATCTCTTTTTTTAAATTATAAGCAGAATATATTTATTGAGGGAAAGAAAGCTCTTATCTGAGAGAGGGACAAGTGGGGGGCCGAGCGGGTTGTCCCTCCTCAATCTCCTTCTTGATACATCTGAATTCTTTCAGGGATCTCCTTTGCCTGAGAAATGAGGACTTCAGTTTTTGCCTGACAAGTTCACTCAGATTTGTTCTGGAACTCAACTAGTACTCATACTTTCTTTCCCCTTCCATTTCAATTTTTTTATTTCAGTATTATTTAAACACTTTTCTTTTTAAAACATTTCTGTTCGCTGCTGTGGTTCTAGTTCTCTTTTACATTCTTTTTCTCTATAGACTCCAGCTTTGGACTCAAGGTAAACATCAGCAAATTAATTACAGATAAACTGGAACTTCTCAACAAAGAGTCCTTGCTTAAAAATGCCAGAGCTGTCTAAGACCCTATG
Organism: Octodon degus; assembly: GCF_000260255.1. Classification (NCBI taxonomy): domain Eukaryota; kingdom Metazoa; phylum Chordata; class Mammalia; order Rodentia; family Octodontidae; genus Octodon; species Octodon degus. The sequence goes on from NW_004524608.1 coordinate 10,792,097, forward strand.
TCACAATGCTTTAGCTTGATGATATTTTGCCAATTCTTTTAAGAAATGCATTAGAAAACCTTTCTGGTTTTGTTTATCAAATCTTAAATCAGTGATTTGTAGAATGAATGTGGGGTTGATTTTAATGAGTTGTAATAAATCCTGCATAGTAAATACCTTGTCTTTTGCCAATCGTTTTCCGGAAAGAAAGCAGAAAGTGAATATTCATAGCCACATCTTCGTGAGTGATCGCCAGGAGGAAGCCAGAGGCACTTATTAAGAAGCCATGCCCACTGTAACAAACTGGGCCTGCTGCTCTTCGCTAAATATAGGGTGCATTGATTCATAAATTAGCTGGCTCAGTGGAGACTGGCTTGTCCAGCATGCCCCATCCTAAAACTCTGGTACAACTTTTTGCACAGTTCATCTATCACACCAGGGGGGTGGGACAGTAATCCACATCTTCCCAGAGCCCGCCAGTAAGCTATTCCATAAGATCTGTTTAGTTTGTATTGTTCTTAAACTTTGTATAAATAAAATCAAGTAGCATGCTGTATTTTGTGGTTGTCATCTTTTCTGCTACACATTATTTGTGAATTTATCCATCTTGATGTACGTAATTAAGTTACACAAAGAAAATGGAGAATTACATAGTCATTAAAAGATGAACGAGGGAGCTGGCAAGATAGCTCAGCACTCTAAAGCACCTTTTTAGGCAAGCTTAGGCAAGTGTGCAGGGGCCGTTGTTTGATTCCCAGCACCACATACTGCACCAGCCCTGCCCTCAGGGTGGGCTGAGCCAGCCACAAAAACAAAAACAAAAACAAAAACCCTGGAAACAATCCAATGTCCACAATGGAAAGAAAAGTTGGTATACTCATGCAATGTAATATTACCAATAAAACACATGCATCAACATGGATGGGAAGAAGATGTGGAATTTGAATAGAAATGAGAACAGAACAAATACCTGAAGTGACAGAAATTTATTTTTTCATTAGGGTATAAGGGATGCATTTCAAAAAATATCATCCAAATAAACACTAAAGGTCTGTGTATTTTGCTGCACATAAACTATGCCTTAATAAATATATTTAAATATGGAAAACATATCACTAAAACAAAAAACACCATATTAATTAAAGAAAATATTATCAAGGTATAGTGGCATACCTTGGTAATCCTATCATTCTCATAACCTAAGGCAGAGGATCAAAATATGAAACAAGTCTGGGCAACTTAGTGATTTAGAGAGGCCCTATCTCATAATAATAGTAATAATAATAATAGGAGCTGGGAAAAAATAGGGGCTGGGGATATAGCTCAGTACAAAGACCCTGAGTTCTACCCCAGTTACCACAAAACATATACATATATACATATGTACATATATACATACATACATACATACATACTCCCTCAGTTACTCTTCTCTCATTGCTGGGACAAAATACCCAACATGGAAAATTAAGGAAGGAAAATTTTGGTAGTGGAGACTTCAGTTCATACTCATCTGGCTCCAAGGCAGAGTGGCACATGGCACAGAGCAGCAGTTCATGGGGGGGAGCAAAGGGAGGAGCAGCAACTGCAGCTGCCAGCTAGCCTCCTTCTCCTCCTTACATTGCGATGCAGATTACATGCCCAGGGCAGCAGGGGCAGCACCCACACCCACACTGATCAGTCACAAACTCCAGGACCCGGGAAGATGGCTCAGCAGAATAGGAGCTTGCTTGGCAAGCGCAGAGTCCTGAGTTCAATCCCCGGTACCCCCCCAAAAAAAATCAATCACAAACTCCAGAAGCCACCCCATGACTGCATGAAACTTTAGGGGGGACAGCTAGATACAAACCAGAACACATATATACATACATACACTGACTTGAACATACCATCTTTTGACAAGGATATGGGCCCAGAGAATCCTTCAAAGATGGTAGATGAGTGTGCAAATGTTATGATATCCCTAATGAAAGGGAATTTGATAATACTTACACAAACTAATCAAAAGTCTCACTTATAGAAATTTAGCCTAAGTAGGTAAATCAAAAAATTTAAAATTACATATGCACAAGATAATTCTTTGTGAGTTTTGATCATTTATGTGAAAAATCAAACAATCTAAGTGTCTATCCATAGGATAATAGCTGAATTAATCAAGGTACATTTACAAAATGGAGAGCTATGTAACCATTTATTTTAAAATGAGTATTAATTCATAAAGGCAGGATTTTTAATAGAACTATTGGTATAATAGTCAGAATCTCCTTATGCATATTCATGGAAAGAACAAATTAGTAAATATGGTGTCTTTGTCAGGAACTGTGGTTCTAATGAGTGAGAAGGGAGAATCATCTACAGAATGGAAAAGGTGAGGAAGTAATGCATCACTCTAATTTCCAAAACTAGAATGTATCGTGCATACATAGGTATATGTGCTTTGTATATGCAAATGCCCACACATAGAACGTGGGTATATATGCTTCATATGCTTCTATATACAGATATAAGTATACACTCACTACACTGCCCATGATGGCCTCCAACTTTCGGTCCTTAGTCTCAACCTCCAGAGTGGCAGGTATTACAGACATAGGGCATCGCATTCATGTTAATATCTTGCTTTCAATTTCCCATTAAAAAGTCAGGGGCTCCTTGAAAAAGAAGTTCTTGATTCCCCTCAAGAATATAAAGTATGAGGTGAACTTAGAACATTTTTTAGTACCAAAAACAAGCTGATGGAGAAAGGGTACAAATGAGATAATGCCAAATGATGGACCCTTACAGAAAGGGAGGTATTCACTGTACCACTCTTGATATTTTCATAGGTTCAAGGTTTTTGTACACAAACTTTTAACAATACTCACTACCTCTGGTAACTGCTGGGACATCAACTGACTAAAATTACGATGCATGGGGAAACAAGCAGGCATTTGTTGTACTTTTTCTGTACTAATTGTTACTCAGAATGTCTTGCTTCCTCTTTACTGAGACATAATACCCAACACCCGTGATTTAAAGGAGAAAAGGTTTGTTTTCGATCACAAGTAGTAAAGGTTTCAGCCTGGAGTCTGCTGGCTCCAAGGCAGGACAGCACGGTTAAGGGGCACAGTGGGGTGGGGGATGCCTTCATAGCTTTGCAGGTGGGAATGAAGGAGTGGAGACAAACCGGTCCAGCCTTGCCCGCAGAGCCCCACCTCTTCCAACCAGATCCCACCTCCTCATAGAAAGTCAGCTGTCAACTCACCTGTGGGTTAATCCAATGATGAACATCACAGCACATGAGCCAATCACCTCCCTAGGCCCCCATGAGGGCATGAGACCCTGGGGACCCGTTTAGCTATAAGCCATAATACCGAGTAACTACATAGTTGGCGAGAAAAGATTTTTGATAGACCCAGTTGAATAATGAAAATAAAATTATAGAATTAGAAAAGAATCACCATTTTAATCACTAATAAAATAATAAATCCAGACAGTTATCAGAACATATTAGAAAATATTAGGTGAAATTGAATGGGAAACTAATGTGTGGGTCAGCCTGGCATCATGTGAGCCAAGCCTACTACTTGTGATGCAAGGTGATATGAAAGTAGCGCTGCCCCAAACTTGAAACCTAAATCTCAAGAATTTGCATGTGTGTGTGTGTGTGTGTGTGTGTGTGTGTGTGTGTGTGTGTGTTTTAGGGAAGGGTCTACAAGGTGTTCAGGGTCTCACTACTAGATCAGACTCGTAATGAGTCTGCCTGTTTACAGCCCTTCCAGAGCTGGGATTACAAGAGCGCCACCAAGCCCGGTCTCAAATGCGGTCTCAGCACGCCCCTGGCGGCGGGGCCTGCACAGCCGGCCTGGGAAACACACCCCCGGCCCCTGCGCCTGCTTGCAGGCACTTTAATCCCCTGAGCTATTTGGCCAGCCTCCATTAAAATATTTAATCAAAATTCCAGTTAGTAGGAATTATGGGGAAAAGCTAAGAACTAAATGCAAAATGTAAAATACTCTATAGACAAGTAGTTTTTTAATCAAATAGTCTTTATTTTTTAAAGAAACAAACCTTCTAGGGAATAAAAGCAAAGACAGCAATCAAAAGCAACTATGGACTTCATTAGGAAACTGTTTCAGTCTTTGCAAAAAAAAAATTTTCTTATACTTGCAGAGCTTCTAAAATAACTGGGCTGTTAAGTGATGTTAAGAATGATTGTTTAAAAAAAAAAAAAAAAGAATGATTGTCAATAGTTTATAAAGTGTGATAAGGGGATGGCTGCAACAGAGAAATAGATATGTAAATAGACTGAGAGGGCCGGCCAGACAGCTCAGCGAGCTAAAGCGCCTGCTTAGACAGATGCAGGAACTGGAGTTCGATCCCTGGTGTGCCCTGCCGGCCCCACCCTCGGGGCACTGAGATAGCTAGTGAGACTGGGCGTGGGGGCGAGCGCTTGTAATTAGCGGTTGAGAGGCTGAAAACAGGAGTATCACTGTGTCCGATCTAAGTAGTGAGGCTTTCTAGATCCTGTACTGAAGACATTAAAAAAATAAATAAATAGGCTGAGAAGTAGAAGACAGATAATAAATAGAAAGAGGTCTTTCACAAACAGAAGAGGATCAAGAGATGGAGGGGAAGGAAAGAAAGGGGATGAGAAGGGAATTGGGACTTGTACAAACTGCCCACAGGGGAAGTACTAATAAATGCACACATACTAACTAACACATTTTTTAAAAAATAAGTTACTCGTGAAACGACAAGGGCCCGCTTTCAATTCCTAAGCTTCCTTCCCTACAAAGTAAACAGGGAGGGAGAATACTTGGGACAACCTTAGCAGAAGGCTGATGTGTGCTACAGCTGGGTCAGTCGGTTCATCGGTGGGAGTCGACCATGCCATTTTTGCTAATTTTGCTTGTATTTGAAAATTTGAACCCTAAAAAGGCAAAAGACAATGGTCTTGGCTTATGGCGCTGCGATGGACCTGAGATCCCCGGGCAGGCCTGAAGCGCAGAGTAGTGAGAGAACAAACAGACCTAATAGGAGACGGAAGCTGAGCTTGGGGGCCCCTGCTTGATCTCCTGGAGGCCGTGGCAAGCCCCGACAGCTCACTCCCACTGGCAGCTGGCGGATCTCAATCTGAACATGAATTTGGGGAGAGAAGTGGGTATTTGCCCCTCCTCACTGTGTTGCCTGTCTCCCTCAGTCCCCCATCACAGGAGAGGAAAAGCGGTGGGTCAGACCTTACCCCTGAAGTTTCCACCTTCCAGGCCAGATAAAGTAGCTGAGATTCGACACTAGATAAGTGAGGAATTTTGTAACATGGGCATTAAAATAAATGACCACAGAAATGAAAGAACATAAATTTCAGAATAGTGGGTTATCTCTGAGTGGGATTCAGAAGAAAGGGAAGGGATAGGGCACAGGACTTCAATTATTAAGGTATTTATACTTTTACTTTTTAAGTTTGACCATGAACAGATGGATGTTTATTTAATGAGGTCTTGCATCTTTTTCTTTCTTTTTTATTTTTTTTTTCTTTCCCAGCTAAGCGCTGTTGCTTTCAAGGCCAGAGAAATCCATTGGCCGGTACTCCTGAACCGTGGATCCAACTCAGAACATTTTCATGTTTTGTTTGATAAATAAGTTTTGTTACCTTTGAAATTTAAATCCTAGTTAATGTTTGGACAAAATAAATTTAATCTTTTTATTTGTCTTTTGAGACTGACTCACTATGCAGTAGTTCATACTGGCCTTGAACACAAGGTAACCCACCTGCCTCAGCATCCAGAGTACTGAGATTATATGCAGTACTATGGTCTTTACGCTTGTGCTCATCTTCAATTCAATTTTAACCATTCTTACCATCTTTTAAAATTCCTTAGAGAGCTTTTGCTTTGACATAAGTGTCTATACTCTCTTCCTCCTCCTCCTCTTCCTCCTCCTCCTCCTCCTTCTCTTCCTCCTCCTCCTGAGCAGTGCCTTCTCCTTTCTCCTTCTTTTGCTAGAACAAACTACAGCTCTTCCTTGTTTAAAGACCTACTTCCTGATTGTTTGGGCTTAAGAGCCATCTTTTTTTTTTTTTTTTTGTACAATTCTGTACATCTTGTCAATACCATTTTGTACAGAACACTTTGTTCATGCAGTGCTTGGTTTTTGCTGATCGTACTGAATAATATGATACTGTAGCTTTATATTATTATACAATTATAGTAATGCATGTAAGAATTACACAAATAGAAGCAAAGTCATCAAGCTGGATTTTCCTTTCAACATTTCTTTGTTCTGAATATTGTGATGTACCTACTATATGGAGTTCTTCATATAGTGACAATTAGCAACCATCATGAGAGCTTAACTTGGCCATCAGACAAGATGTGCAATTTTAAGCATTGAAGATAAGTAGCAGTTTAGGGACTATTTCAGTAATTCAGTTGAAGAATAAAAATTTGAATTAAGAAATTAAGAATGCTCAGAGAACAGGCAAAATGCTAAGATATACTATGGATACAACAAAGCATTTTAGATATGTCTTAGTTACATGTTGTTGAGAAAAAAGAACAACCAATATCCAAAGTTAAAGGAGGGAAGGGTTGATTTGGCTCACAGTTTGCAGAGGTTTCAGTCCATAGTTGGCTGGCTCCAAGGCAGGGTGTCTTGGCAGAGGTCTTTAAACAAGGAAGAGCTGTAGTTTGTTCCAGCAAAAGAAGAAGAAAGGAGAAGACAATGCTCAGGTGGAGGAGGAGTATAGACTCTTGGGTCTAAAGCCAAAGCTCCCTAAGGAATTTTAAAAGGCCATCACAGAGGAGAAATGGTTCATAATCAGCAGATTGCTGCAAAGCAGCAAAGTGGTAAAGCCACAGCAACACCAAGGACGACAGCAGCGCTCTGCTCTCTCTGTCCAGGCTACACACCCTTAGAACAGTAGTGTTCATACCTAGCATGAGTCTTTCTATTATCCATACCCAGAACTGTGCTAAAATTCAATTAGTGGACTAAATTAGCAAAGCCACACACTCTTGATCCTAGCATCACACATTAATCCCAGTGTCACACATATTCGATCCAGCCACCTCTGAAAAGCCCCATGTGTGACCACATGAGCCTTGGGGTGGGAGGTCTAGATACAAGTCACAAGAATAAGCTCCCTCTTAGTTCTCTGGCTAAGTATTTTAATGATTTAAAAAGCAATGTCAAAGCACTGAAGAGTAAATGCAGACCCAGGGATAATAGCACATCCCCATAATCCCAGCACATTGAAAGGGTGGGGTTGGAGGAGCACAAGTTCAAACACAGCCTGGGAAGTTTAATAATTTAGCAACAACCTGCCTCAGAAAAAAAATTTTAAAGGACTAGGGCAGTGAAAAGTCTGTGGGTTCCAACCTCAGTATGCAATACTGCTATCTGTCTGTCTGTCTGTCTGTCTGTCTGTCTGTCTATCTATCTATCCAGGAACAGTGTTTAAAGGCTCAAGGGAAACAGTCAGTTTTGCTTGGGATATATACAAAAGATATCTAGTTGGCATCTACTACCACTCCATAAGAATTCAAGTCTTCCATAAAAAAAAAAAAAAAAATTTGTTGTACTATAAAATAATGCTGACACAAACTAAATTATAGTGGATTAAGGAGATAAGAACTTGGGTGCACTGACACCTCTCTGTTATGAAGATTACTGCTTTATCCTATTGACTGCAGAGGCTGAAACAGGAGGATCACATATTGGAAACCAACCTGGGTAATTTAGTGAGAGCCTGTCTCAAAATTCTAGAAAATTGTAAAAAGAGCTGAAAAAGTAGCTCATTCTTCTGAGTTCAAACTCCAGCGTGGCAGAGAGAGACAGAGACAGACAGACAGACAGACAGACAGACAGACAGGCAGGCAGACAGGCAGAGAGAGACAGAGACACAGAGACAGAGAGGCAGAGAGAGAGAGAGACAGAGACAGAGACAGAGACAGAGACAGAGATAGACAGAGAGAGTGCGATAAAGAGAAACAGAGACAGATTAATTTTCATAGAATAAATGTGGATCACTATGATGGTTCATGATTTGACAGGAATAAAAGAAATGAGTGCAGTGATAAGGTTATTAGAGAGACACAGGGATAGTAGTTTGGTTGGAAGAGGGGCAGATCATGAAGTTATATTTACATAATGCTCTATATGATGTTGAGAACATGTACTAATTGTCCAGATAAATGTAATTGTGAGGAGAGGCTGGTTAAAAGAACCAAAGGGTGATTATTTGTTGACTGAATAATCATTGGTTGGTTTAAGAAGAGATGAAGAGAACACATTTATATTTCCACTCAGCCTTGGCAAACCATGTGGAGAGCATTAGTTGAGAAAGATGAGTTTTAAAAATAAAATTACACTCTTCTCTCTTCCAAATAGAGGAGCATGGAAGAGGAGAGAAGGAAGAGGAGCCCAGGAGTACAGTATCGCTCTCCCTTCTCACTTCCTAAACAATGCAGGTAACAGAGTTCCTCTGCAAAACAACAGTGTCAGAAGTCTCCATGGGCAGGGTAAGAGCTTGACTCACACTTCGCTGATTTAGCAGTTTTCTTCTGCAGAAATGAGCTTTGAAACTTCAATATCTATTTATCCTCTACAGTTTGGGGGGTTTACAAATAGCCATTTATCCTCTATGGTTTTGAGGGTTTCTCCCAGGCAGAATCCATGCAGAAG
>NW_004524608.1:10800884-10808209 GCF_000260255.1 Octodon degus
AGAGACAGAGACAGAGACAGAGACAGAGAGAGAGACAGAGACAGAGACAGAGACAGAGAGCAAGAGGCTGCTTGCTCGGGCTCGGCCCTGCCTCCATCCCGAAGGCCTGTGGCTCCCATCTCTGCCCTTATTTATTTCCTGACCCTGACCTTCTTCCCCTTCTCTGTATCCATCTTATCAGGACATTTGTGTGTTTCAGTATAATCATTCCAACTCAAGAGTCTTAATCAAATGAAGGTTCCTGCCAAGCAGGCGAGCCTTTGCTCCCGTACGCAGGACACATGCACAGTGCTTTTGAGTGATGTTTCTCACTTTTCAACAATTATGACTTTGCTTTTGATGCTTGAAATCATTTTCATCTGACATCTGGAGTGACTACATGTCATTTCTAGGAAGCTAGCATTTTTTTTCCCCTAAGAAAGTTACATTTATAGTAACATAGTTCCCTTGAAAATGCATGATGCTTCCGAGTCTTTACAAGTTTGTATTCCATCTAGAAAAATGGAGCATAATACCATGGCAGGTTAAAACTGTGGAAGAGAGATGAGCTATCAAGTCAGGCTGCCTGGGCTGGAGGATCGCCGCTGCCAGCAACTCATTGTGCTGTGGTACTTCTCCAGTGCCAAGGAAGAGGGCACGATGATCCATGCCTCACAGCTCTGCTCGGGCTCTCAGTGAGGTCAGCATTCCAGGTTCGCAGAATGGTACCTGGCACCCAGAATCCTCTCAGGAAGGAAAATCCTCTAGTACCTAAACTGTATGAACATAATTGATCAGCAATCGCAAGATTTTTCACTCATTTAAGAAATATCTATTTATCCTCTATGGTTTGGAGAGTTTCTCTCAAGCAGAATCCATGAAGAAGACTTCCCAGATTTCAGAAGCTGCTTGCTTGGGCTGCGGCCTTGCCTCCATCCCGAAGGCCTGTGGCTCCCATCTCTGCCCCTATTTCTTCTTCCTGACCCTGACCCTCCTCCCCTTCTCTATATCCATCTTATCAGGACATTTGTGTGCTCCAGTACAATCATCCCAACTCAAGAGTCTTAATCAAGTCTGCAAAGCTCTCTTCACAGTTCTAAATGTCAGGACATGGATATCCTTGGCAGGGACCGTGATTCAGTCCACCAAAAAAGCCAGGACAAATTATACAGTTAGGACATGCAAAAAGTAGCAGTTTGACAGGAAAAGGCTTAGCTTTATGGTAGAACCTAATCTACGCAAGAAACAAAAAGGAAATGCTGCGATTTAAACAGCCAATATGATACTGGAGTAAGATAAGCAAGAAGCTCCCCTGTTTGTTTATTTACAGCTGGTCAGGACTTGAGCAGGAATGCGATTGCCAGTTTTACATCGTAAGCCATGCGATCAGTTCTCAAGAGAAAATATTTAAATCACAAAAATAATAGAGAGGGGAAAATAAGCCCTCTGAAAAATAAAGGAATTGCAACTGTGTCGCTTAGGAGGGGAAAATAGTATAGATCTTAATGACGAGTCACAAGGGTGTGAGGCGTGGGCCAGAGATAATTAGCGGGGAAGGTTGATCGTGTTCCCTCCACACTCACAGAGAGCTGGAAAATAGGGGAAGCGAGCCAAACTGCAGAGAAAAGCTGGGCTTTTAAAAAAGGAAGTTCTTGACCATGAAGATCAGACTACCAAGGGAAGCTGCGTAATCTCCATCCTTAAAGAGCTTTAAAAATAGTATAAACAGCCATCTGCACAAGATGATTTATGCATTGACCTTCAGGAGGCGGGCCCGATCATCTCATGAAGTCCCTTCCAAGTGTGGGATTCTATGATTTAATCAGTATGTGATTTTTCTCAGCTCTACATTTTGTGAGATAACCAGCAGATGGAAGCCACAAATTCCCCAACATCATACCAAAATCATGGTTCCTCACACTGGTAGGGCCTAGTCAAGCTTGCCAAATTGGCAGCCATTGTAAAAATCACTGAAGGACCCACCTCAAACATTTATTTATCTCCTCATGGGTGTCTGGACCACCCATGTCCACAAAATATACATCATCTTTATATCAATTCGTGTGCATTTAGCTCTGACTTAGCTTTAAAAGAAAGTTGCATATATTTAAAATACTGCTCTCATTTTGAAACCTGAGGCAGCGGCTTTCAAAAAGGTTATCAGAGGTTTATAAATCCTACTTTGAGCAGAAGTGAGCTTGATTGGATTCTTGGCTGGCAAAAGAGGCGTAGCTCGCTTGGGCCTCGATACTAGGGACCATTTCCTGAATTGTGTGTATGAATTTGTTCGCTGAGCAGCTATTTAAGCGCTGAGTGTGTTTTAGGTTCAGTACAAAGCACTGAGGTGGCAGCGCTGAAGGTGTTCTCTCTCCCGTCACAGAGCGAAGTCCCCTCCAAATGAACAGGAAAGGCCTGGTTAGGGACACGGTGGGGTGGGATAACGCAGCTAGCGGCAAACTCGGCTTTAGGGTACCTGGGGGGATTTCTGGAGAAAAGGGAGCCCTCAGCTGGGTTCTCAAGGGTGAGCGAGGCAGCCGCTGGCTCTGGAGGAGAGGTAGGACCGAATTTTACTGGTGAAAGTATTTGCTGCTGAAATGTCCCGGTCTGGGAAGTAGAATCATTGCAAATAAGAGAGGATAAGGTGAGGTGGGAGGAAGCACCCAGGAAGAAAAGAAGGGGATGCGGCCTCAGAAGCCACGCTGGAGAGGGTGGGCACGCTGGAAAGGGTGGGCGAGGCGGGAAAGGATGAGCAGCCGAGGAACACCGCAGCTCGGGGTTTTTTGTTTGTTTGGTTGGTTGGTTGGTTGGTTGGTTGGTTGGTTTTTGTTTTTTTGTTTTTCTTTTCTTTCAAAAGGTTTATTAGTACACGTTTCAATTCAGTGGATAGGAAAACGTTTACACACGCTTCAGCAAAAGAAAGCACTTGGCAGAAGTTCAGTGGGAATCCAAGGAGTGACAGCAACCAGGGAGTGAAGCGACAAAGCCTGGGAGAGGAGCTGGGGTGCTTGTCCATCCACCGGCCTCCCGCTGCAGCCCTCGCGGGCTTCGTGCCATCCTGTCTTGCTGTTTCCCTAGTTTACATGAAGGGTACCTGAAGCTACTGTATTTTAAGCTGTCAGTCTTGAGAACAGACGAGAGAGCAAAGGCAGAGACAGGGACAGCCAGGGAGAGACAGAGACACAGACAGGCTGCTCCGTCTCTTGCTGCGAAGGCCAATATCTAGGAGATGTAGGAACTCATCTCTGGACCAGGAGGCAGAACGCCCTGGAACAAGGAGGCGGCGGCGGCACGTGGGGAAGGAGGCCTGAGACAGGGCGGCCCCGAGGGCTTCGCTCCCAGGGGAGCCTGCAGCGGCTCGCAGTGTGGACAGGGATGCCTACGTGGAGCTGGTGTAGAGAGTTCAAGAACGGCAAAGCCACGCTTGCCCAGGGCAAGGGCTGTGCCTCCCTCGGGCTCCACTGTCCAGAGAATACGTTTCTCCAAGTGTGTTCTTTATTCAAAACTAACTGCTGGCAGGTTCTGTGCTCATATATGAATTTTCAATTAGTATGCTTTTATTCAAATTGTTCTTTTGTTTCATTGTGTTACTAAAAAAAGTATGACAGGTTGGCATGCCTGAGAATGTCTGGAATTGTAATTTCTTATACTTTAGCTTTGGATCACTGTATAGGTTACCATTTGTAATGTACTCTAAAAAAAGGAAATTCTTCTCTAAAAAATAACAAAAAATACCTTAAATTCATGCTGAGGTACGAGGTACAGATATTTGTATTAGTGAATAATTTGCCTCTCTCAGCTTTCAATGGTTTTTATTTTTGCCAATAAACACTTCGTTGAACAATATGTATGCATTTATATATATAACCACTAGATGGCACTATATATCTTTTCTTCTAATTTTGTCTCAAACTACTTTAGCTTCTTAGAAACAGGGTATGTATTTTTGTTCTTTATTGTTTTCCAAAGAATTTATAGCTTTTTGCACCATTTAATTAATATTCATTACTATCATTACTTATCTGTGATAATGCCTTTATTTGTGAAGTAAAATTTGACGTGTCTGACCATATTTCTTAATGTCATTCCTTAATCTGTCAATCCTTGTTTTTAAAAAACCATGCTGTTTTAATTTTTCTTGTTTTACAATGCATTTTATTACCTTCTACCGTCGCTGTTCCCCTCATTTATGTCTTCCTGTTTAAAATTTTACTTATCTATTAATTTATCCAGATGAAATTTAAGCTTATGAGAAATGGAAATGAAAACCACACACTGACACTTTTGTTAGAATTGCCAATGAATTTAATAATAACAATGATAATAAATTTAGAAACTAATTTTGGAGGAAGTTGCATTTTTGTAACGTTTATTTCCTTCAGCAAAATACATGCTTTTGATCCATTGATATACCTACATAGCATTCTTTGAGAGGGGTGTGCTTGTGTGCATGTGTGTGTGAGCGCATGTGTGTAGAATGAATTAAAAAAGATAGACTGACTTTCCTCTTGAGGTACAGGATCTCAGGACAAATCCTGAGGGCATTTCATTGACCTTCTCAGACCAAAAAGCTACAACTCTTGTTGCATAGGTCCTGCTTTACCTTGGTCTTAACCATCCAGTAGAAAAGTATGAAGTCGAAATATAAGAAATAAAGCCATGCTGTTAAGTTGAGCTGTGGGGGACTCAGGTCAATAATTTCTGACATTACCAGTTAAACAGAAGACCCAATGCTATTATGGGCTACTGGACTCTTAGAATATTTTGCTGAGTTTACACACCTATAATATTCAATAACGGAACTTAGAAAAAATGGGGTATACCTATGAATGTCCATTTAGTATCTGTGTATTCAAAGTGGTTGGGATAGATATATAGTTGCATTCTCTTAATGAATAGAATGATTTGTTGTAATGGTGTTTGTAAATAGGATCACAAGTCCGCATCTTGTACAGCAATTAACCACTATGAAGAATCTATGCAGTGTATTATTTGTTGAAACTGTACTTCCGATTTGATTTGAAACTGTCTCATTGCTATCTGCTTATCAATAAAACTTTGAAAAAAAAAGGATAGACTGAAATATTCATTATAAAAGAGGAAAATGGATGTTGACTCTTCATGCCTAACTTACAAACCAAATGGGAGTCTACTGTTAAGTCTGATTTCAAATGATTGTTCAGTGAGGAAATACTCATAATAAAAGGTTAAGTAAGTATAGTAGGTGTAAAGTTAAATAGTATAAGGGCAATTTTTTAAAATAGAGATGGAAAGACATAGATAAACACAATTTATTCTCTCTACAGGAAGTGTGATTATGACTAATTTATATTTTCTTAATATCACAATTCTATGCATCTTCTACCCTGGTATGTATTGTTTTCATAACTGAGGAAGAAAAATAGACTTCCAACCCTTTTAAACTACTGGACTCAACCAAGATCGCAAAGACAAACTTTTTTCAACTTTTTCACAACACTTATTAAATAAATATTCCTCATTATATTCAAAGTAGAGAAATTGTTCACAGTTGAAAGAGGGGCTTCCTAGCTCTTTTCTGACCCATGCTGCCTGCTCTTGTGCTGAGGGCTAGCGTGAGTTATGTTGTGGGGCCCCGCAGTGGAAAGCGCTCATGTGAGGATCTTCATGTCCCTTCCCTTAGTGCGTACCACTGCGAGTCCTTCGCTGCAAAGTCTTCCATTTCAGTAAGTGGCAGGAACCAGAGTCCTTCAACTTTGTGGTATCACAGCCTATTTGCCCTCCTAAGAACTGGCTCCCTCCCAGAGTGCTTTGCATATAGAGGCTATATCTAACAATTGTTAACATAGCCAGAATTAAAATAGAGGGCCAGCCAAATAGCTCAGCAGATTAAAGTACATGCAAGCAGGCACAGGGGCCAGGGGTTCGATCCCTGGGCCTGCAGTGCCGGCCCCGCCCCAGGGGTGAGCTGAGACAACATTTGAGACTGGTGTGGTGGCACGTGCCTGTAATCCCACCTCTTGGGAGGCTATAAACAGGCAGATCACTACATCTGATCTAGTGGTGAGACACTGAACACCCTGTAAACCCTTCCCTAACATATAAATAAAAAAATAATAGAAATTCCTAAATATTTATTTAATTAATTTAAGTGGGAAAAAAAAAAACAAACAGTCTGAGGCTGAGGAGAGAGCTCTGCTGTCTAAGCTCTTGCCTGGTAAGCATGAGGACCAAGGTTCCCCAGTACTGCTTGCCGTGTGAGTACTGGAACTCCAAGCATGACACTCCGACCACCGAGACTGGGCATGGTAATGCACCCCTATAATCCCAGCACTGGGGAGGCTGAGGCAGGAGGATCACTACAAGTCCAAGCTGCTTAATGAGACCCTGTACCAGAAAAATAAATAAATATTTTTTAAAAAACAGTCCCATGGCCTTTGTTCTGAATGGCCATCACAATGGCTGGACTTAGGACCCCCTGGCTCCCCATAATTATAAATATGCTTTAGTGTCTTTGTTTTCACTTTGGGTTGTACTGGGAGTGGTGGATTGGAATTAACTTCATGGGATTCCAATAATCTTTGGGATTACAAATATAAACTTCTTGCACCAAGACAAGGACCAAAAACGGCTCAATGCAATTGAGGCTCAATGTGGCCAGAACACATGAACTTCTCAACACAACCACTAACCAAAATCAGTTGTGAGTGATTCATTGGACCTTGAGTGAGCAATTTAGAGAAAATCAAGAGACATTACAACCATCAGAGCTGTTCCGTGGCCAGAATCCAGTACATCCACACAACACATCAAGCTCTCTGCCAAGACATCAAGCAATGAACCCGACAGTGCATCATCCACCTTCCTGGGAAGGCCTGAAACAGACCGTTCATGAGGCTTGCTACATTAACAGCCAGGTGGGTGTCAGGGAAGGTTCTCAACCCTGCGACAACTACAGGCCAGACAGCCATGACTGCCTTGGCTTCAACTTCTTCAAAGAAAAGAAAGGGGAACCGTGGAGGAGTGTCTGGGTGATTCTCATTGAAACAAGAGCAGTTGTCTCCGTTTTGGCTGTGCCTGACCCTGTATCCATGCATTAATAGGTACAGAGCTGGCTAGGACTTCTCCTTATCCTTTCAATTGGCTTTAGGCAATATATATTGGTCTACCCGAGGTGGTGGTGGTACTTTTTAAAGACAGCACACATGTTTCCCTGATAACCCATACTTGCTGCTCATTAATATGAGCTGGATCAGACAGGACAAAGAGCCAGTGCTTCACACTGTCAGCTGGGATGAGCCTCGATAGAGGCTATGACTTCCTGGGGCTTGAAAGATTACACATCAGAACTGAAGTGTCAGACCCCAAAA
>NW_004524608.1:10808515-10810899 GCF_000260255.1 Octodon degus
GTACTGTCATATACTTTGTAGCTTCTAGAAACTTCTACTATCTAGTCACAGAAGAAAAAGAGCAAATATGACAATGATATCCTAGTATTATTAGTTAAGATCAGAAAAAAATTCTTGGGGGAAGTTAGGGTTTCTAGACCACCCTTTAAAATTAATTCTGTACCTGGTATAAACTCACTACACTGTTCTTTCTCTTCTTCCTTTCTAATGTATTCACTGAAAAAAAAAATGATAAGAACAAGAGCACTGACCCAAAGCCACGGTCCCTCATGACCCACTGACCAACATGGCAACAGGACCACAGTGCGCTGGACCTGCATTCATCTTGGAGCTGTGGGTTTGTCAGAGTCGCCTGTGCATCCATCATCCACTGCCACCAGCACTACTTGGTTATTTGTTGTCTTTGAAGATAATTACCTCAAGATCTGCTCTTTCTCCTTCTACTCCTTTCTTACTTTCTGCTGGCTTCTGTACCCCTAATAGATTTTTTTTTTTTTTTTGTACCAGGGATTGAACTCAGGACCTTGCATTTTCCAGGCAAGTGCTTTATTCTACTGAGCTATCTCCCTGGCAATAGATTGTTTTTAGTATCTGCTTTTTCAACCCTTGCAAAAGACCTTGCAATGTTTTCCTCTCTCTCTCTCCTTTCTCCCTTATTTCCATGAACAAATGTGCCCTTGGGTTTTCACCATAGACGCTAGCCTTCTGTACTTTCAACATTTGTTTACCCCTCTGATCCACAATGCTTATTCTATCTCAGCCCACTTTCTGTAGCCCAGTCCCAGGCTTTCTGCCCCACAAATGCCTTTAGCCTATTGCCCCGGCCCATTTTCACTGTTCACTGGGCAACCTCACCCACTTCCCCTATTATCCAGCTTAAATGCACCCCTATATTCTTTGCTTGGCTCTTGTTTGGCTGGAGACTCTTGAATTGAAGCTTAGTGTGTTTTTCTGAGATCAAACTGGGCAACATGCATTCAGACTCCAAAAGTAATTCAACGTTCTGTTTCCAGTGGCTTCTACACACATCGGTGAACGTACCTGGAGACAAAGCTATGGACGCTATCAATTTAGATGCATGATGGTGAGCATTTCCCAAGGCAACTGACACCACCCAGCAATTATTTTGCCTTCCCAGATCACGTACTACTTTACTCTCCTACGTGACTATTTCTTATCTCTTTTTCTCCTCAAATTCCAACACCTCATTCTCAGCTTGGCTTCATATATAAGAAAGTCACAGCAATTGGAAGCACCCACCACCCGCATGCATGCTTGTATCCATCCGTCTTCCCTTCGGACACAGTGAGCCGTCCATCCGGGTGTCTTAAGCCCAGCTCTTCATGAGAAATGCTGCAGCCCATCTGCTCTGACCTATCCAAGCCATGGCTCAAAAATTCTCCCTCTCTATTTACTCCTGTCTTTCATTTCTCTATGTCCTGAAAACAAAAAACAAAACAAAACAAAACAAAAACAAAAACAAAAAAACACCTCTTCATTCTATCTATCTCTCTCCAGCTGTTGGCCATTCTTTTCTTTCCTATAAGGAAAAAAACAATGCCTTGACAGACCTGGCTGTATTTGACTGTCTCTAATTTAGCTCTTCCTGCTCTCTATTGAGCCTACTCTAATCACACTTTTGTTCTAATTCTGTTCCCCTAAATTTGTTCTTAGCAAGTTCAACAGTAATTCTCACATTGCTAAATCCAATGATCCATTCTCAGGCCTCATCTTCTTCAAATTATTGGCAGCATTTGACACAGTTCTTAAAACATTTCACCTGGTTTCCAGGACACTTGCTATTCTGGTTTTCCTCTGTGTGATAGCGCTGATCGAAGAAAGGAGCAGAGTGTGGGTTGAACTGGAATTTTACAAGTCTTTGTAATCAGTAGGAAATTAGGTCAGGAGAAAAGTAGTTAGAGAAGGCTCAGGAGGCTTCTCTAGAATTGAGACAGGAACTGACCTTCCATGAAGCAGAGAGAGGGCCTGGTTTGGAGTAGTTGCCCCAGGGGTAGACAGATACTGGCACATTAGGTCCTGAAGATTAAGGATCCAGGCCAAGACAAAGAGAGAGAGATACAGTAATAAATGAGGGAAAGGATAAGCATAATAGTATTAGCAACCTCAACCTCAGTGTGGCAACCATGGTGTGATAATAGTAATACCACACCTATATTTATTGCTCAACTTGTGTAAAGTGCTTTCCTATCCGTTAATTAATTTATAGTATCCCTGCACAACATAACTATACTCATCCCAGGGTTTAGATGAAGAAACTGAGACTCCAAGAGATTAAGACAATGCCTAAGGTTATATAGAAAGTTTTAATCAATTGAAACCAGATTCCAGATATAAAAGGAGGAGGAGGAGGAGGAGGAGGAGGA
>NW_004524608.1:10811119-10831539 GCF_000260255.1 Octodon degus
AGAAGGAGAAGGAGAAGGAGAAGGAGAAGGAGAAGGAGAAGGAGAAGGAGAAGGAGAAGGAGAAGGAGAAGGAGAAGGAGAAGGAGAAGAAGCCTAGGCAGGAGCAATCAAGCCCCAAGCATAGAAATTATGATCCACAGAATCAGAAGTCTTTCTGGCTTAGGAACCAACTTCAGAGCTTGAGACAGTGGGCCAAGGATGGGAGGGTATAGGCTGGACAGGAATAAGTGGCAGTACTGGTGGCCAGATCAGTGGAACCGGATCTCAGGTGATGGACTCGCTGCTTGTGAAGGGGGCAGGTGGCTTCCATGGCTGAGGGGTGCTATGGAGTGGGGGAAGCTAAATACTTGCTGACAGCCATGTCAGAGGCTAAATGAACTCGTAGCTCCCCGTGGAAGATTCGACATTTATGTCCTAGAGTCCACTAGCCTCTGGTTTGGGAAGAGGCAGACATTCAACACTGAATGAAATGGCCACTCAGGTTTGAAGGAAAGATGGAAAATAAAAGTCTCTCCTATGATCTTCTAGGTCATCATTTGAAGAATTTTAAATAGTTCATGGAAATAGAATAATTTTTAAATCAAGTAAAAACATTAGCAATTATTCTTTGACACAGCATTTCTTGTTGAAGGATGTTTTCAGTTCACTTCTACCAGGTACATTGAACAAGATGGCCCATGTGCAGTCGCTGACTTTGGACCTACCTTTCTTTCAAATGCGCTCAGTAAGGTTAATCTTCCCTTGCTCTGACTGAACATTAGTCACATCCCAGGCTGTTTGAGTCCCTTTGGTAACCAATAATATCTGTTCATGTAGCAATCCATGGAGCTAAGCTCAGTAATTAGGATGTCTTACATCATCAGAAACGAGCTGAGTTAGCACCAAGCCTTCTCCTGTCTCCTTGCCCAGGCAGCTTCATTGGAAATGACAGATTCTCTATTTCTCCACTTGCATCCTCCTCCCCCCGTGTTCCAACACCCCACCTCACTCCACTCACTAGCCAATTTCTGGGCTGGATCCAAAGCAGAAGAGAGACAGCTCCTAGCTGTCCTCCTTGGACTGGATCTGAGCTTCCTGGCCTACACATGGTTCCCAAAGGAGTCTGTCTGTCTCCTAGGCATCCATGCTATGTGGTACATTCTAGTGAGCCCCTCCCTGTGGTCCTCAAGTCCCTGGCAATTTGCTGAGTCCTGAATGATCAAGGGTAAGGGACTGACTGCTGTAGTGTGTCCAGGGATATTCCCACATAAGCACTAGAAACCCCCCTTCTGGGAAATCTCTGTTCTGACATATGAAGATGCCAGGTCATCCTAGCCAGGGTCACCTGTGAATCCTTATGCAGCTCATAATTTCTTGGTATCAGTTTCCTTTCAGGCTTCTGGTACTTTGACCCTTCAAGGGCCTACTGGATAGATAGTGATTCCCTCACTCAAGTGTCCCGCATACTATATCTGATCCACAGAAAACTGTACTTTTGCCCTTTGAATTCTGAAAGTCATATCTCCAAGCTCCTGCATTTAATGTTTAATGCAATTGCCTCCATAAGCACAAGAAAAGCAGCTCTCTGGCCTTGCACTCTCCTGAATCTGAAAAGATTCTGATTGTTCCGGGCCCATTAAAATAGGCTCCTTCCATCATCCTGAGAAGGTTCAGCAATGGCCATGGAGCCTTGAAAAGTATCCAGTCTGAAAGTTTTGTTTTGTTTCAGACAGGATCCTGTTCTGTAGGCCAGGATGGCCTCAAACTCACAACAATCCTCCTGCCTTTGCCTCCCAAGTGCTGGGATTACAGGCGTGAATCACCATACCCAGCTGAACTTCTTGAGAAGATGCACATTGCTCATGAATTTACTCAAGTGTTTTGAAAGCTTTATGATTTATCTGGTGAAGCCACACACTGCCCTAGTCATGAGGTTATGTACCCTGCTTGGCCTGCTCTATGCTGTCTGAAAATAAAGACCTTATTGATGAAATGGGCTTTTAAAAACATATGCTATTAATAAACCAAAACTTAATTTAAATAAAATTACAAACAGCAAACTTTATTTTATTTATTTTGATATCAGGAATCAAGCTCACAACCTTGTACTTACCAGGCAGGTGCTGTGCCACTGAACTACATCCCTAGCCCTAAACAGTAAATTTTAATAAAAAATAAAGGAAATTTCATGCTGATTCTACTATCCTTGCTGAACTGTTACAGTATGCATTGGGTCCTACTCTGAGAACTTCAAATGCAATAAGCATGACTTACGAGTCTCAAAGTGGATCCATGGAGCCTCCTCTTACTAAACTAAGGTTAAAGTAGGATGCAACAAGTCCTCTTGACAAAGAAATTATTTCAACATTGTTGTAGCCAGAGGTCACATAATTTATAGGATTATTTTATAGTATTCACCTAAAAAGTCAAATGCAGAAGAGCACAGGAGAGCTGTACATGTACTAGAGATCCCAAAAAATCTGGCTGAGGGCCTGGATCTCATGGAAATATCCTGCCTGAGTCGAGCTGAAGACCTAGAGCCCATGGTAATGCATTCCACGTCCAGTTGGAGGCCAAGAGCCCATGGCAATGTCTCATGCAAGTCTGTATCAAAGACCTACACTGGGAAGGCCCAAAGTTCAGTGGTGGATGCTAGAAAGTCTACGTAGTAGAACAAAGGACCTCTGCCAGCAGGCTGAGGGGTCTGCACTGGAGCAATACTACAATGAAGCAAGGCTCGAGGCAAGGACCAGAGCTTCCCTGAAGAGAACCACAGCCATCCTCAGTGACAGCAAGAACCCGTCCCAAGCTCCTCCCATGAGAACAGCCAAGTTCATATCAGGAAAGTCAGCATGACAAGCGTCTCCAGGAGAACCAACAGCTCACTGTCTTCCCCTCCAGTCCTCCCTTTGTGCTGCAACAACCCTAGGGTGGGCCTTCCACATCCAGCGCCATGCTGATTCAGTTCAGCTGGGGGTTACAAGCTGGTCATTCCCATTTTAAAAGCGGCCAGAGGGATTAAGTCACAGAAAGAACATTTTGCACACTGTGATCTGGCTATGGGCTAGCACATCGATTCTTTCTTGATGTCTCAGTCTTTAATTTTAACACTCTATTACACAAGAAACAAAATAAAAACTAACTCAGTAGGTGGCACCTGCAGAAATATATGCAGAGCATGTGTGGCAGATTGTATTTTCCAAAAATGGCCATAGCAATATTTATGTTCCCACGTCCTCTCCCAGAACCTTGACATCCTTCCATCAAGCAGTGGAATCTATTCTCTTCCTTCTGAATATGGAACACCTCAGTTACGCACTTCTAACAAATCGCAGCATAGTAGAAGTAACCCTGCCTCACTTCATAGATGAGGTTTAGAAAAAACGAAAAATGTCAGGATACCGTCTCCCAAATCTCGCTCTTTTTCTTTCTCCCTTCCTCTCCTCCTCCCACACTTTTGGATGATTCAGTACCAAGTAAATACGTATACAGCGTACCCTTACTCAAAATTTACTTTCAGGTCAGTGGCAAGCCAGCGTCCTCTGCAGGTGGGTCTAGGTATCTGCACCAGTCACAAACCCTTGAAACTTGCCCTTCATAAAATACAGCCCTTGAAAGCCAGCTGCCCCTGCTGAGAGAAAACTTGGGAACAAAATATCATGAACTACGTAGATCACAAAGCAAGCATTTGCTTCTCACAGTTCTGGAGGTCGCAAGTCCAAGATCAAGGTATCATCAGTAGAGTGGAGTTCTAACAGAACACTATCTGGGCTCCCAGGGAGCCAGCTTCTTGCTTTGTTCTTACAGACAGATGAAGGGTGAGCTCATTCTCGGATCGCTTCTCATAAAGACATTAATCCCATCCTTGATGCTCCCCTTTCATGACCTGTCTCCCAAAGGTCCACCCCTAGTGTCACCACACTGGGGATCCGATTTCAGCGCAGGGAATGTGGCCATTCAGTCTGCAGCAACAGCTCTAGAAATACCCAAAGGCCAGCCTCAAGCACCAGACATTCACGTGAGTGAGCAAACTTTCAGGCGACTCTAGCCGGCAGACCTCACAAATGGCCCTCACTATGCCCTGTCCAAAGAACACAAGAACAAAATGAAAAGTTGTTTTCTCCTGCTGTGTGTCAGGAGACCTACTTGTAGACAACCATGGGAAGTAGAATAACAGACTCCAAATATGATGTACACACGCAGCCATGTCACATCTGTCCTCTCTGCTATGGGACCATCTTCCCAGCACTGTGTGTCCTCCAGGGACATTGGAGCCCTCCGCAGTGTCTCTTAGAAGGTTCCAGTTTTCTGGACTCCAGCTACCACAGAACACTAGCAACAAGATCCCAACACGAACCGGCCCCTTGCACCCTTCTCCTGCAGCTGCCAGTGCTTCTGACACCTGCCCAGTTATCAGACTCAACAGAAAGCTCTGCAGCTCCTTTTGCACAGCTGGAGCCTCAAGATCAGAGCTTCACAGGGGCCACCCAGCCCTGAAACCACAAGAAGTCCTTTGGACACAATTCCCAGTGAGACATGGTCCCCAAACTCAGATCTGGGTGATCTTTCCAAAAACCATGTCCATTAAATTAGTCCAGTCAGTCTATGCCTCATTTATATTAGGGTGTCTATGAAGATGAGAATCTAATCCAAGCCTAAAAGTTTTAAAAGCCAACCTTTTTACTAGTTAAGAACCACAATCCAATTCGTGATCTCATCCAACCCATTTGTACAGGCTCAAATAGCTCTCGGAAACCTGTGACTCTGGCCTCTCTCTTTGCTTATTTGAGAGCCTTTGGGAGCCATTCTCTTGGAATTTTAAACACTCAACCCAAAGCAATTTAATATGCCATAGCACTCTAGAAAAGAAGTATAAAAATAAAAACTCTAACTAGAAGGTTAGGCATTATTTTAAGGTTTTACATTATGAAACCATGACCACTGAAAGAAACTCATCCATTATACAAAACGATGTTATGAGTTATTTTGAAAAATGTAGGAATGTTCTCAGATGAAACGGTGCTCTTACCATAGTGAATTTATTCTGTGCAGCAACTGCAGAGCTATCAGCCGGGCTCTTGTGAGTTCTTAAGGTCAGCTGTTCCTAAATGGATTCAGCTTCCCCTGCTTTCTCCTTTTCGTCCTACATTAGTACATGGACCATTTCAGAACCATGTAAACATTAACTTACATGTTTTCTTTTCTTTTCTTTTTGAGACATGCTCTTGCTATTTTGCTCTGTAGCTAGCCATGCACACACTTAGTAGTGCAGACCAGCCTTAAAACTGTGGCAATCTTTCTGCCTCAGTCTTTCAAGGGCAAAGATTACAGGTGTCTCCCACCATCTCTAGCAACACACACTTTTAAAGAACCTAAACATATTTAAATCTGGAAAATAGTTCTTCATTTCTCTTTGGTATCCAGTTGTCAAACAAACTTAATTTCAGACTTTTGTCAAACTTGCTTTCCATACCCAAGCCATGCTGAAACACACAAAACATTAAAATAAAACCATAATATGATATTTTCAAATGGTTATGTTGAATTATTTTTTTAAAAATCTGGAAAGTTTTTATTCTTTGTCTGTTTTTCCTGAAACATATCCAAATTAAACTAGGCATGATCATAAAGAAAGGTCATCAAAATACAGCCCAGCTTCCCCATGGGACAGTTCATATTGTTGTCATACTACAAAGTAGGAACAGCAATCAGTTATGAGGAAATGAGAATTCCTAGCTGGAAACTGCAAAAAAAAAATAGAATGTCAGAAAACAACAGAAAGCTGCCCTTCTTAGTAGTGTACAGACTTACTGACCTAGCAAATTCTACAGTGAAAGAAGAGGAAACATTTTCTAAAAGCACTTTGGAATGTTTTCACAGTATTTAGCTCCAAGTAGTCACCTAATTATGTGTTTGCTAAGTGAAATAATGTAACTCATCTCATGTTTTTTTCTCAACTACCTTCAGGATGGGCAATGACTCATGAGAAACCCTAGTTCTACAACTACATAGTGTCCAAAATTCTTCCACTATTGCACATCTGATACTGTATTCATTCACTTGTCCTTTCATTCATTCATAAATGCATTCAAAGAAAGCAGTCCATTAGGAGACAGGTAACTCATTCTATTGCAGAATAAGTGGCATAATAGAATCTGCTATAGAATCAGACAAGGTTCCCGGTGTCACTGGTGCAGTACTTAGTTCATCCTTAAGCTACAGCTTATCTAATGAAATTGCTTCCATCTATTTTGTCTAGTATTTTTCAATTTTTTTTTTTTTTTTTTTTTTTTTTTTTTAGGGAAGGGTCTACAGGGTGTTCAGGGTCTCACTACTAGATCGGACTCATAGTGATCTGCTTGTTTACAGCCTCCCAAGAGCTGGGATTACAGGTGTGCCGCCATCATGTCCAGTCTCAATTGCTGTCTCAGCATGCCCTGGGGGCAGGGCCAGCATGGCAGGCCCGGGGATCCAACCCCCAGCCCCTGGGCCTCTTTGCAGGGGTGCTTTAATCCACTGAGCTATTTGGCCAGCCCCAACTATTTTTGAAGGATCGTGAATATGTGTGTCTTCATATGGTTGTAGGCAGCTGAATTAGATAGAAATATTATAGGCAGTCAGACCCAGCTAGGCCCTCAAGGAGAAAAGATGAAAGACATGATGACTTTACAACTTGGAAGAGACAGACACTCCCATATGGGCCACGCCTCAAGACCAAGAAAAAAGAGGAAACCTAGTTAGATACTTCCCTAGGGATGGGCATCAGGGATTCATATTCTAAATAGGTATCAATCACCTTAAAAGAGCCCAAATAAGTCAATAGCCCAACCCCCAACAGGAAGAGACCCTGTACCACACCCATGTGACTCGCTTCCCCAGTTGGTCCTGGATTTAATCAATTTTATCTGAGCAATGGTGCTTGTAATCTCATTGGTTGACCATAATTTCATCCCCATGCCCACCTAAATGAATTCTCATGTCTTCACCACTTTAGACTGGCCTCACCTCATGGTTTTCTTCTATAGAAGTCCCTGGAAGAGACAGCTTCCAGGGGACAACCCGCTGGGGCCCCCTTCCTGTCCTTGTCTCGGATAGGAGCTTTCTTTCCCTCAATAAATATATTCTGCTCATAACCTCAGTTTGTTCCTAAAATTCATTCTTCAGTTTTAGAGAACATGAACTTGTTCCAGGTACATTTCAGTTTGGGAGATCAGTGTTTCTCCCTGTGCCATTTGGAGGTTTCCCTGCATCAATATCAATACATTTTCTCTAGGTGAAAGGGTATGTTAAATGGCAGCAGTTGCTCTGAGGTTGGACTGAGCTCTCCACTTACCATTGTTCACCTAAGCTGCCCTCCTGTTTTTTCAACGAGCCTGCTCAGTTGGGCCATTTAGAATTATCACGTCATTATTTGGCTCATGGACGCAAGAAGATCATGCAGATGTTTTGATAGCTGCATATGCTGCCTCTGGGACTAAAGAATAGGATGCTGGGAAAAAGGAAACCACCATCAAACAGGACCACCATACCACAGATCTCATCCTTGCTCTGCAAATACTTCAGATGACTTTTCTTAACCGTTCTAGGAGAAATGTGACATCCTGTGGATGCAAAAGTGGAGGTGATTTTAAAAAAGACTTCACTTGAAAAGCAAACTAGAAGACATAATAAGCGGAGTGCTCCACATTAACACAGGAAACCAAAGCCAACTTATCAAAGGCCTTTTGAAGCTGCACAGGGCAGACTCTCTTCTGTTCTCCAGGGTGGGACCAAGGGGCTCACACTCCGTGGAAAGCCCCTGGGCTCCGACAGATTGCAAGAACAGAGTGGACCCAGTGGGTTGTCTGTTTAAAGTGGGTAATCTCAGCAAAGAATATTGAAAGCTAAAATCAGAATCAGATTAGTTTTTTTAAAAAACTAAAGTGTGAAGGAGAAGGAGCTTCCTCAGGTACCTCCCAGGGTGCACAGTAAGGAGCTGAGCCTCCAGAGCAACCTCAACAAAAGCGCACCTCTTGGCGAATTAGGAACTTGGCAGCAGCCTACATAGACCCACCTTTTTCAGTGTGTTTCATGTCATTTTTACAGATGTCCCAAATGGATGCTTGTGATTTCTCCTAACATTTTCCCTGAGTATAAAATCTGTGGTCATGGAAGCATTTTGTGGGAGTTCCAGGGTTGTTATACTCGGCGCAGGTTTAAAGGTTTGGTGCAAGATGGCACACGTTTAGAGGAGAAGGGTGCCCTCGCCTGTGTGACAGGCCTGCGCCAGCACCTGCAGCAGCACCTCAAGGGGCTACGATATTAGAGGGTATAGTGCAGCCCTGCCTTTGGAAGCTTCAGACGCGCAGTGTGTCACGAGGACACTGGGCCGCTTGGCTGTATTAACTTTGAGGCCTCTGCAACCAGGAGTCTGAACACGAGAGATAAATACTTACTGAGGCTTCGCCCTGCACTGGCCTCTCCACCCACCGGCGATCTCGAGGCAGCAGTGGGGCTCCTATTCTGGTGAGCCTTGAGGGCTGCGCCTGAAAATCCACCCCATGAGCCCTGACTCAGGATGGAGGAACACGGGGCCTGCCAAGTCTCAGCTCTCTGGATAGGAGCATCCTTTCTTCTGTCGCTAAGCCTCACCTTTGACACACTCCACATTTGGTTACTGAGGGAAGGAAAGAGGAGGCACAAAGAAGGAGCAGGGCGAAGAGGGTCGGGTTCTCTTGTGGTGGCTGAGATGCTTTTCCCTTGGAAAGATGCAACCTGCAAAAGTAGGACGTTTTCTTTTTCCTCCATCTATTTGTCTCCACCTTTATTTTCCTGGATGATTTTGGAACACACATGGAGTTGTTTTGTTTCCACAAGAGGGTGGGTAAAGAATAGGCTTGGGCAAAGTATATTTGGAAAATTTTCTCGTGTTGTTTTTTTTTTCCCTTCAGGTGCCAGAAACCATACAAAAGCTTACTTTTTTCAAACTCTACTCCCCAGACAAGCATTTGCCACAGTGAGGTTGACGCTGTACCCACCACACTGACAGGTCCCATCTCGCTTGCCCTCGCTGTGCTGCGGTGGAAACACGAATGGGGACGCAGCACCTCTCTCACATTTATAGACACACGATGCACATCTTTTCTTTTTTAATTCTGGAGTTTCAAAATAAAACCAACTTACAGTCATTTTGAAAAACAAGTTTTACAACTCATTGAAAAGAAATATTTTAGCCGTCTCTAGCATTTTCTTTGCTAATCCCAACTCAGTCTTCACTGACTCAGTTCAGTGAGAAACAAGACAGAAGAAACAAGAAATAACGAGAATGACTCCTTGTCACAGTGTTTTAATGGTTTGGAAATTTCACAATTCCTCACAATTTCAAAATTGTGCCAACAAGTAACCTCTAACTGTTTTTTCAATCATTTATTCATTTATTCATTTATTTACTTATTTATTTAGTACAGGGTCTCGCTACCCAGCTCGCACTCATAGTGATCTTCCTGACCCAGCCTCCCCAGCTCTGGAGACACCAATCTAAACTGTGTCCTTGCACTCTCCGGGCAAGCATTTAGGCTGCGAAGCTATCTCTCCAGCCCCTAACCTGTAATTTTATTCTTTCGCCTGACAAATGTTTCCCAGTCATTACCAATATACTAAGACTTCTGGGTTCGTGATAGGTATGAAGATACAGGAGTGAACGCAACAGCAGTAGTTTCTCTCTGGGAGATGGAGAGGTACTGGGAATTGAACCCAGACCCTTCACTCTAAGTTTTGCACCCAGGCTTATTCTTTTGTTTATTAAAGATAGGTTTTACCTCCTGCCTCAGACTTCTAGAGTACCTGGACTACACAGATATCTTGCCTGGCATAATAACTGTTGTGATCATTTAATATGGAATCACAAACTACACCAAAACTTAATTCTTTTTTTTTTTTTTTTTTTTTTTCAGAATCAGGGATTGAACTCAGGTCCTTGTGCTTGCCAGGGAAGTGCTTATTCCACTGAGCCATCTCCCGGGCTCTTAAAACTTAATTCTTGATTGTTATAATTCGCTGTGATCCCTAAGAGTTCAGTGAACTGCCTGGACTCAGCTGAGCAGTAGTCACTTGGGGTATCTCAGGCACTTACAGTCAAATAGAAGTTAGCCCTGGACTCCTCTGACAGCTGGACTAGTTGATTGGTCTGGATGTCAAAATGGGCTCCTTCGCTCTTACAGAACACCTAGAACACGCAGGCCTGCTCAGTCTCCACTCTCTCTTCTCCTCTGTGCTCCTCACTCACTTCCCTGGCCTTGCACATGACCCACATGGTGTTGTGACTTATATCCAGCCCAGCCCAGGTCCCCAGGTGTCCTCGGATTGTCTACAGAGCACAAGAGGACAAAGCAGAAGCCGCAAGGCCTGTTATGACCCAGCTCCAGAAGCCACACACCTCTGCCCTTGAACTTTATCAGCTACATAGACTTTCAAATAATTTTGAAAGTGGAAAACACTCAAATGGAAAGCAGAACACAGGAGCAGTTATTAGTCTATTCCCAATATTCCCCATGTTGCTTAAAATTCACATGAAAAACACAAACACTCACGCATGTTATACGACTCACAGAAACAAGACTAGAAGGAACCCAAGAACAGGTTAAAGTAGCTGGTGTAGAAGTGATTCTTTTCCTTCTTTGTATTTTTCCAAATTTCTTACAAATGAATGTGTATTGCTTTTGTAACAAAAGCTATGAGGAACATGTACAACTTAATATCCTGAGAGCAAAGAGAAATGGAAATGTAATTGTTATATTTTGGCAGGCTTGCTAAAACTATCACAAAGTGATTACAAATAAACATGGAATTCTAATAAGATACTTGGTAAAAATGAAAATAAATACTTTCCTATGTCTACAGTGAAGTTCTCTGAACTTTAACATTCAATCTTATTAAAAGACAATAGAGTATTTTCTTTATTATCCTATGGGCAGAAACCATACCTACAGACAGGAGGGAGCCCAAGTATCTGAGCATCAGCTTGGAATACTGAGGTTCAAAAAGAAAAGCTCTAAAAAAAGAAAAAAGAAAAGCTGTTTGCTCTGTACTTATATGATCCCCATTGAATGAACTCTAGCCATTAAAAAAGAGGATATATATATACATTTGCTTTTTTGCCATTTTTACTTTTGGCAAAAATTGGGGAATCCAATATGGTGGAACATTGGGGTGGGGGTCCCTCCCTGTCTCCCAAAAGGTTATATAGAAACAGGAAAGTATTTCAGTGGGAGCAGCCCAAGGATGGTAAACAGAAAACCAGACCTTGGTGTCCACTGTAATAATGAAACAGTGAGATACTGTCATGTGACTTATCCGTAAATCTAAGCTAGAAGCATTGAACATACACAGAAAGCAAGATTTCAACTCAAGTTACTTTCCTCTGTGTGTTGTGTGCATTAAAGTACACAGCTCACATTACAATTCTATTTCCCTTCTTTGGGATGCTGTTAGTAATTCATCCGGTATCTATTTCCTCTTTCTTTCTCAGAAGCAACATCCCGATTCAGCTGGTCTCCTGGAATAAAATAAAACACTTCCCAGGTGTGGCCGTGTGACTAAGTTCTGGGCAATGAGTGGTAGTAATGGAGCAGCCCCTGGGAAATCTCCTGATGGAGTTGGCCTGCTTTTTTCTCCTTTTCTGTATAGCAACAACTTAAATCATTTGGCTAGAGCTGAAATGTGGGTTTCTGACCATAAGAAAACTGAGTGACAGAGCAGGAAGAGGTAAGACTCCTCTCCCTTGGTGATCCTGGAGCTTCCTTGGCAGTGAGAAAGCACTTGTCAGGAATTTTTATATGATCCCTGAAGAAATCCTCCTGTCTTTTGTCAGGTACCATTACTTGGCAATTGTTCTCTAGCTTGCCGCCAAACATCATTCCACCTGTGGCAAAGCCAAATTCACATTCTTTATCTCTACATCTTTCTCTGTAATCTCCTAGAAAACTCTTCCCTGCTGCAGCCTCCAGGAATGCTGCTCCACTGTGGATTTTCTTCTCTTTGCAAGAGAAAAACAACTTCTCTCCCCAAGATAGGCTTCCTGTCATTCTACTCTCCTGCCTCTCCCTGACCTTAGGCTATAGCTGCTTGTCATTTTCCAAATTCTACATCACCTGCTCCACAGGCCTGGTGGACCATGCCAAGGCCTCTTTGGGGAAGAAACCAAGCAATCATGGATAAATTCATCTTTAGAGGAGAAAACAGTGGGAAATATTCATACGCTAATAACTTGCCATATCACACAACATTTTTGGAAGTGAAACAATGACAAATTTCAGTTTTGACAGGACAACTTTTTGCCTGTGAGAACAGCCTTACTGAAAATGCTTGGTTTTATTTTATGATTACTTCCTTTATTGAGCAAAGAATTGAAAAAGGATGAAGTTCGCAGTTTTTGAAAATGGTACTTGAGAAAAGACAATCCTGGGGCAGCTTTTTAATTCTAATATCTGTTAAATGCAAAGGGCATTTGACTGCATGACTTCATTTTGTCTTGCAAGCAGTTCAGAGAGGGGTCCATCCTTACCACGTTTATCTGACCCAGGAGGAAGCTGAGGCTGGGCAAGGTCAAATGCCTTGCTCAAGTTCACACTGCAACAGTTCGTGTTATTGTTCTCCAATACTGGCTCCCCTGCAACTGGAGAGGCTTAGACTTTGCACAACCTGAGATCCGGTGATGTGACTTGTTTAGGCCGATGAAATGCAAGCACTGGGCTGGCCACCAATTACTGTAGGCCCTTTAGGAATGTTCTTCTATTCTTTTTTCCCTGCCATAAGCCTGCATGTTCTGGGTAGAAGCTGAATCATTAAAAAAAAAAATACAAGGAGTTGAATCACAGGCCATGTACGAAGGAACATCATCTGAGAAAGAGGTGACTGTGTTTACTTCTGGGACATTTAGTTCCATCATATAATTTAGATTAAAGTGGTTGGTGAGTTATATGTGAGTGGAAAGAATGGGGCTATAATTTCTCCCTGTTTGGTACACCATGTGCTGAATACTCTCCTGTCAGTTGACTCAAAGAGCCGAAGGAGTTACAGGTACCTGTCATTGCCAATGTTCACTTCCTCCTTCCTCTTGGATCTACTTGGACCCAGCAATGTACCAATTCAGACCAGCACAGGCACTGAGGTTTTTCCTGAGAGCCTGGCTGTTGGTCACTAGCTACAGCTCAACACATCCTTCTGTTCTTGGTTGGTGCTCAGAGCCTGCAATTGGCCACCCTGATGGAGGCCTTAGCTTGACAAAGTGAGTTCACCCAGCAATGGCTCTCCCTCTCTGTCACCAAATCTGAGCTTCTGACTCTATCAAAGGCTAGAAGAGCTGCACTGGAGGCTTTGCTTCTCTTTTTGCTCTGAGTCCCTTAACTGTGTTAATTACAAAGCAGTCCTACTTTGTAATTAAGTACATTGTTATAGTTCTAAGAACAGAAATTGTGGGGCAGTCCCCAGGGACCAAAGTACCTAAACCTCAGCTGAACTGAAGACAGAATATCAACACATACCTTGTCAAAAGCCAAACAAGGCACATCATGAAGAAAACCAAGACCTATACCTGGTCACCATGAAAGGAGATGCCCTGAAATATCCAGATTTTACTTCAGAGACATGGATGCCATAGAAATCCTACTGGCCACCCTCTCCAAAAATGTAGCCTGAGAAAGCACAGTTTATACTGCATCTGCACACCACACTGATTGTATCTATCACAGCAGGAGTTTCTTGCCAAAAGTGTCTTTCCATCACCAACAAATGTATGAGTCACTCATGATGACTTTGAACTACTTGAGTTGCTCCATATCTCATTGTCAATAAGATAACTGTAGTTATGAAAGGATAATGAGAGAGTTTTCAACATCCACAAGAAGAAAAGCCTGTGCTGGTCCCGTTGATTTTTTTTTAAGAAAACTAGCCTTTTAGCTTTTTGTTGGATTCATTGTTGTTGTAGTAAACCTATTTAAAGCACATTAAAATCATATTTTCTATAAGTCTTAATCAAAATTTTGAGAGCAAACAATCTGAGAAAGGTATTTATTCCAGAAGGCAGTTTGTGTGAGGACGTGCAGGCAAAGCCAGGATATTTTATGGGATGTCTGTAAACTCATAAAGCATCTCTTTATATGAGCACAGGATCTACAGCTTCTCCTCAGTCATTCACTCCTAGAGGAGAAAGAATCTTGTGAATAAAGACGAAGAGAGATTAGAACAGAGGATGACCCTAGGACACAAAGAAGACTATTATGTTGCAGTTTCCCAGACAGGTTGGACTTGTGGAACAGAAATGATAAGGAGGTCAGGCAGGGCTGTGTTTTACTCTCTAGAATACATTAGATGTTTCTTGAAGTAACTTCATTTCTATATTTCTTTGTTCCGGTACAGTCCTACATATCCATGTACACAAAAGTATTTTGTGTATGTGTGTGTGTTGTGTTGTGTTTCCTAGAAGCAAAGAGTAAAAAGGGGTCCTTTCTTATTTTATTGAGGAAAGATCACCAGTCTTGTTCCAAGTGGTCTGGTTTCACAGTGGGTGGGTCAGCCAGAGCAAAGCTCAGAAGAGAATTACAATGGGTTACATACATGCACCAACTCATACAAAGAATGAAACATTATGTACTGCAAAATTGCACTAACAAAATTTACTTTATTGTTCATCATAATATGCCTCCCATGTATATTAAAATATATTCACCAATAGAACACCCATGAGTGGGAATGAGTGAACTACACTCTGCATAACTGAAGATGAATAAATCTTAGAAACATCATCAGTGCAATAATTAATTGCACATAAAATGAACTATAAATGACATCATTTATATGATGCTTTAAACAAAACAATGTAGCTGACACCACTCTCCCTCTCCTCCCTGTGCAGATTCTTCTTACTAGATGCTAAAGTCTTCCCTTTCCTGGTTTCTCATGATGTCTATATCTTAACATTCTTTACCCAGATTTCTACCTAGCCACTTCCCTGTTTCCTTTATGTTGCAAAAATATCATTTTTTTCACTGAGATTTTCTTGAACTTCCCTTTTAAAACGATATGTATTGCCTTTCTAAACTTGAGTTTCCTATTCTCTTTTTTCATTTATTTTCCTTTCCTAATCATTTTATTATCTTTAGAAAAGTAACACCTGGCACATACTAGAGAACATACAAAACCCTACTAATCACAAAGCATACTAATAAAATAGCATCTGTGAATTCCCTGTCAACTTGAGAATTAAAGTCTTTTAAAATATCTTTCTAATATGGCGATTCCTCAAAAAACTAAAACTAGAAATTCCACAGGCCTCGGATATTCCCTTGCTACAGTGCTTCCCAAAAGAGCTAAAGATACCATATCACAGTGATATATGTGTACCTGTGTTTGTAGCAGCACAGTTCATAACAAATCAATCTTAGAAGCAGCTATATGTTCATCGACAGATGAAGGGATGAAGAAAACAAGGTACTTACACACAATGGAGTACCACTTCACCATAAAGAAAGATAAACTTGAGTCTTTTGTAGGAACATGGATGCACCTTGAGCCATAATATTAAGTGAAATAGATCAGGCATACAAACTTAGTGTGCTGTTTTTCTTAAATGAGAAACCAAAAATTAGAAATCAAAAGCAAAATAAAAGATAGATAATAGGAATAGGGAGCTAGATATTGCTCACACGAGGAGACCAGGAGATAGAAGGAAGAGGGAGCAAGAAGAGGGATAGGAGATGAGAACAAGAATTAAAATGGATTACGCACACGCACCAACTTCATACACACAATGTAAACATTATGTACTGCAAAATTGCACCAACAAAATTTTCTTTATTATTCATCATAATATGCCTCCCATGTATACCAGTAGAATGTTCATGGTGAGATACAGAATTACAACAAAACTGAAGACAATATAAATATTCATCAGTCAAAAAATCAAATTCAAATATATTCACCAATAGAACACCCATTGGTGGAAAGGAGTGAACTACACTCTGCACAACTGAACATGAATAAATCTTAAAAACATAATCAGTGCAATAATTAAGTCACATATAATGAACTATAAATGATACCATTTATATGAAGCTTTAAACAAAACAATGTTATTAGCATTAAGCTTAAATAACTTTTAACACTACGAAGCATATTCATTGGCTTTATCTTATTTTATTGTGAGGATAGGACTCTTCCAACTTCAACATACATTATAAATAATGTCTT
This sequence comes from Octodon degus, assembly GCF_000260255.1. Lineage (NCBI taxonomy): Eukaryota > Metazoa > Chordata > Mammalia > Rodentia > Octodontidae > Octodon > Octodon degus. Next base: position 10,827,323 of record NW_004524608.1, read on the forward strand.
CTAAATTCAGACCAATTTAAAAACTTCGTAGTTCCAAAAATATGAAACTATATTAAGCCTTTCAAGTCAGAAAATAAGACTAAATCTTAACATCCCTTGTTGCTTGCCCACGGCATAAATTATCCAGTCAGGTAGCTTGGCCTTTGAATGTGCCCCTTAGCCTGGTCCCAGCCTCCATTCCACTTTCTACCTGCCTCTTCTTTACATCAAGATTTTTACTTGGAGTTCTGGACATGTTATAGGTTTGTTTTGTTTTAGCACATTTTAATCTATTCATAGAATAGATTTTTCTGTGTTATCTGAGAGTATTTTGCTTTGGGCTACATAGCAAAGATGAACTTCAAATAAATTTAATATTTCTAATTCAAATTAATTTATCCAACAGTCCAAACTGTAGTCGTTTACACTTCTTTTTCCTTTCTGCAATTAATGCATTCAGCTGCACCAGGCTAGACCTTTCTTTCCAGTTACTTGCAGATTATTTCCAGTCCAGTCAGTCTGAATCGAGCTTACACACCATTCTCATAGGGCTTCCTTTGTTGTCCACAGTGCAGCCTGCTTGATCTACTGCCTGACACTGTGAGACGGACGAAGTATGATCTTCACCCTTCATTTAGTATCCCGACTTTTTAAGTGAGTAGGGTGGATGGAGGAACAAGGATTACAGAAAAACACCAAGGAGCCCTATTTAGTGGGTGCTGTTAAGGTCCTCTCACATATCCCTGTTCCCTGGAGGTGGCAGGAATCCAGACCATAGTTCTTTTGGGGAACACAGTCTGTTTAGTTTGGGAACAGTGGTCCTGTGGGAAGACCTGTCCACCACATAGCTCTGGGTACAAGAGATGGGATCCAGCTTGATTTACTCCAGTTCCTTCACCTGATTGAATACTCAAGCTGACTCCTACCAACCCATGGTAAAGTTTTCAGAACGTTCATAAGGTGGTTGCTAATTGATTGGTATCTTAAAACCAGCTATACAGGGAAATTTTACATTACAGAAATTGTCACAAAAGTTAAAATTTTTGACTTTTTAATTTTTATTTTGCCTTTTGGTTTGCTAATTGTAGAGCATAGGTTATCGTTTTCATCTGCTCTCTCCAGGGGAGAGATATACTAGGATGGCACACTCACTAGTATCTGTTCAAGTGCACTAGCTTTCACTTTCTGACCATCCAGAGGCCGGCCATTTTGGGTTGGGTACTGACAAGATGGCTGAAGCATGACTTTTCACAAAGTGTTCACTCGACTCACAGGACAGTCATGTATTCTTCCGTATCAAAAGTGCTGGTATGGACAAGAGCACCGCGATCTCTTCACTCTCACCTATTATCTTTCTCTCAATTTCTAATTTTTTCTGTTCAAATTAGGAGAGTATCAGATTAATAATCAACTGCCTCAGAACTCAGGAAAGAAACTGTGATTATCTCTTCTTCCTGGAGGTCACTCTCAATCTCTAGAAGCAACTCTCTTAGAGTCCTTTCTCCATTCAAGAAAGGGAAGGCTAACGTCTCACACAACCCTCTGAAGAACTTGTCTCCCTCGTGATTAATCAAGGACATCAATTTTCAAAAATTTTGGTCTTGGGATTATTTTATCTTTTTTTAAAGCTTGCCACTTATATTTGTAAAGTGCTTTTAGGCATATTTTTGTACGTGTTGAGTATAGTTGACAAACCATGTATATTTAAGATGTACAACATCATGTTTTGAGATACATATATGTTGTGAAATGACTACTACAATTAAGTTAAGTAACAAACACATCACTCCACATACTTTTAGTAATTCTCAATTTACTATACTTAGGAATGTTTTATAATAAGACACATCAAAAAATACTATGAAACAAAAACAAAAATGAGCTCAGCCTCTCAATTCCCAGAGACAGATCATAACAATTATATCAACATCACTCTAGACAGTTTCTTGATCTGTGTATTAATCCATTTTTTAAAATAAAAAAAGTAGGGCCGGCCAAATAGCTCAGTAGATTAAAGTGCTTGCAAGCAGACACAGGGGCCAGGGGTTTGATCTCTAGGCCTCCTGTGCCAGCCCTATCCCAGGGGTGTGCTGAGACAGCAATTGAGACTGGGCATGGTGGTGCACACCTGTAATCCCAGTTCTTGGGAGGCTGTAAACAGGCAGATCTCTATGAGTGCAATCTAGTTGTGAGATCCTGAACACCCTGTAGACCCTTCCCTAAAAATACAAAAAATAAAAAATACAATACAATAAAAAAGTAATTGACAATGTCATGTCACTGTCTTATAACCTGTTCCAATTAATACAGAATACTTTCCTCCTCAAAGTTGATTTATCATATCAACCTCATGATCTGTTAATCACATATTGAATAACTTTTTAATCTCCCATTATTGCCCCTTACACCTCCTTCCCTATTCTCCCCTGTTCCTCTCCTTCTGTCTAATAATAGTCTTCCTCCTACTTCCATGTCATCTTTTTCTGATTCCACATATTAAAGAAAACAGGCAATATGTGTGTTTTGAGCCTTGCTTTTTTCTCTCAAAGTGATAATCTTCATTTCTATCTATTTTTCTACAAATGACAATTCTTATCTTTCTGTATCACTGAATAACACTCCATTGTGTATATATACCATGTTTTTATCTATTCACCTGTTGATGGGTACTTGGGCTGGGCCAATATGTTTGTAGTACAAATTATGCTGCAATGAGCTTGGGTATATAGGTGTCTGTCTTAGTTACTCTTCTCTCATTGCTGGGACAAAGACCCGATAGCCAAATTGAAGGAAGGAAAGGTTTATTTAGCTCACAGTTACTGGAGATCTCAGTCCACACTCAGCTGGCTCCAAGGCAAAGGACACCCTTTCATGGTGGTGGCAAAGAGCAAGAGCGCTGGAGGGGTAGGAGCAGCTCAAACTGCTAGCTTCTCTTCCCTCCTTACATTGTAATGCAAATTACTTGCCCCAGGGCAAGTGCAAGTGCAGCAACCACACCCAATTGATTTGTGATTAATCAATCACAAACTACAGAAGCAGCCCCAAGACTGCATGAGGCTTTGGGGGGACACCTAGACACAAACCATAACAGTGTCCCTATTGTATACTGACTTTAATTTCTCTGAGTATATACGAAGGAGTGGCAGAGCTGGTCAGATAATAGTTCCACTTTACACTTTTTGAGGAACATCCACACTGATATCCATAGCTGCTGTAATTTACATTCCCACCAGCAATAAAGAACTGTTCATTCTTTTTACAACCTTTGAGGCATTTAAAGAGCTTTTGTTAATTTGGGCTATAACTACCAATATTTATTGCATTAAAATTAATAGAATCTAGGCATAGCAGCACACCCTGCCTTCTCACATTGGGGAATCTGAGACAGGAGAATTGTGAGTTTGCTATCAACCTGGGCTAGGCAGTTAGTTCAAGGGCATCCAAGATTGCATAGTGAGAATCTATCTTAATAAAAAGAAAAAGGATAAAGAAAATAGTCAAGATTTTTAAAACCCATAAGGACACATTCTCTGGGCAATCAGAGAAATGACAATATTTTATTTTGTGTAGCCTCTGGAAATTTCCACTGAAATTTAAGAGCGAATGAGAGTATAAATAGAAAATAATGCCTTAGTATAATTATAAACTTTTGGTTTCATTGTGTCCCCATGTATAGTTCGCTGGGAACCTCAGGGTCCCCATCAAATGTTGGAAGGTAATTCCCCATGATTCCTTCAAGCTTCCCTATGCTAAGTATTTTTTTTTTTTTTTAACTGGGGATTGGACTCAAGCCCTTGCGCTTACCAGACAAGCACTTTTTCTACTGAGCTATATCCTCAGCCCCTCTTCTAAGTCTTTGATCAAAACTCTCTCTATTATCAAGGAGGTATGTGTAGTGAGCAATCCTGGAAAAGTAGAAAAAAGGACAAAAGAAGGGGAAGTTTTACTTTTCTTTTATCTTCAAATAAAAATGTCTCTCTCAAGCAAAATTCATTATAAATGATATAAAAGACTCACGTTTCCTAAGCCTAGGTTTTCTCCTTATAATATAGCCTGCTGCATATGCAGATACCATTTGACACAATTCGTGCTGCATGTGGGCATTAAGGTTTGGTGAATTTAATACAAAATTGATGATAATATGGCTATTACTATAGTTATAAATATGGGTTGCTTTTTTGTTTCTGACCTACGTGTCTCTTAACTTCTCCATAGCAGGCTAACTGTGAGGTTCCTGC
>NW_004524608.1:10843853-10863545 GCF_000260255.1 Octodon degus
ACGTACTGAAGTTCAGGTGGAGCTCTACAGAGTTTGGACTTATCCATCTGCATCTGGCTCAGGTCTGGCTGCTGTGCTCAGCTCCTTCCCGCTGCGGACCTGGGCTAGGACTGGGTCTGGGGGTTCCCAGAAGTCGGCAGAAATTCCTACTGTGCAGGAGGGGTGGGGGAAGTACGGCGGAGAGGCGGTGGGCGGCCCGAGAGGGTGGGAGAGGGTCCGGCCCACGCTGCGCCTGGGCTGGGATTGGTCCCGCCGGCGCAGGGCAGCAGGAAGCTCTCCACACACTCACCGGACCTGGGCTAGGACTCCCTTCATAGTTCTTGATGTCCACCTTTTGAGAACAATGGTCTTGAGAAGAGAGATTGTTATCATCCATGAATAACTCCCAAGGATCCAATGAAGTTCTAAGAATTCATACCTAAGGGAAGCAAGGGGATTAGAGTGACTCATAGAAGACACAAAGACAGAAGCAGGAGGTTTAAGTAAGAAAAGGAAGAGCTTATGTGCCAAAGAATGCAAATGGTAGCAAGTTTTAGAGCTGCAGAACCTCCAGAAAGGAACTAGTCCTGTCACGTTGTCAGTAGCCTACTAGAAGTCATTTTGGACTTCTGAGCTTTGAGATGAGAACATAACAAATTTTTACTATTCTAAGCTACCAAGTTTGTGGTACAGTAACTTATTACAGAAGCAATGAAATCCTAACACAGTGCTCAAGATGGTGTTGGCTTTCTGCAGGAGGCCTAAGTTTCTTCTACATGAATGTCTCCTCAGGGCTTCTTCAGTGGCTTTAGGGCATGGCAGCTGGTTTCCCTGCAGCAAGAGATCTGCAAGATCTTTCATGTCAGTCTTGAATGTAGCACTCCACCATTCTTATGATAAGTGAACTCCACCCAAGTGGGAGGGGACTGCATAGGGCATGAGTTGGAGGAGACAGCAACATTTAGGGTCCTTTTGGAAAATAGCTTCTCTAAACATTAAGTATTTTAACTGATAGTGAAGCTCCAATTTACACAACATATTTATGCCTTATGAGACAGTTATCTGGTGTCTAGTTTATGTGCCACTAAAGATCATATTAGAGGGGCCAGGGAGATGGCTCAGTGGCCTGAGTTCAATCCCCAGTTCCACAAAAAAAAAAAAAAAAAAAAAAATCATATTAGTTAGAAATAGAAGTTCAACATAAGTGTTATGGTTTGTGTATAGTTGTTCCCCCCCCCAAAGCCTCATGTAGTCTTGGGGCAGCTTCTGGAGTTCAAGATTGATTATTGTGTGTGTGGATGCTGCTTGCCCTGGGGCAGGTAATTTTCATTTCAATTTGAGGAGGGTAGAGAAGCTAGCAGCTGGAGCTGCTGCTGCTCCTCCTTTTGCTGCCACCATGAAAGGTTGCTTTCTGCTATGTGCTGCTCTGCCTTGGACCCAGCTGAATATGGACTGAAACCTCCAGTAACTGTGAGCTAAATAAACCTTTCCTTCTTTCAATTTGAGTGTCAGGTATTTGTCCCAGCAATGAGAGAAGAGTAGCTAGGACAATAGGTAAACACAGACATTGGAGGCTTTAGGTCACAGGAACCCAGCCTGGCTTCTGACAATTCTCTCCTTTCTCTTCAAAACTGGCTTTGGTTTGAGACAGTCTCCTTTGTTGCCTACAAATACAAATTTATAAAGTAGCTCTATGGACTCTCCACAGTCTGTACCTCTAAAAGTACAGCCTGAGATAAAAGCTTGTATGCACATACTTTATTTGGAAAGTGACTTCAGGATTCAGGGATAAGGGCCTAAGTAAATGAAGCAAAGAATCAGGAGAAAAAGTCAATTCAATGATGTGTTTATAAATCAGCTGCCCTTCTGAATGACAGGCTCCCTTAATCCCATAGTTGCTTTTGGAAATATTTTAGAAAAACATCTCAGAATAGAGTCAGGTGCTAAGGAGGGCAAGCATCATAGTTCCCACCTTCTGGTCAAAGATGACTCCATAGATATTCAGTTTCCCGTATGTCCAGCTCGTGAATGCATCAATGTCAGGCTGGTCCTCGTAGGAGCCCAAAGGAGTGGTACTCGGATGCCTTGTGGCAGGAAGCAAAGTCCACACTACCGAGTCTCAAGGAAAGTAACATGAACATGTGGGAACTGGTAGGTCTGTGTGGAAATCGTCATCACAATAGTGGCTGAACAGGTGGTTTGGGAGCACTTGAAGTAACCCACACCTGGTATTCAGTGCTTTGTCAGGATGGGTGGGAAGTCTGCAACAGACTGGTGAAGTAGGAAGATGGAATCCAGATGGCAAAGTGCCACTTTGGTCATGCTGAGCATGCACTGTAGCTGGCAGAGAAGCAGGTGCTGTGTTCTTTTCCATGGGGAGCTCGTGGCTCAGCCCAGGGAGAAGTATAAAGCAAAGTCATTTGGCCACCTGAGTCCAAAATGGTCGACTTAGTCCCATAACAGTGAATCCTCTAAAGTGGGAGATATTTACCGCCAAACTACCCAGAGTTTGGGACTTTATGTACCAATATTAGAGCCTCAAGAAGCAATGCCAGTTATTCCTATTTCAAAAAACATAGTCTGAATCATTCAGTTGCCAATGTAGCAATAGTTGTGTCCGGATGACCCCCAATGCTGCATGCAGTCACGAGGTGTATGGGAGGTTGCTTGGCTGAGGCCACTGAATCTGGAGTTTGTGATTGCATCATTGTTTAGTGCTGGGATTATGGGTGTGAGGGCTACATCACCCTAGGGTGAGGAGCCTACCTACAACATAAGGGACGGAAAGAGTCTTCTCTCATGCTCCTCCCTTTTAGCTCGTATTGCTTTTGCTGTCTTCTGTTGCCTTGAATGGCATCTCCTGTCCCACACTGCCCTAGCTTGGAGACAGGTGATTATGGACTGTAACCTCCACAAACTGTGAGCTAAACACACCTTTCCTTCCTTGAGAGAAAAGTAACCAAGACAATGCTTCTTGAGTGTCACACATCTGTTTTAATTTTAACACAGATACTTTCATGGAAATGTTAAAGTGACTCATAGTTCTCTGACACGTTTCCCACCAAGCGATCAAAAGGGTAGGTCTTCACTTGCTCTGAATCTAGGTGGATATGTGCCCCCTTCTAACCAATAGAAAGTAGCACTAATGACTTCTGAATTTATTTTGGAAAATGCAAGTTGAGTTACACTTTGTGAGCCAGAACACTGGGAAGCCCCGAGGTCTATGTAAGCTTCCATGAAAGAATCCAACTACCGTGAGGTCCCATTCTATGAGGATTTAGGCTACATGGAAAAGCATCGCAGAAGTGCCTGCTACAGCCCCGGCTGAGGTCTCCACTGACAGCATCGGTCTCCCAGCAGAGCTCCTGGCACCACAGAGAAAAGAGAAGCCATCCTTGCTGAGCTCATAGTGAACTCTTGACTCACGGATTCCACACATATAAAATGGTTGCTTAAGGAACTAATTTTGAAGGAAATTGAATAAATTAAATGAATGTCAAATGACATCACAGCATGTTGTACAGATGAAAAATAGAGTACAGCAAAACTAAGTAGAAAAAGTAAATTATAATAAAACACTAGGTATTATAAGCATATTGAACTCTTATGAATATGGAATTTACTCATTTTTCTTCCATTTCAATAAAATATCCACTTGTATTGCATTAACTTTAATTTGGATTTTAGAGTTCATGTGGTTTTGTTTTTATTTATTATGGAAATAAATTTTCTTCTTTAGCTGCAGAAATATTATAAGCAAAAGGAATTTACCAGAATCATGGAAAGAATTAAGTTGGTAAATCAAGGTACCATGTATAGTTAAAACTAATACATAAAATACATATTACAAAAATCATAATTCAGTCCTGACATAGTCCACAAAGACATTTATTAAAAGGTTATAGGATTTATTAACCAAGTTGGAGAATCTCTGCTTTTTAAAACTATTCCCACTTACTTTCTACTTTAAAAACCCATAAAAACACCCTATTATCTTTGCATTTCTGTATGAGCTTTCCCATCCCTGAGACAAAATATCTGACACCACAACATACAGGAAGAGAGTTCTATTTGGGCTCACAGTTTCTGGCAGCCTCAATCCATTCCTGGCTCAGGGGCAGAAGCATAGACCAGGAAAGCTGCCTCACCCATGGCATCCAGGAACCAGAGAACAAGGAGGGCAGAGTTAGGGGCAAGAATACACCCTCCCCCACCATACCCTTACTGAACCACCTCTTCAGACTAGACTTTACATGCCACAACACATTCAGCTACTGAACTTACCAAAGGATAGATCTCATGCATACAGAGCCCTCACAATTCAGTCACCTTTCAGAGCTTGAGACTTTCAGGGGACACTTTAGTACTAAATGCAAGGTCTTTGGCTTAAATTTAAATACATCTGTGGGAAATACAATGCTATAATTCTATAATTACATAATAATTATATTATAAAAATATAATTCTATAATTCATCCCAAAGATCATCTTGATTTTTTTCTCCCTTTCACCCACTTACCCTGTGCACAGTATCCTTAGGCTTTGTCTCCATGGTGTCAGAATGCCCAATCCTACATAAATTCTTAGCCTGGTGCTACTTCCTCTGAGAAGTCTTTCTGGAATTCCCATAGGAGTCCATGTCCACACAATATAAGCAAGAAGAAATGGGTCTCACATCCAAATGGCTAGTTTCAGGACACTACTGGAAAATAGCTGTACTTTTGGCGCAGTAGTACAGGTTGTACAAGTTGTGTATAGAGCGGCAGCACTCAGTGCTTTATCTCACAATTTTCCCTCACTTGGACCTGCTACCAGCATCCCCATTAGCTGAATCCAACCAAAATTCAAAGAGAGAATCAATGGTGGTTAATTTGATGTGTCCATTTGACTGGGTTAAGGGATGTTCACATTGCTTACAAAACATTGTCTATATCTATGAGACTATTTCTGAAAGAGGTTAGCTTCTGAGTCAATTAGCTGAACAACATCACCCTCACCTACATGGGTGATCGTTGTCTAATGTGTTGAGAGCCAAAATAAAAAAGAATAGCAACGGAAGGGAGGATGTGCTCAGTGCTGGGGCTGGGCCACCGACCTCCTCCTGGGCTTGGAAATCAGCTCCTGGCCTCCAAAACATGGTCTGGGACTTATATCACTGGGCTTTGTGCTTCTCAGCTCTTTGGGCTTGGATTAGAACTATAGTATAGAACATGTTCTTAATTTATACTTCAATCATATTTTATTGCTATGATTTGATTTCATAAATGTTTCCCCATTAGACTATGTATGATCTTGCTCTAATTATGTCCATATTCTCTGTACATCATAAGAGTTTTGGACTAGAGTAGTATGTTAGTAAGTATCGAATGAATGAATGAATGAATGAATGAATGAATGAATGAATGAATGAATCACTGAATCAATGATCAAGAGCATAGCTGATGTTCTTGGATGTTCCTTAATTTTTGTTTTGAAAAATAATTCTCTATGGTTGTTTTGTTTCTATCTTTTGGAATCTAATTTTTTTTTCTCTATGAAGTTCCTGTGATTGTTTTTCCCCCCCTAGGTAAAGCAGTGATTTGCATTGTAATTTAAAGGATATAGGGAGATAGCTATATCCTATAGGGATATAGCTCCATGGCACAAGTACCTGCCTGGCAAGTGCAAGGTCCTGAGTTCAATTCCTGCTACCAAAAAAAAAAAAAAAAAGTGGATCTGTAATTGTGTTTGTTTGAACTGTGTTAATGAGATTTTGTTTTTTAGACCAATGATATAACAATTTGCTTTAGTCTGTTTTATTTTTGTGTACACAATTTGGGGGCAATTCAATTTACAAAATAGGATACATTTATGGCACATGGTTTTTAAATTTTCCCTTCAGTTTTGTACTTATTTCCTAAATTCCCTTACACTATTTGTATGGATCTTGTCAATCAAATTTATTCTGTACAAGAGATTAATAGAGGAGCGCTACATTATGAGCTTTTCAGTTTCCTTGAATGGTTTTTAGTATTCTGTAACACTTTTTTGTAATTAAGATTTAAATACCCAATCCCACAAGACTTGCCATACAGAGAGCTGTCAATCAAGGAATTGGCAGGCTCTATGAACTGCATGGTGAAGTCTTTATCCCTACTCTGTGAAGCCTTCAAGACCAGTTTTTTTTCGAGCTGATCCTTCATTTCACATGTCTTAGAACTCACTCACACTTGTTATGCTTGGAAATGTAACACACAAAGTGACAACGTAATCCACAGCTAATAAGTTAGCGGCTATAAAAATGAACATCCACATTAACTTGCCAGGCATGAAGGCTGGAGGTGTTACACTGCACTGGTGTATATATGGCTGCCAGGGCAATAGTACATATGCCTTTGGAGATGCTTCTAAGTTATGCAGAGAAGCCGACAATAATTCTTGAACTTTCTTGTCAGGATCTAGTTTCATTTAAGAATTAAACCAACAGCCTCAAAACACTTGGCCATGATTAGCCACAATTCAGCTGGCAGGAAAAACATGCAAAAACTAGCCTTTGGTTTGTAAATGGTGTGGGAATTAGATTACCTCAGTGCACTCTGGGGTGTCATCCTTTGGGGTACATGCCCTCACTAGAAAAGTAATAGCAATGAAAGAGCTCTATGATCTCTTTCTATGTATCTTTTAACTCATTACACAATTAAATAAAATGAATAGTGGCTTTGGTTATTTAGAAGAATGTTTTCGAACATGGCCAGTGGTGAGGAGAGAATTTATGGCCTTGCACATGCTGAGTATGGGCTCTACCACGGGACATGCCGCTAGCCTGATTTTAATTTAAAGTGTACTTACCCTATGCAGGATATTATTTTTGATGCATAGACCATAAGTGTTTATAAATTACTGATGTTCATGTATTGTTTTAAATGTATTACCTTGTAAATGTCATTGTCAATAAATATAAATTATCTTCCCCACTTTGGTAGGAGGCTTAAGAATGATGTATGCTGTGTTCACACAAACGAGAGGAACATCCTCAGCGCGCTGCCGCTAAGGGGAGATCTGTGGCGGGAAGGCAGAGCTGCGGGGGTACAGGAAGAGGAGGCAGCTCGGCGTGCCTGCTCTGGCAGGCCACTGTGATGCTTCAGGGACAGAGCCCCACAAGTCAGAGCTGCGTTTTCCCGTACTGAGCTGTAGGACAAGACTCAGGAAGGTTGAATACATCACGTAAAGTGATAGGGCCAGTAAATTATAAAACAAGGACATTAATTCACTCTAAATAAAAATTAATTCCACATAATCTCTTAACGTTCAGGAAGTAAAATGGATCATAAGCTGTTCAAACACAGGAGCTTTGCCAAAACACCACTGTCTGTCTATCTGCACTTTATGCTTTCATTCATTCACTGAGCAAACACAGAGTTAGTGTCTAATCTGAGCCAGGCAACGTGCTAGCTAGCTCCTGGGAATACAGTGGCGAACAGAACAGACACAAGGCCCTTCCCTCGAGGCGCTGGCAGGCTGCGGAGAACTGCAGGAAAGCTTTTGTGACATAGTGCGGCTGGTGCTACATGGAAAGAAAGGTGAAGGGAAACTAGTACTTTCGGGGTCTGAGAAGGCAACCCAGAGAAAATAGCATATAAGAAAAGGCTCTGTGAATAAGCAGGGTGAACCAAGTGCAGACAGTTAGAGGCAGGGCTGGGAGAGCTCCTACAGAAGGACCTGGATCAGTACAGAGCAGGACGAGGGACAAGGCTGCGATGCAGTGGGGATGGTGGGGGTGGAGATCATGTTGCGTAGGCATTTGTATGCTGTCATGGCCAAGGGATTAGAAATAGTAGAGTTTCACCTGAGTACAGCCATGCTGCTCAGAGTGTAGGGAACTGAGGCAAGTGCAGAGAATGAGGAGAGCAAGGAGCCTGAAGAGGTCGACTCAGAAAAGAGGCAGCCTGGGAGTGCAGGAGGCACTGGGGACTGGGACTGGGGAGGGACAATGCTGGGGCCTAGATTTAGGAAGGAGAATACACCATAAACAACCACAAAGGTCTAAATTTCTCAGGAGACCACAGGGGAAGCATGCAAACAAATAATGCTGGTGAAATCCCATCGTACAAAACTGCATAGGGAAAAATTCTAAATACAATTATTTACTCTGGTTACAACACACTCAACCTCTCAACCTCTCAATCTCTCTCTCTCTCTCTCTCTCTCTCTCTCTCTCTCTCTCTCTCTCTCTCTTTGTCGTCTGTCTGTCTCTTCTTTCCTTCCTTCCATCTTTCTTTTTGTTTTCCACAAATATTTGTTCTGCAACTAGCGAGGCTGTTCAGCCTCATGTTTATGCTGCACCATGCCATATACTAATTAGTTCCTTTATTAAGACTGTCTGTTAGATGCATGAAAGCTGAAAATGAGTTTTCACTTTTTTAAATAATTCAGAGTTGTAAATTATTACTGAATCGGGATCCAAGTATATAGGATCAGGGGGTTACTTTTGGATATTAGCCATAACTTTTTCAACTTGAAAATTCTTTCATATATTTCTTAGAATCTCCCCTCCGCCTCTCTCTTTCTCTTAGACAGGGTCTTACTGTGTAGTTCAGCCTGACCTTGAATTCACTATATAGCCAAAGCTGGCCTCAACCTCATGGTGACTCTTGCCTCAGCCAAGTACCACCATACTCACCTTAGAATTATCATTGCAATGGTTAAAATAGTTACTAATCATGTTTCATTCAATTTAAATACTAACATTTTGGCAGTACTGGAGATTGGATGCAGGGTTTTCTCATTGACCGAAGCCTTTTTAAATTTTGAGATAGTGCCTTTCTCCTCAGTCATTACCTTTTCTAGGCTGGACTCAAATTTGCAATTATTCTGCCTCTGCTTCTGGATTCTGGGATTACTAGTATGTACCATTCTTGATTTGTTAGGTTTTATTCATGCACAGGATATTTTTAAAATGTAAAGCATTTTTTGGTTCAAATATTTGAATTAAATATTGTGTCCTTTCAAATTCATATGTTGAAACCTTCTTCCTAATGTGATGATATTTGGAGATGGGACCTTGGAGATAATTATGTGTGAAGGTAGAACCCTCATGGGTGAGAGAAGTAGACCCTAAAAAGAGGCAAGAGGCAGGTTAATTGCTACTTGAGAGGTGAAGCAGAAGGACTAGGAGTTCAATGGTCACTTAACGAGATGCTGTCTTGAAATAAGTTAAAAAGGGTCAAGGAAGTGGCTCAGTGGTAGAGTGCTTGACCAGCAAGCATAGGCTCTGGGTTCAATCCCCAGTGTGAACAACAACAACAACAACAAAAAGACAAAAGTGCTTACTTGTTCTTTTCCTACCACATGGGGAGAAATCTGTAGTCTGAAGTTCTGCAAAGTGCCTGTATCTGACAAGGTCAGTCAAATCCTCTCAGGATTTACCCTGAAACCCTGTACAGCAGTTTGTAGATCTTTTGTTGGTGTCAACCATGTGGATGAGTCACAGCCATTGCTTGACCAATTTGACCTTGTCAGATACAAAAGTTACATTTTTTGTTGTATAGGTCTTGCTTTCTCTTGGTCTTAACCATCCAGCAGAAAAATATAAAAGTGAGGTATAAAGAGTAAAGCCATATTAATATGCTGAGCTATACAAGGCTCAAGTCAACAACTTCTGACATTGCTGGTCATGTGGATAACCCACTACTATTAAAGACTACTGGACTATATTGGATTACTTTGCTGAATTCATGCACCTACAATATATGATTGGCAATGGAATACCCATCTCTGATAAAAAGTAAACAAAAAAGGGGGATATAAATGAAGGACCATTTTATAGTGAAAATATAATATATATATATATATATATATATATATATATATATATATCTGTATATACAAAAGTTAACATAGATATACAGCTACTTAGTTCAATGAGAAGAAAGTTTTGAACTAAGAGCGTTTAGACAAGATATCATGTCTGCATCTTGTACTATGAATAACTACTACAAAGACAACAATATGCAATGTATTAATTATTGTAACTGTCCTACTAACCTGTTTTGAAACTGCCTCATTGCTACTTCTTTCTCAATAAAGATAATATTAAAAAAATGAAAAGTGCCTGGTCATTGTCCCACCCTGACTTCTAGCCTTCAAGACTGACAGATCAATTCTTATGTCTAATAACCTGCCATATCTATAGTGATACAGCAACCTAAACTAGAACAGTCTTAAAGGAAGATTTCTTAAACCTCCTCAACATAATCCACCTCTGTCTTAACACAATAAAGAGCTGTTTCAGAAAATGTGACTGGCTGCAGGCTTTATGGTAAACTAATATATTTTATAATTATAGGGCTACATTTAATTACTGAGTACAAGATAATATGGTTGTGTCTTCTTTCATCAACCCCTGGTTTAGCATAATATTTTATGGCTGTATTGAAACAATTTTTGAACTTATTTTCTTAGCTGCACTGTGCCGTGACTGCAATGTCAGATGTACTGTAATATAGAAGGTTGTTGCTTTATGAGCATAACTCAGACATATTGGTTGTAGCATATTAATTTTTAATTTTGGTAGGTCAAATGTAGTGAAGGATCGGCAACTTCATGTGGTCCAGATATTGTCTTTCCATGCATATTTTCTCACCCCTTTCATTATCCTCACCCAATCACTAGTGAGATGCCTAAAGCACATAATATCCATCCTGTACAGATCCCATTAAACACTGTTGGAAAGTGTTTCAGCAATCTGTAAGAACTAACTTCACACTGGGAAGGGTAGGGTAATGATAGTTCCTGAAATACAGTACTATATATGTTTGAGTAAAGTTTATGATTTTTCACTAAAATAATAAAGGCTTAATTATTTTATAGTATGAACTATAAAATGGCTTGGATAATTTAAAGGTTTATTTCAATACAAAAATATTATTTGAAAAACGTTATTGAATAAACTTTATTTTTTTTTTATATATTTAGTACAGGGTTTACAGTGTTTCCCTGTAAACCCTGTCCCACACAGATTGGACTCATAGTGATCCTCCGGTTTTCAGCCTCCCAAGCTCTGGGGTTATAAGGTGCGTACCATCATGCATAGCAGGCCTGGGGATCAAACCCCCATTCCTGAGCTTGCCTAAGCAGGAGTTTTAGTCTGCTGAGCTATCTGGCTGGCCCCTAAACTTTCAGATAAAGTTTATTTTTTGTTTAGTGTTTTTTTGTTTTTGTTTTTGTTTTGTATTTTAGGGAAGTTTCTACAGGGTGTTCAGGGTCTCACTACTGGATTGGACTCATAGTGATCCTCCAATTACAGCCTCCCAAGAGCTGGGATTACAGGCTAGCACCACCACACCCATTCTCAAATGCCCCAGGGGTGGGGCTGACACTGCAGGCCCAGGGATCAAACCCCCAAACACAGCGCCTGCTTGCAGGCACTTTGATCCTCTGAGCTATTTGGCCAGCCCTTTCAGATAAAGTTTATTTGAATCTAAATAAAAGTTCAGAAGGCAATTGCTAAATATAAATGACTTATTTATCAATCAGTGGCTTTCAAGATAATGAGAAGAAAACTACTTAAAATTGTCTACCAGCAGTAAATTTGCATATAGGAAGAAGAAAGAATCTTCACAAGAAAATAGGAAGATCTATTGACTTTTGTCTGAGAGACTGACTCATCTAGATGGTTTTATTTCATGTCCCTCAAAAATGACACTGTCATTTTCACTCCTTTCTTAAGCAGCTGGAGGTCCTGGAGCAGCCTGTTGGTCCTCAGAGTAGCGTGGTAGGTGCGTAGGATCCTTAAGCTTCTGACATGGGAACCAGGTTAGACTGCTGAGCTTAGAGAGTCCAAGAAGCAGAAGTTTGCCATGTTTTGCCACAACATCCAGCATGCCAAGTGTTCCACCAAGTCTTTGGTAGGATCTTTTGTCATTTGTATTTTCCATGAGTGATACCAATAGTGAAGCACTACAAATGTTTGACAACACAAGAAGCTTGACTTTCTAGGTTTCTTTTATCTGCATAGGCATTCTTTGTTCTTGAAGACCCTGAGGAAGAAAGAGAAAGTTTATTAAGTATGCATTAGAAGAAATGGGCCTTGCGCACACATAGTACATCCTTCCTTGGCAGAAAAGATGAATGAACTATAAGTGAAAGAATTAGCAAACTCATCTTACATAATTCTTCTCCCTAGAGTAATTCATTGTCACACCACACTTATTTACATAGCTTCTTACTTCCTAATATCCCAAGCACTAACTGTGTATATCACATTGTTGAATAAATACTTCTTACAGTCCCCTTTCACCAAGTGAATCCATCTGGGGAATCATCTCATAGTCTTAATTCTAATCAAAAACTCTTCTGACTTTAAGATTTATCTTAATTTATCATTCAGATGATAAGACAAAACCTTAGAGACTAAGACATGATGGTAATGAAAAACAGTATGGTCAGGAATGGTGGCACATCCCTACCATCCCAGCACTCAAGAGGCTGAGGCATGAGTTTGATGTCAGCCTGGGCTACACAGAGTCTGAGGCCAGTTTGGGCTCCATAAACAAGACCCTGTATAAATAGTAATAATGATATTAATAAAATGACAACTCCACTCCTACTATTGAGCATACTACATGGCTGACTTTTAAGTGTTTTATTTATATATTTTCTGTTTGTTTGATTTTTTAAGATATGTTCACACTGTGCTACTCAAAAAGACATTGAGGTACAGCCCACATAACCAAATCGCCAAAGTCACAGAACAGTAAAGACCTCAAGGCCATGGTCCATCTTGAAATACCAACATGTCTCTAAACTGTTAAAGACCAGACAAACCAGAAATGGGGCCATGAAATTTTTTCCTTTGTTTATCTCTTTGCATAACAAAAAGAATTCTGGCACACACACCCTCACTCGAAGTTTTCAGACTTTCTAGACAAACATTACAGCATATTTAAAAAATCTACTGGAAATGTTAAGTGCTTCTTTAAAAAGTAAAATACACACCACACCTACCACCAGAAACTACCATCATGATTGTGCACTTCCTTCCGGCTGCCTGGCTCACAGGGAACTGAAGATCTCCTTTTGTCGTGTTTTGCTGAAGCCCAAGTCCTCTTTGCTCAGTCTCTGCCTCCAAGGAATCTTGGCCTGCTGCACATTCCTCTCCTGAGGCCCGTGAACATCTGTCTGCCATCCTTCAGACAGAAGCCATTGACACACAGCCCTTCAGAGCGCTGGAAGACTGATCCACGTTTTCTCTCTAAACTCCACAGCCATTATTTTTAGCTTGTGGGTCGTGTTTTTCAACACTTTAATCATTTTTTATGTTTCTGCTTATTCCTCTCCTATTTTTTAGTGTTGTTTAACGCTCCTTTGAGTTATCTTTTTCCAAAGAACTCAAAGAACTTGATGACTCAGCCCTCCACCCACACACCCCCAGGAGGAACGGGGTCTCCTCCCTAATTTTCTGAGGTACAGATTGTTTGGCTCCAGAGCAGCTCTGTTTTTGCAGCTGTCAAGCAGCAGCTGACCGGATTTTTTTTTCTGCACACTTAAAACTTGACAAGCAGCAAAGTGTATGTGGTGTAGCAAGGAGAAAACAAGGTGTATCCCATAAAAACAGAAGGGCAAATTAGAAACCATCTCATGAGCCTAAGTATAGAAATGAGCTCAGGAATTTTATTATTTTATTATTCTAGCTAGCTGTTAGGAAAAAAGTGAATAAAGCCTAGTTTCTGTCCTTGAGGAAAGAGAGACACAAATTAGTCACTATTTATTCTTTCAGTGAACCTGTAAACACAAAGCAGTTATATAACATTATTCTAGTGCCATAAGTACATCAGTGAATAATACAGGCAAAAATCCTTGGAGATTACTGAACATGAAAGAGCATACTAGATAATTATATGGACTCTAGAGTCAGATCTCTGGGGATCAGTTGCAGACTGTGAAAATCTGGGAAGATTATTGAAGCATGTTGCTATGCTTCAGTTTGTTCATCTGTAAAATATGGATGACAGTGGTACCTACTGCATAGGGTTGTTATGAGGATTGAATGGGATACAGCAAATCAAGAGCCTAGGTACTTAGAAGTATATTCACCACACAGCATTAGGTTCAAGAATCTTAGCTATTATTATATCATATAATTCCATTACAGAATGATTAATGTTTTGTTAAAACAAAATATGAGGCATGAGGCTCTCTGAGGATATGAAGGCAAAGTACCCTCTTCAGATAGTGGTGAGCAATGGTTCTTAAATGACCTTGTGCCTGAGTCCTAAGTGTAGACCAAGACCTCGCCAAATGGAAAACAAAGAGAACCAGATTCCTGGCAGGAAGAACATTATGCTTGAAGTTTCAGAAGCAAAAGAGAGATTGGATTGCAATTCTCAGAAATGCCAATTGCTAAGTATAGGTAGAAAGATGTTGGGGAGTAACTGTGGGAAGGAAGTTTAAGTAGAGACCAGATCAAGAGATTTGGATTCTGTCCTGCAAAGCCTCTAGTTTTAAGCAGGAAAGGAACAGAGACTGCCTTAGAGTTCAGTGCCCTGGAGACCGTCTGGCCAGAGGAGGCTGGGAAGTGGGCTGAGCTAGAGAAGAGGAAGGCAGAAGCCACAGAGTTACATGAACAGAGAAAGATACCAAAGGGGCCAGTGTGTCAAGGAGGACTTTCGGGTTTCTAGCTTCACCGGTGTGATATGTGGCTCTTTTAACAAGGGGAAACCTGATGGAAAAGGAACAAATTTGGTGTTGAGAGTGCTCATAGTGGCAATAATTGACTTACTCTGGATAAATTGCCTTTGCTAAACCTCTAAGTCATTCAAGTAGAGACCTTCAAGTGGGTCAGAATCCATAAGATAGATCCCAAATGAAGACTCACATAGAGAAATCACCAGCATGTAGACAGATATTTATGAAGGCTTGAAAATAGCTGAGATGAATCAGGCATCACAGCATTAAATCTCCACAGCTCTGGGAAGCAGGTTGTAATAAAAACAGGCACGGCATATAGTAGCTGGATGGCAGAGCCAGGCTTGTCTGACTATAAAGTCTTTGCTCTCCTTGCTCCCTCCAAGTGGCCTGGTGAGTCACTACGAGAGGCAGTTGTCTCTGGCTGGATGTTCCCCAGGCTAGCCCTGGGGAAGTTTCTAAAATATACACCTTTATTAATATGCCACTGCTACACTCAGAATAAAGACAAGAGAGTCAGGAAGGCCACAGATAATTTCAATAAAATATATATGAAGTAGAGAAGGAAGAATGTGCAGGATATATCTGGCAAAGCTTTTAAGAATCAGGAAGGGCCTCCTAGCCTCAAAAGTTCTGCAAAATGTTCTGATAAATCCTGATAAAGTACACACAGCAGTCCCATAAACTGCCTCTCAAGTATGTGCATCAGGATAGAGTTTGATAATGGAGAGAGGAAGGAAGAGGTTGGCTTTTTGCCTGAAAGGACTGGCTTGAAGGAAATGTTCCACAAGAGAGTAGTTGGCATGAATACTTGATGAAAAGATAAGACCTGGGAGGGCTACAAGGACACTCCTGGCAGGGAAGCAGGCAGACATCTATACTCTGATATCACATCCACTGCCCAGTGGATTACCGCAACCTTCAGGGATTTTTTTTTTTTTTTTTTTTCAGTACCAGGAATCAGACTCAGGTTCTTGGGCTTGTCAGGCAGGTGATTACGCCACTGAGCTATATCTCTGGCCCCATCCTGGGATTCTAATTTCCCTTCTCAGCCTCTCCTGCCAAATCTTTTGGGGGAGGCCAATAAAGCTTAATTATTTCTGAGATCTAGTTTTTGGTTTTGTAAAAAAGTCTTGTATATTTGTTTATAAACTTTATGATCCTGGTGACATATCTGATTTGTTTCCCCTTGATATTTCCAGTACAAAACCAAGAATGGTAGTTTTTAATAGGTATGACTCACTATTTAGCTTCCCTTGATGTTTCTAGATTATATACAATATATTAGTGCTTATCTTCTGATGAATGGGAGTTTTAAATTCACAGACTTTTTAATAGACATGAATAACTTTAATGAAATTTTCAAAAAGTACCCATTATGGGTGATTCTAATAGGACTCATCAAAGTGAAGTTAACAAATAGGCATTTAACAAATTTAGAAATAGGGTCTTTTATGAAGGATTTCTCTGGAAAGTCTTTACCTAAGTTTTTTTAGCAATGGCCTGCATTTCTAAGCATACTTGAATATAGTGACTACTATAATCAAATACTGAAGATATATTACTAAGGTTATTAAGAAAGTGTACCTAAAAAGGGATAAGATACATATTATGTATTATAGCTTTTGGTGTGGCCGAAGGAAATAAAGACCCATGAATGAGCCATTCTTGCTGCTGAAACATTGGAGTGGAGAAATGAGACAATTCTGATCAGTGCCTAAGATCTTCAGGAGCAGCATACTCATTCTGCATAGCTGAAATAAATGAATAGCACTCAAATGAAAACAGAGCATTATTTTGGAGTTTACTTTAGCAAGAGAGTCAGCCACCTCTGCATCTGGCAGAAACTCAAAGGCAGGCAGGAGCGTGGGCAAGCTTTATACTGAAAACAGGGAAGGCTTCAGGTGTGCTCTGACCTGAGAGTGTAGTTGTGGGCAAACAGGAGATTGGCTAACTAGAAGCTGGGCATCTTGCAAGACTGCTGTGCGGAGCGTACAAATCTGTCTGGTAGGTCCTGATTTAGAATTGAGGGTAAAAAATAGGGATGCTGGCATAAATTGAACAACTCCTGACCATTCTAGGCAGATTGCTATAGAAGCTGTGAATTGGAGGAAATTGTCAGGTCGGGGCTGGTCAGTGTCTGTGTGCATATTCAGCCTTTCGTGGTATTACAGAGATTATCACTCCCAGAGTAAATTCAGTATTTCTAGCATACTACTAAAGAGAACGATACTCTGTCCATCCCAAGTCATTGCCATGTCCATCGGAGTTGTGTGTGTCCGCAGAGCGTGCGCTCTCAGTGGAGGCAACATCACTTCCAAGGAAATGAAAATAGATTATTGAGGACAAAATAATCTTGCATGCACACACACACACACACACACACACACACACACACTACATACAATACAACATATTTGCAAAATTGAAATTTCAAGGGGCTGGTTTGGGAAAAGAGATCTTTTTTTAAGAAGGTTGAAATAGTGAAGTTAAAATAGAGCACAAAGAAAAAAGCTGAGAAACGTACTGTAAATCTTATCTGAAGACTTCAAAATCTGTGTATGTGTATGTGTATACTTCAAAATAGTAAGATGGTAAGATTTATGCCATGTACATTTTACCATGGTTTATGTTTAAAGAATGACTTATTTTTTCAACCTACTTCAACAATAATCATGATTTTTTTCTTAATGTTATTTGTAAAACAGTACAAAGTAAAATTTGGAGCTCCTGTCACATATGATTTTCTGATTATGTTATTCACCACTCAGAAAGGAGTTAGAGTAATATTCACATCACTTGATGAATTAGAAGTCTATTTTAAGTCTACTTTGGACCCTGCCTGCAGCACTGTTCTAATAGCCCTTGCTATTTTTGCCTCTAAACTAGGGCAGCCACAGCCTCGCTCTACCACTTCAGCCTAGACCCCAAAGACAGTCTCATAAACATGCACCACATGTTTATAGCCAGGAAAACACAAGGATGACATCACAGCTACAGCCATTCGGTGAGAATCAGATTCTGTACATTTTCTCACAGAGTCATAACTATTTCTTTAGTCAAAGCCAGATAGAAGGGATAGTGAAATAGCTCAACAGACTAAGCACCTGCTTAGGTGAGTGCAGGAACCAGGGTTCGATCCCTGGTACCACATGCTGTTCAGGGACTGACCCAGGGCACCCTGCACTGACTACTGAGTCTGGGAATGGTGATGCACACCTATAATCCCAGTGCTAGGGGAGCTGAACACAGGAGGATCATTACAAGCCTGAGCTACATAGTGAGACCTTGTACCAAATACATAAATTAAAAAAGGCAAATATAAACAAATTGTTCCAATTGAAAAACACAGTTTCCTCTCTCCAAAGGAGATCAAGGAAAGAAGAACACCAGTGTCTCCTTGTCCCTCGGCTGGTGTCTGGTCTCACAGGCAAGAAAAGGTCTTTATTGAACACTGATCGTAAAAGAACCCTTCACTCAGTATTACTGAGGGTTGGAGCAACGAATAATCACTGTCATAGCTAGAAACTATGTTTAGAGTGTTAAATGCTGGCAAGTGAAAATAAATATGGTTTAAATTCTTTTCCAAGCTGTGCAAAGAGGCGCTTGCCCAATTACTTTTGCAAACTCCAGTTTATTGACCCTCACTATCTCCAGTTCATCCATTTCTCATCTATTCAGCAGACACCACTGCCTGGTTCTTACTCTAAAGTTCAAGTCTAATTGGATTCCTTCTTCATGGAAAAAATTCACTGGCTCTCGAGTACACACTGAGCATTAAAGTTAAAACAGAAGAAAATGCATTTGGCTGAATTTCATTTCCCAATGCTTTCTGGATTATCCTATGTCCTAAAAAATGAAATAAATATTCCCTAAAGAGCTTCTAGTCTTCTTACTCAGGCCTTTATATACACATTGTTCCTTGGGCCTCAAACTTTGCCTTGGACAGGGGAGTCTCCTTTGGTCTTTGCTTTTCTTTCTCTCCCTCTGCTCTCTGTTCATCCCTCATTTTGTTCCTGAAGAGAAGCCTCCCCTAGATGGCTAAGTGTAGAACTCTCTCTAGATTTTTAGAACCCAGAACTTGTAGCAATTTTTGTAATGCCCTTCTCCAGTCTTTGGTTCTACACATCAACTAACATGGTACAAGTAATTTTAAAAAACTGCATGGATAAAGACATTGTGGTACATATACACTGTAGAATAACACTTGACCATAAGAAAGAATGAAATCCTACTATTTGTGACAACATGGATGAATCCAAAGTTCACTGTGTTAAGTGAAATAATCCAGGCAGATAAGACCATCAACACATGATCTAACTCATTTCAAGTTGATTTCAGAGAAGTTAGGGGTGGAATGGCTGTTACCGTGAAATGGGGAGGGCATGAGAGACAGAGAACAGGGAAAAGTTGACCCATGGTACTACAGTAACAATCATGCACTGTATACTTCAAAAATTTTGTGAAAGGTTTTTAAAAGTTTTCATTACAAAGAATTGACAGATGTTTGAAGAGCAAGATATATTTAACCTGATTTGAATACTATACATTTTATAGATATATCAAATACTACAAGTTACCCCATTAATATGTGCAACTTTTATGCTTTTATATGTAATTTTTAAAAATAATTATATAATTTTTTTAAACTGTAGAAATTGGCCCAAGGAGATCAAAGTCCATCGCAATGTTCTGAAGAAATAAAAGGAGATGTGGGCCAGAGAGATAGCTCGATGGTCTAAGCGCCTGCTTGGCAAGCATGAGGACCCGGGTTCTATCCCCGTTACTGCATGCCATGCTGGCCCTGGAACCCTCAGCGTGCTGAGCTGGCCACAGAAACTGGGCATTGTGGTGCATGCCTGTAGTCCCAGTGCTGGGGAGGCTGAGACAGGAGGATCACTATGAGTCTGAACTGTGGTGTAGTGAGACTCTGTACAAAAGCAAGCAAGCAAGAAAGAAAGAAAGCAAGAAATCAAGAAAGAAAGAAAGAAAGAGAAAGAAAGAAGAAAGAAAGAAAGAAAGAAAGAAAGAAAGAAAGAAAGAAAGAAA
>NW_004524608.1:10863645-10882928 GCF_000260255.1 Octodon degus
AAGAAAGAAAGAAAGAAAGAAAGAAAGAAAGAAAGAAAGAAAGAAAGAAAGAAAGAAAGAGGAGACACTTGTCCACAATAGAAAAGACCTCACTTACCATGCAGTATCCCTGCCCTACCCCTTCTTTCCCTCTCTGGAAACCCTGAGGGGACCTTAGCCCTCCAGAATGGAGTTTGAGATAGGAGCTCTCTATTATCTTATAATTGCCAGTCCTCAAGTAAACCTGATTTCTTCCTTCCCACTTTCAAAGGTTGGCCTTCAAGTGCAGCTCAAACATTTAATTAATTTCAGGGTAATTTTTATGTATTAAAATCTTACCTAGCTGTCCCATTATCTATGTATCTCTCAGCAGAAAAAAAGATGTGTTCACAAAGTTCTCGCTGATGCCAGCAGCTTTGAAAGTTTTACCTATTTTATCTTCCCGCAGATTCAGTGTTTCTATTTCAATATCTAGGTCTTTGATGCCTAGTTATTTGTACTTAGGACAGGGTGAGCAATAAGGGTCTAGATTCCTTCTTCTGCATGTAGATAATCAGTTTTCCCAGCACTATCTGTTAAATATCTATTCTGTAGTGTATGTTTTTGGCCTGGTTGTAAAAGATAAGTTGGCTGAATGTGCCTAGGGTTGTCTCTAAATCCTGAATTCTATTCCCTTGGTCCATACACATCTTTGTGCTAGTACCACTCTAGGTTTTGTTTTAATTTTTTTTTTATCACTTTAGCTTTGTAATATAAGTTGAAATGCAAGATTGCACATCTTCTGCTGTGTCTTTATCACTCATGATTTCTTTTGGCTATTCTGGTTCTCTTTTGAGTTCTTACAAATTTTAGAATAGCTGTTTTCTAATTTCTAGGTCTAGTTTTAGAATGCTCTTGGTATTTTGATTGGAATTATATTAAGTCAATATATCTTTTTGATAGTATGACCAAGAATGTCTTTTCATTTTCTAATGTTTTCTTCAGTCTCTTTGTTCAGAGTACCACAAGTTTCATAGTAAAGAGCTTTCTCTTCTTTGGTTAGGGTAACTTCTAGGTATTTAAATTTTTTTGAAATTTCCATGAATGGGATCATTCTCCTGATTCTTTCTTGGCAGGATCATTGTTGAAGTACAGAAACACCACTGAATTTTGTGTACTAATTTTGCATCCTGGGACCTCACTTGAAGAATTAACAACAGCAAGAATCAACAAATGGGATTATATTAAATTAAAAATGTCTGTGCAATAAACAACCAACAGAGTAAAAAGACAAGCTACAACATAATAAAAATAAAACATGCCAGATACTCCTCTAGAATAATAAGAATAACATCTAGAATACAGTATATCAAGAATTCAAAAACTAGACCACACCCCAAGTAAAAGACCCATTCAAAAATGGGCAACTGAAATTAATAGACATGTCCCAAAAGAAGAAATAAAATTGGACATCAAGACATGAAAAAGTGACCAGAATCTTTGGCCAATAGAGAAATGCAAAACAGAACAAAACTGAGATTCCATCTTACTCCAGAAACTATAACTATTATCAAGAACTCAGAAAAAGACATGTCAGTAAGGATCGGGGGTGAGGGCGAAATCTTTCTACACTTCTGGTGGGAATGTAAACTTGTACAACCATTATGGAAATCAGTGTGGATTTCTACTAAAAGTAGAAATTCCATTTGATCAAGCTACACCTGTTCCAAGTACCTTCCTGAAAGAGTTAAAAGTATAATATTACAGCGATCCATGCATACTCACATTTATGTTCATAGAAACACAACTCATAATAGCCAAATTTTGGAAGTGACCTATAGGCCCACTAACAGATGAATGAGTAAATAAAATGTGAATATATATATATATATATATATATATATGTCACATATATGCCATAAAGAAGGATAAATTTCAGGTATTTGTAGGAAAATGGATGTAGGGTAAGTGAAATAAACCAAATACAGGCTAAACACTGTATGGCTTTTCTTACATAAGAAACTTAAAATATAGTACAGGGTCTACAGCATCTCACTACACAGATAAGACTTGTAGTGATCCTTCCTGCTTTTTTGTTTGTTTGTTTTGCGGAACCTGGGATTGAACTCAGACCCTTGCACTTGCCAGGCAAGCGCGTATTCCACTGAGCCATCTCCCTGGCCCCTTAAAATATAAATAATTTAAGGAGCAAAACAAAAAAAAGTAAATGATAAGAATGGGAGGTAGATTTTTGTGGACATGGGAAGGGGATCTGGAGATGAGGGGAGACAAGAGGAGAAACAGAAATAAAAGTGATTCCAGGCATGGTGGTGCAGACCTATAGTCCATCCCAGAACTCCACAAGCTGAGGCGGGTGGATCAGTGTGAGTTCAGGGCCAGTCTGGGGTATACTGCATTGGAGTTCAAGGTCAGCCTGAGCTAGATAGTAAGACCCAGAAAACCCCAAAACTAAAATAAATAAAGAAAATAAAAAAGGATGATTTAATAAACAGTATGCATATGTATTAATTCCTCAACATGAATACAGTCATGTATCACAAACATATACTAGTAAAAAAACAAATAAACAAGAAATGAATTGGTTCAGGTCATAGAACAAGCAGGACACTCTTCCCTAGAATGGTTGATGACAAAAGGAGAACAATGAGCCACAGTAGATGGTGTCATTGTTGAAGGCAAACTAGGAGGGGTCAGGTTCTTTTTTGTTTTTTTAATGAGTAACTGTTTATACATAAAAATACATCACAACACCTGAAATTTTAATAACTTCCATTCTATTAAAATGAGCACTTCCCAAAGTCTGTGATGTTAGACATAATAATTATTTCCTCATACAATTAATTTTCAAGACAGAAAATATCCCCTCTTCCAAAAATCTCTCAATCTAGGAGATATAATTTCTGAGTTCCTAGGATCTGGACTACCATACTTGTTAAAAGTTTTTCTTTCCATAATTTTATTGAGAAATAAATAGTATTGAGACAGTTTCAAATCAAATTGGTAGGACAGTTTCAATAATTAACACATTACATACATTCTTCCTAGTGGTTATTTGCTGTACAAGATGCAGACATGATATCCTGTTTACAAACACGATTACAACAAATCCTTCTATTCATTAAGAGAATGTAACTATATATCTATCCTAACCACTTTGAATACACAGATACAAAATGGATATTCATCTGTATCCCCTTTTTTTGTTTAGTTCCATCATTTGAATATTACAGGTGTGTTAACTCAGGAAAATATTCCAAAAGAGTCCAGTAGTCCATAATAGTATTGGGTCTTCCGCTTCACTGGCAATGTCAGAAATTGTTGACTCAGAAATGAGTCACCTACAGCTCAACATAACAGCATGGCTTTACTTCTTATATTTCATTTTCATACTTTTCTGCTGGGTGGTTAAGACCAAGGTAAAGCAGGACCTATGCAACAAGAGTTGTAGCTTTTGGATCTGATAAGGTCAGTCAAGGGGTCCGTTTTTATTTGAACTCCAAAGGAGGTGAGGTGTAGATTGTGGCTGAAGGCAGCAGGAAGTCATTCCACTTAGGTAGAGTGCAGGTGCCCCATGAGACAGAGAACGAATGTGCCCCTTTACAGTGCCTTTCCTTATTTATCTTCCAGAGCTGAAGAGGAGCATTAGAAGCTGCATCACCTGGTATTGCTCTCTATGTCCTTCCCCTCCACAGCTAAGATCTAAGCTCCTACTTCTAGCTCCAAAAACACAAATAAGTTTTTTCTTCTTTTCTTCTAACTTTATCTTCTTACCTTTTCTTTTCTTTTCTTTTATGTTTTTGGTACAGGGTTTCACTGAGCAGCTCAGACTCATAATGAACCTCCTGTTTTCAGCCTCCCCAGCACTGGGATTACAGGCATGCACCACCATGGTCTTCTCACTTTTTCAACTGACAGTTAATGACTACTCATATGTTCCAGGCACTTTACTTGGCACTAAAGAAACAAAAATAGTAGAAAAAAGTAAAGAAAGAAATAAAACACTTTCAATCTTAACAAGGAGGTGGTGTGGCAACTAGTAAGTACTCTAATGGAGTTGTGCTGGTTAGTTGGGTATTTTGCATTTAGGTGCCCATCCTTTCCCTATCCTGTGGAAGACAACTTCCATGTACTGACTGTTAACCAGGTTTTTTGCACTGTCTTCAGTTGGACTCAGCCAAAGGGAAGCATCAGTGAGATATTGAAAAGACAGAGAAGAAGCACACTGTAGTATTTATTCTTTCCACTTTTTAATCTGTTCTGCTGTACTGCACTTTGAACATGGTTGATTCCTCTGGCCAAAATTCACCATGGTAAGGCAAACTCAGAAGCACAAGTCTCACAAATCACTATTACCATAAGAGGTTGCAGGTACAATGTGGAGACTATGACCTACAATGATAGTGGCTTATTTATCATGACTGTGTTTGTCAGTTGTCCATCATTAAAAGGAAAGATAATCAATTGATAAAGGGTTTACTTGGTCACAGTTTTGTAGGTTCCAATCCATAATCAAGTGGTCCTATTGTGTAGAACCTGTGACCAGGAAACACATCTTAACAGGGAGCACATGACAAAGCAACTGTCTACCTCATTGCTAGGAAGTAAAAGAGAAAAAGCAGAAGGTCCCATAGTCTCCTCTGAGGTGACGTCTCCAATGACCCAAAGACCTGCCACAAGTCCTCACTTCTTAATGACTCCATGACCCTCAAATGAGCCATGGTGGATGCCAAGCCTGTAACATAAGGGCCTTACAGAGACATCAAGCCATGGCAGTGAGGCACTTAACGTTGGTGCAGACAGGTGCCATTCCTTCTGATTTAATCAATCAGAGCAATTATAGGTATAGTGGGCAGGAGTCAGGCTTAAATTTTCACAATATGCATCCATGGCCTTTTCAGTCCACTTTGTGCTGCCATAACAGAACACCACAGTTTCAGTACATTCTAAATAGTAGAAGTCTATACGGCTTACAGTTCTGGAGCCTGAGACATCCAAGAGCAAGG
This sequence comes from Octodon degus, assembly GCF_000260255.1. Lineage (NCBI taxonomy): Eukaryota > Metazoa > Chordata > Mammalia > Rodentia > Octodontidae > Octodon > Octodon degus. The sequence continues at coordinate 10,868,628 of NW_004524608.1, forward strand.
TGCTACCTCTATTGAGGGCTTTCTTGTCCTGTGATAACAGGCTGGAGGGCATCACATGGCTCGGGAGCAGGAAAGTAGCAGGCAACTCCTCCTCCCACAGTAACTAAGCCACTCCTTCCAGGAGGGCAGTTTGCTTATGATTCAGCCACCTTCTAAAATCTCACCACTTCATATCATCACAATGGCAATTAAATTTCAGCTCGTGCCTTGGCAATGGTGGGTCCCTCCTGCATCTCTCACCAAGCAGCCTGTCACCAAGTCCCCAGACTCAAGCCAGTTAATAGGCCCCAAATACCTAGTTGGCACAGAGTCCAATCTTCTAAAACAGGGTGCACAATGCTGTCACAATACGTTCTTTAAATTTTCCTTCCACGCCCTTCCTTAGAGAGGTACGTGATATGCAGCTACTTTTAACATACTCTGTGATAAGAGATATATTCAGAACTCATTTGAGTTATTAAATATTGACTCTGGGCTTAAATTAATTTCTATGGAGTTAAAAATACCAATGTGGTCCAATGATACATTAGTTCCCTACTGCTACTGTGATGAATTGCCACAAACTGAGTGGCTTAAAATAAAGCGATGTAATATCTTACAGTTATGGAAGTCATAAACCTGAAAGAAGTTATACTGTATTCAAATCAAAGGATAGCAGATTTCTAGCTCTAGACGCTTTGACTCCTTGACTCATTTATTTTCTGAACTATGCAAAGATAATAAATAGTTAGTGAAGCCCCTGGGATTGTTTCTATACACCAATATGGAAAACTGAAAGTAATTCTTCATTCCAGAGTAAGTGTGGAGGTTAGTGCTGCTCTTCAAACACCCAGAAGATAGTGAGCTGCTGGCTGCCTCTCAAGGAGCTTGCTGCTCAGTTTGAGCAAAGCCTGATGGCTCATGAACTGCAGCTATGAGCTCATCACACAACCACATCTTAGGTGTGGTCCTTGTACCTTGTAACTCTGGCCATAGTATCAGGAGCTGTAGACCTACTTGGTTTTTTTCCTTGAGTCTGATTAATGAAGTTAGCTAAAATAATTGGTCTTCACTTGTGTTGCATTTGAGCTCTAAATGTCCCTCCAAATCCTCCTTCTGAATGGATCATGAGGGAACCATAGCTGATTAGGTGATAGGAGGTGGGACCTGGTCAGAGGCTGGGGCGTGACCTGGAGGGGTACTCCCCCCCCCCAGCTCCTTCAGCTCTCTGCTTTCTGACCAGTGTGACATGAGCAGCTGCCCTCCCCCTAAGCCCTTCCAGCAAACCATTTCTGCCTTAGAGGCAGCTATTGATTTAATCCTCTGAAAGCCATGAGTTTACATAAGCCTCTCCTCCTTTAAGTTGTGATTCTCAGGTATTTTGTTTCAGTGACAAGAAAGTGACTAAGACAACATGGAAAGTGCAAGTCTTTTGCCATCTTATTTCAGGGCTATGTCAACCGTCTTCCTCTCTTTCAGAGCCCCTCAGGATCTTGATGATTTTGATATACTACAGAATATCATGTCCATCAGCGACATTATGCTAAATGAACATAACAGACAGTAAGTATCAGCTTTTTCTATGATTTAGTAAGACAAAGGTGAACACAGGGTAGAGTAGAAAACAGATGAAATTGTCCTAAAGTTTCAAAGGATTCAGTGCTCAGCAATGCATCAGGGTATCCATCCTAATGTGAAAGGTAAATCACTACACCACAAAAAGTAGAGCATTTGTCAAAACTCTGGATTTTGGAGAAACTACACATTCAAATTGGGTGTATATCTCTAGCCATTTACTCAGTAAGGGCCTGTTTTGAATTGAGCTTGAAGTGAGAAGGCTCTGCACATCTAGGCTAGGATGCGAGGTGCCTGGCTACTTGAATCTTGTGACCTAGTACACCTAGAAGTGGCAGCTAGAGATACAGCATGGCACCTCTGGAAAGCCTCAGCAGGAGAGTCACAGAAGAGATGCCTGGGTTCTAGAGCAAAGCCATGGCTTTTATTTTTAAATTTATTATTTTTTTTCTGATTCATTAGCTATCTACTATTCCAAGAAATTGACCAAACTTTGCGGGCCACTTTGGACCCTGGTTTCAATAGCCAATGACTATTCTCTGTTTCAATGCCAGAACCTCTCATGCTACTAGGCTCTGGCACAGCCTGAAGGTGTGATCATGGAGCCATGTCAGCTCATTTGCTAGGACTCTTCTAATAAAGTGCAACAAACCAAGTGGCTGAAACAAGAGAACTTTATTGTTTTAGTGTTCTGGAAGCTAAAAGCCTGAAATCAAGGAATCAGAAAGTTTACTTCATACTGGGAGCTGCAAGAGAAAGATCATTTCATACCTCTCCTTGGCTTATAGATGGCCGTCTTTTGCCTGTGGATCTTATTCATCTTCTTTCTACACATGAATTTTGGTGAGTTTAAACGTGCCACTTTTGTAAGAGCACTAATCACATTAGATTCTTGTGTCTCATAATGAGTCACTTCAACTATTTTTTTTTTCCAGAACTGGGGATTGAACTCAGGTTCTTGCACTTGCCAGGCAAGCACTTATTCTACTGAGCTATCTCCCCAGCCCACTTCCACTTGATTTTCTCTATAAAGACCCTGCCTTCAAATAAGGTCACATTCTGAAGTTCTGGGAGTTCATTATTCCAATGCTTTTTCAGAGATGCTATGGTCTGTGTCTAGTTGTCCCCCCAAAGCCTCATGTGGTCACTGGGGCAGCCTCTAGAGTTTGTGATTAATTCACAATCCAATGCAGGGCTTATGGTTGTGAGTGCTGCCTCCGCCCTCGAGTGGGTAATCCGCAAACAATATAATGAGGTGAGAGAGGCTTGTTCCCTGCTGCAGCCACTGCTCCTCCATTTGCTCTTTGCTCTTTTACCCACCATGAACAGCTGCCATCTGCCATGGGCCACTCTGTCTTGGAGCCAGTGAAGTATGGGCTGCAACCTCCACTAACTGTGAGCTAAATAAGCCTTTCTTTCCTTCATTTTCATTGTGAGGTATTTTGTCCCAGAAAGGAGAGAAAAATAACTAAGACAAGAGGTCACAATTCATCAGATAACACCAAGTAACTATCCAACTAGGTATCTAGAATGAATGGGTCCTACATGGAGTCCACCAGTTGATAAAATTTGGCATAAACAGGAGCATGCTACTATTACATATAGAAAATAAGCTGACTAGGACCATAAGAGAGGAAAAAAATCACAGGTACAGAGAACTTACTCTATGGTGCCTTCTCCTAGGGAAGCAAAGTCTCTCAATACACATTTATAGCCTTAAGAGTGATTTCTTGTAAGCAGATAGCATCAGAGGAGGAAAAAATCCAGCCTTTCAAAAAGCAGGCTGACACTAGCCATAGTGGATGACTGTCATATCAAAACCCATCTGGGGATGATCTAAAATTCTGTAGAAAGAAATCACACTGATGGACAGAACTTTGAGAAGTACATCTGCTTTTCCATTTGCATGGAAAAAGAGATCGTGTGATACAATATCTACACTGACTCATTAGTGGTGGCTAATGTGTTGACCAGCTGGTTCCTTCAGGATTTAGAAAAAGCAGCAATGAAGGACTGGTGACATACAAAAGAGAAGGCATGTGACTGTCTCTTGGAATGGGCATATATTTTGTTTGTGTCTCAAAAATGACCAGAGAGCAAAATGACTTATCCTATGGGTGTTGACCAACCTCCCCAGGGCTTACTAAAAGTTTAGTGCCATCGTGTAGGCGTGAAAGTTAAATGCAGGTTGAAATGAGTGGACTCCTATTGCCAAGGCTTTTGTGGTCCTTGCTAAGTGCCCAAACTGCTGCAAGTAAAGAGCCTGCAGTATGGCATCCACCCTTGCAGTCCCTTTGGGACGACCTTGCTTCACAGCTCCAATGCATGGGCTCCAGGAATTCTTTTGACTCAACTTTCTTAACTTTTGGAAGAGAACAAGAGAAACGGGTTGTGAGATACTTGTAAGACAGGATTGAAAGGAATCTGAGGCCATCTTAGTCATTTTGCTCAGTTATGGCACAATACCCTAGACTAGGTGATTTGTAAAGAAATCTTCTCTTTACAATTCTGGAGACTGGGAACTCTAAGATTAAAGACCTAGATATGGCACAGACGTGCTAGTTGTGTCATCCCCTGGTAGAAGGTGGATGGGCAAGAAAGCAAACAAGCAAGAGGAGCCAACTCACTTTTATAAGCCTGTTCTGCCAATGTATTATCTACTCTTATGATAATGATGTAACTCATTCACAAGGGCAGAGCCCTCATGGCTTAATAATTTTATTATCAACCTCCACTCCCTAATACTTGCTCAGGTGATTAAATGTCCAGCATATGAACTTTGGAAGTCATATCCAGACTGTAGGAGCAGCCAAGCAAAGGAGTAGACATGTGAAGAATAACTGGGATGCCTGAAATTTTTAGTTTTTGAGAACGATGAATGGGTGAGGTGCAACTGATGGAAAAGACAAAATTTACTTTGAGCCTCTGAAGTTGGGAGAGTATATTTAGGAGTGATACTCACTCAGGGACAAAGGAGGAAACCATGTAATCCTGAGTTCAAATGCAAAGTCTGGACTGGAAATAGAAGATGGAATCTTGAACTTCCTCATAATTGTACGTTCATGACCCATAGGACTTTGCATTTTTAACTACTTTTACCTTTCTGACAGATAGATTCGTCTTTTTTTTTTAGATTTGTCATTTCTTTAGCAAACAAGAGGATGACTCCTTAGAGGGAAAGAAGAGAGGAAGAAATAGAGGACCCCAAAGGAAAAGCATGTGATTTTTATATTGAGTAACAAAGGGATTCACCTTACCTGTCCTGTCCACTTTCTCTCCAGCACTTGGAAAAGAGTCTGTCACGTTGTAATCACTCTGATATTTATGGCTAAGTGGAATGAAGGGAAATTTGAGAATGGATAAATGAATGGGGGAAGGAAAAAAGAAAAGGAGATCCCTCCAGGGAAAAAGTAGGGCTAGAGGAAAGAAAAGCCTCAAGTGACATTAGCTCTTTCTAAAATCTCTTCACTAGACCTAAAAGATGAAAGACCGTGTGGAGCAGTGGTTAGGAACAGGACTCTTAAGTCAGGCTCTACAACTTCCTAGCTCAGTAACTTAGCCAAGTTATTTAACCTTTCTGTGCATAGTCTGCTCCCTACACAATAAAGTGCTTAGAGTAGTGTTTAGGGAAACAATCAGTCCCATGGAAGTGGCAGTGCTATTATTTTTGGCATCTTCATGAGAAAGCAAGCTCGCAGGCAATTGCCCACGGAGGAAGATAAGGTCACAAAGCCTGTAAGTGCCATTCAGAAGTGAAAAGCACCTGTATTTATCTCTGCCGCCCACCTCTTACACACCACTCTTCTGCAAGCACACCTGTTGCTGGCAGGAGACCCGGGTCTGGGTCTGGGTTTCAGCTCCCCAGCAGTGAGCAGCGAGAGTGCGGAATATCTTCCGGGCCTCGGTTCCCCTCCTGTCCACATGAGACTGCAGGAGCTCAAAGTGCACGTCCTCCCCAGCGCCCCTCGTCCTCAACCCCCAGAAGCTTCCCGCCCGGAGGCCGGGCCCCACACCCAGCACCCTGCACCCGCAGACAGAAGCGCCTCGCGGGCGCCCCCGACCGGGATGGCAACGCCCGGCGCACGGCCCGCGCCTCTCTACTGGGAAGGCTGGCGGCTCACTAATGTTTAACTGGAGCCGAAACTTGGCGAGCGAGCGCGGGGACGCGGCAGCCGGGGCAGTGCAGCAGCCGTGCGGCCCGCGGGGATCCTGCCTGTGCTGGCGCCCCGGAGCCCGGCGCCCGGCAGCCGCCCACGATGAAGGTGAGTGAGCTTGAGCGGCGCGGGCGCCGCGTGCCCAAAGTCCCCTCGAACTGCCACAAAGTTCCTGGAAGGGGCCCAGGACTCCAACAGGTGAAGGGGCGCCCCTGTGGCGCTTCCTGCTGAGACCCAGGCTCGAGCCCCGGGACCCGCAGGCCACCCATGAAACGCGCGTTCGCACCTGCCCTGGTCCCGGGCAGGCAAGGGGAGCAAACCTTGGGGGCGCGGAGGCCCCCAATTCCAGGACGCCCGGCGGGGCGAGTCCCAAGCCCCTCCAGCCCACTGCCCCCTCCTACAGCTCGCCCACTTACAAGCCCCGCGGGAGCAGGCGGCCCCGACCTGTGACCCGGGCTGGGGCCGGAGCTTCCTCTAACCGGACCTGGTCTGCCTGGCTTGCAGACGCCCTGGAAGGTTCTGCTGGGACTGCTGGGAGCCGCCGCGCTGGTCACCATCATCACCGTGCCCGTGGTTCTGCTGAACAAAGGCAAGTTTCAACAGTTTCAACAGTTGCAACAGGGAAGACAGTGGAGATGGGATCAGGCGCCTCTCATCCTGCCGCGGGGAGCAGGCGTCGGCTGGGGCTCGGGCCAGGGTGCCAGGTGCAGCTGCGTGGCTTCTGGGTGCTCTTGCTGCTTCTGGTCTGGAGATCCAACTCGCTCCAGTCCACGGGGCCCAGGGTTTAGGCTGTGAGCCTTGGCGCTCTCGCTTTTTTATGTATAAGAATTACATAGTCAAGATTTCTTTGATTACATTTAATTTTTAAAATATTCATGATGCAGGTCTTCAAAGAAGGCAGTGTCTCAAGATCTACACACTGCATAAGAATGTCTTCAGTGGAGGGCAGACACAGAAAGTGAGCCTGACATTACAGTTGAGAGAAGACAGCACACAGACAGCCTAGGTTTTTGTTTGTTTATTCTGTTTGTTCCTTTTGGGCATGATGAGAATTAGTCAGTTGGAGGATTTGGGTGCAGGGAAGAACCTGTTGGACCAATTTAGGATGACTGCAATGCTAAAGGTAAAGCTAGTGTACATGACAACCTCAAGAGGGGTCTGGAATCAGTGATGTGTTCGTGGATTATTTCATTTAAAGTTACCCTTGTATCTTTTAGTTTGACCAAGGGGTCCAAGTTTAGCCATAACTTTCCTATTAAACACACAGATAAGGAATACACACTCAGCTACCAGCAAGTGAGAATCACTGGTTTGGGTCTCTTCTGGTGCTCATTTCCTTTTAAACACTTTCATTTCAGCATCGGATGCTTTCTAAATTAGTCAGCTAACGGAAGCAGTCTCACTGGATGGGTTAGTTGATCAGGAAAGTCAGTCAGCACTTGTGCACTTAGGGGGCTTATCCAGAGTTCAAGGCAACAAATTCAAATGAGTTTGTAGAGCTATCAAAATTGTGTTTAGCCCACATTTTCAGGACTGAAGCAAAAACACCAACAGTTAAATAACTGAATAGCCTGACCTATTTATTGCTAAGGGCATTTTTTTAAAATAGTATTTACTGTTGCTTTAGGATATTTAATGATATTTAACTATTAAATTTTAATTATTTTCATAGTGATGTTTTGTACATTTAAACAAATAGTGCAAAGGCTTTTGGAAAATGAATGGGCCATTCATATAATCAATAAATGTTTATAGGACATATATTCTCTTACAGGTACAGCTTTTGATACAATTGCAAAGATCAAATTTTATAAACATGAGGGTCTCTATCTTCTAAAAGTGTGTCACATAGTGGTAATATGCAAACAAAGATTTACTACATACATGTATATATGTGTATGTACATAGAGTATACATAATTATATGTACATATACATACATATTTATATATACACATGTACAGAAATGTATCAAAATAATCTGGATAGTCTGTCTTCAGAACATCATTGACATTCCAGGGATCACCTGCAAGATGGGTAAAATTGCAACCATGAGAACTTCCCTTAGGTAAAGTGATCTAGGGATCTTCAAAATACACTTACTTTCCACAGGGCTTGCTTGTGTTAACTACAGGGTGTTTCTGCCCCTGGGCAGGTTATACAGCATGGGGAGGGGTTGTCTGCCCTTTTCACTAAAAAGTACCTGATCTTTTCTCCAAATAAAATTTTGAACATGGGAGACTCACCTACCTCCATCTGACCACCGTTGGGATTCAGATTGTAAAAGTGTGGGCAAGCGGATCTGGGGATTAGAAGCAGCCCCGCTAGGAGATCAGGGAAGACTTCTCACAGCGTTCATCTTTGTAGGAAAGCTTGGGAAGTCAGAAAATGGTCACAAAAAACTAATGTCCTACATTCTGGGTCTCTGAAAGGACCCAAAGCCAGAGGGGAGTATGCACAGCAGGAGAAAGAGCTGGATTTTAACCTGCCAAAGATGCAGAGCTACTGGAGAATTGTAGGCCTCCCTGGGCTGCTGGTCATGGGAGTAGGGGTCAGGCTGAAGAGAAGCGAGACTGGAGGGGAAGCAAGAGAAGGGCCAGGGAACTCACATGATAGATCGTAACTCTTTAGACACTGTGGAGCTATGAAATGGGAATAGCTAGACTTTAGTAACTGCTTAAATGTAAAGCAGGAGGGTGGAAGTAGCTAAAGATGCTCTTGGGCAAACAGTTGGAGATGTGGGTTTATTTTAGCTTATTTGTGTGTGTGTGTGTGTGTGTGTGTGTGTGTGCATTTCTGTATGTCTGTCTAGATATCACACTGAGCTATATTCCCAGGAATTTTTCTTTTTTTTTGTTCTGAGATAGGGTCTTGTTGCTAAATTAGTTGCCCAGGCTAGGCTTAAATATCCTCCTGCCTCAGCCACCCAGCAGCTAAACAGCCACCATGTATTCTTAAAAAGAACTCAGAGTTATTTGCCAGAGCCTCTGCTTGGTTCCCACCAAGGTTTGACATCAAACAAGTGCGTGCAAAGAGGAAAGAAAGGCAGTGAGGAGAAAGGCAGCAGTGTTAAGGGAAGGAGAAGAGGAATGCAAAGACAAAGGGAGGTGCGAAGGGAGGGAAGTTTGACAGAAAACAGAAAGGAAGATCCAGACCATGTGAAACTCAAAGAACTTAGCTAAAAGGAAGGTGGGAGAAAAGAACAAACCCAAGTTCTTCCCCTGAGAGGTTAGTTTAAGAGAAGGTCAAGTATTTCCATATGAAATGCTGACTTTAGCAGAATTAGACAAAGCCAGAACAGGGGGAGGCGGTGAGGGGGAGGACAGGCTGACCACTATTGCATATGTTTTTAGAATAAGAACTTTTAGTGGTCACAGGTGAGAATAAAATCTTGCATCTCTCCAAGGAAAAGTAAAATTTCACCTTGACCAAATGCATAATGAAGGATGTATTTTTTATTTAAAATTTCTTACTTATCCCACTATAGAAGGATATTGTATAAACATCCAGTTTCTAGAGAATCATTAGTAAAATACAGAAAAATGTTTGTATGGAATGATAGAAATCCTCTTGACCTGGTGACAATGAAACCTTCTCATTCTGTGTTTGTGAGTCCTTTATGTCCCTGTTACATTATAGTATATGTTTGAAGAATTTGGTTGTCAAATAGTTTTATTATTGAGTTTTATTGTGGGATAGGAGTATCTCTCTTCCTCCTTTGTTCTTTTTCTCTGCTTTAGCAAGAAACTTCCTCAAAACCTCTCAGCCTTTCTTTCAGTTTACAGGAGATTTGACTGTTCACCCACCCACGAGTAATAAAAGAAAAACCCAAATGTGAGGAGACAGGAATAATCAGAGAGAGAAAAGATAGCATCTATGAAGCTTGCCTGAGAAAGTTCAGGATCAATTCCCAGTTGAAAAGCACAGAAATAAGGCTGAATGAAGGCTTTGTAAATGTAGAGGACAATTTCTAAACAGCGTGCTCAGTAAAGGCTTGCTTCTCTCCAGCCTGCTCAGTTAACCATTGTCAAGTTTTGTGAGATTCCTGCACTCAGAGATTGGCCTTTTTCAGGCCAGTGCTTTTGGCTTTTGGTTCCCTTGATGTAGCATGTGCCTTAACGTTCTCTGTCTTAGAAATCTTTCCCTCATTTCTCAAAGGGGTTCAGAGAAGGAGAAAGGGAAGCTTGTTTGCCCAGTTAATGGTTGGAGAAAGACAACATAAAGGGACTGCCTTGGGCCAGCTCAGTGTGCTTCCAGTTTTATGACTTAAGAAAGTAGAGGCCCTGGAAGGTGGGGGTGGGGGCTGTAAATAACATGCAGGAGCAGCTTCCCTGTGGGGAAGAAGCCTTCTGGGGAGGCAGCAACAGCCAATAGTATGCGGCAGGTGGGAGCCAAGGGCTTTCCACATATTTCTCATTTAATCATTAAGACACTTCTTGCGAGTGGTACTACTTATCATCCTGTCCATTTGGATAGCTTTCCTGTGTGGATTCATAACAGATTACTCCAAACCTGAAAACAGTATTTATTATCTTGTAGTTTCAGGAATTTGGGGGTGACTTCTTTTGTCGCTACCTCAAGAGCATTGAAGAAGGTGCCATCAAAATGGCATCTGAAGCCAGATGTAGTAGCACATGCCTGTAATCCCCACACTTTGAGAGGCTGAAGCAAGAGAATCACAAGTTCAAGCCTACCTGGGAAACTTAGGGATTTAGTGAGAACTTGTGTCACAAATGGCTGAGATATGATTCAGTGAAAATGACCTGAGTTCAATCTCTAGCACCAAAATGAAATCCTCTGCAAACCTGACAAGAGCTGAAGGAACTAAACTCTCGTATCCAGAGCAGCTCGGTAGATACCTCAGTTTCTCAGCTCCAAAGCCTCCTAGACTAGCAAAGCAGTTGACTTCCCTCACTTAGAGTGAATGGTGGAAGAAAGGAATTAAGCAGGGAGGCTCAGGGCCGTGTATGACTTAGCTCAGAAGTGGTAGCTGCAGTATAACCGCATCCCTACTGCTGTGTGCACTGATCCTACAGAACAGCGCCAAGCCGTGTCAGGGCACACAGCCTGCAGCATAAGCCTCAAGGTGGAGGTCCTTGCACTACGCTGGAGGACAGACGCGGAAGATGAACTTGCTGGACACTGCGGAGTTGGGGGTTCACACTTAGGCAACGCGTCTCCAGAGCTGATACTCAGTCCTGTTAAATGCTGCAGCATTTTGTGCACTTGTGATCAAGTGTAAAGTGAACTTGGTCATACAATTCTTATCATTTCTCATTTACATTATATTATAGTGTAATGGCTGCTAATGTCTGTATTCTAAGTATTTTGAGAAAAACAGCATACTGCTGATGCATCTGTTCCTATCTGAAGTTTCATGGTGAATGTAGGCAACAAAAACTTCAGCCCAGAATTGACATCTCATCCTCCTATTCTTTGCTCTCATGGCAGCGGTGCTCGGATTTGACCCAGGGTTTCACAGATGCTGAGTACACGTCCTCACCACTCAGTATACTCCGACCTGAAATTATATGCTTTGGAACAGTCTTATGAAGTCATAGTGACAGTTAATAGTCTGTGACAGTTTACTTACTTTCAGTAAACTGCAGTCTTTATTTCTGATGCAACTTACATTATTTCATTAGATCTTCATCGAACAATATGCTTTACAAAGATCTCTTAAAATCTTCACTTTTTACACGTGAAGAAACTGAGGTGTAGAAACTTTAGGTGCTTTCAAGTGAGTACTGGATGGTGGGAATCAAAGTCTTTTAATTTCCTACCTTCTCTGAACCTGCTGATTCTCTTAAATAGCTGATTTGAAGAAATGCTTTGGTGATAGTTTTTTTTTTTTTTTTTTTTTTTTTTTTTAGTTAATGTTTAAACATTGCTTTATGGTTGAATGCTAATCCTTTTATTGTTGTAAATCAATATCTTATAAATATTTTTTACCTTTACTCTTCGGTTTCATTAGGACCTCCTAAAGAGAGTGACTCTCACTTTGAGAGTAACATGAAACCACAAAATTGGAACTCATGAACTACCTGTTCTATTGTTTTTCAAGACTTGTACTTTCAGTTTTATATTGTACTTCAAAGGAAAACTGCATGGGAAGCTTTGAAACACAAATATAGGCCATTTGCTTTCTTTAATGGTACACATTTCTGTATTGTTTGATTTACTGGATAAACAAATAGCCCCGTGTTCTCCAGTGTCAGAATTCAGAAACTAAAGCCCAAGAGGAAGAAACAGTTCAAGGCACAGCCAAAGCCAGTAGAGTTTTAGTTTCTGGCATGCTGGAGCTGTGGTGGCTCTGATGTATAACTAAAGAAAGGGGCGAAAGGTCTGAGTATCAAGTGGTAGCCACTGTCCATCCTGTCCCTCACGTGACACACACTGAGTCCCCTACAACTGAGCTAGGTGGCCCTCGAGCCCTCATCCTATCTTTCTGGGGTTCCAGCCATGCTTTTCCTTTGCTCTCAGTTGTTCTAAAGCCCATCCGGCACAAAGGACTACGAATTTCACTGGGTGACTCCCACTTCGTGTTACATTCTCTTATCCCATGTATCAAAACTTTCAGAATGAGATTTAAAAGCTCTTTGAGTCTGAGGTCCTAAAGAAGCGAAGGCAGTGTTTGTCAGTTCAGCGTTTTGGAGCATTTATTGCTTGTGAGGTGTTGCTTCAGGCGTGGGGACAATGGCCCTAAGCAAGCAGACACAGCCCTGCTTCCCTGGGCCTTTACTGTACATGGGGCAGGTGGGTTATAGGCAAAGGCACAACAATTTTTAGATGGTTAGAACCCTTATAGTGAAAATAAAGTATGACAGAGAAAGCTTAGGGACAAGAAAAGAATTTCTTATCCCAAGTATGATTTTGAGCCATGTGGGAAGGGCAGGGTGTGGCATCTGTCATATTCACTCAGCATAGATTTCCAATTCAGCAAGTATTTATTGAGCATTTTCTGTATGCCGGGCACCTTGTCCACAGGGAGATACAGATGATAGATATGGTGCCTGTCTTCAAGGAATTCACAGTATTAAAGGAAACATAAACATTTACTACAATCAAGAGCTAAGTGACCTTCCAGTAACTGATCGGAGTGCTATGGAAGCAATCATAAGCAAATGATAAATGTTGTCCAGGGAAGTCTGTATGAAACCAACCAAACATAAAATGTTAATAATTAATGGGCCTGAATGCAACACATCCAATCCCCCAAGTGACACACCAGCTCCAAGGCATGTAGTTCACTGGCAGGTTAGATTCTCCGCAACTTACAGCTTCCTGATTCTGTGTGAAGATTTGAGCAGGTATGAAATTTTTGGCTGCAAGTAACAAAATACCTGACCATAATTTATTTAAACTATAGAATTTGGTTTGGTGTTATTATTAGTATCTTATGAAACTGGAAGCACAGAAGGCCCTTCATGAGTCTGTTACTGCACTGACCCAACAGCATCCTCAAGGACCTGAGATCTTTGCATTTTTTAGCACTGCCATCCAGCTTATTAATTTTTGCTTTCAAGTTGTCCTCTGGGGGTTGAGAGTGGTTGCTGCCACCCAACACAGCCCTGGGCTGCACAGCTCTTTCTCGGGGAAGAAGAGGATGATTTTTCATTTGTGTCAGCTATAGCTGAGGAAAATTCAGTTTCTAGGAGTTCCCTGGCCTAAGGCAGATGTGTCTTCAGGTCCAAATATTTCTAAATGAGTCACCCAGAGAGGGAATGTATTACTGGGATTGGACCAGCCTGATCGACAATCCCTGTTCTGGGGCTAGAAAGGATCTTTCTACCTTAGCCCATGGAAGAGGAAGTGTGAGCACCTCAGTGGAGCTGAGAATTCTGCAAGACAGAAAGGGAGGCAACGTAGATAAGCAGAGAATATGTTTATCATTACTCTCTTTTCATGACCAGATTTAATTTTATAGCAAGAGAGAATAGGCATCAGTGTAGGTCTGGCCTCTTGAGAGTCCAGTGTTATAAAGCTTCTCCTTCCTTTCTTTCCCAAACACCTGGTTTTATGCTAGAGCAGCCTGTTTTGATGCCTCCTTTTATTCTAAGGGCATTTTTACCACCCTGGCATTTACCTCATCTCCTTATCCAAAGTGAGAAAGAACAAGAATTGCATTGTTGAGATAGAAATCTGAGACAACTGAGGAGGTCAGAAACTTGTGAGAAGAATTACTCTGTTTTTCTGAAAAAAAAAAAAAATCTAAGTGCTCATATTTTTGTCGGCGTTATAATGAGAAAAAGTAGCAGAGACAAAGTTTTCAGAAGATGGTAAAAATTAGATCTGTAAAAACAAACTGAGGAAATTAGACTTTGAAGTAATTAATGACCATGGAAACGAGATAAATAAATAAATACAAACCAAATAACCTCCCAATATCTAGAAGCTATAGTGTAATATTAATTTAAAAATCTAATTGATGATTCAGGATTTTGTCATCAGACTTCAGGGCTGGGGGGACTAATCTGTGTGGTGATGAATTCATCTAAATGCAAGTGCTTTAGGCTGGCCAAATAGCTCAGCGGATTAAAGTGCCTGCAAGTAAGCATAGAGGCTGGGGTTGGACCCTGCTCCTTCTCCCCGCC